>NC_138133.1:92275010-92628317 GCF_964188305.1 Podarcis bocagei
CAACATTTTTCTAACATTCATCAATTTTATAAGACAATCCTAGTAATAAAAAGAAAATAAAGACAATCCAATCTTCATCCAACGTCCCTTCCTCCTGGTCCCGGGTTTTGTCAGTCCTTTTTATCCCATCAATCTAGCGCATTAACCTGGCAATCTTGTATCCGAGGCCCTCTTCTTCATATTTATAGCTGAAGGAAATCAGCCCTGAGTGCTCACTGGAAGGACAGATCCTGAAGCTGAGGCTCCAAGACTTTGACCATATCATGAGAAGAGAAGACTCCCTGGAAAAGACCCTGATGTTGGGAAAGATGGAGGGCACAAGGAGAAGGGGACGACAGAGGACGAGATGGTGGGACAGTGTTCTCGAAGCTACCAGCATGAGTTTGACCAAAGTGTGGGAGGCAGTGGAAGACAGGAGGGCCTGGCGTGCTCTGCTCCAGGGGGTCACGAAGAGTCGGACACGACTAAACAACTAAACAACAACAATGACCTATGTAAGTGGAGTGCCAGAGGGCAGCTAGGGCATCAATGCCTACTGGCCAAGATGGCTCTGTTCTTCCTCCCCAGTCATAGATGATCTACCTCTGAATGCCAATTTCTTGGGCATCACAAGTAGTAAGAGCTCTGTTGCACTGGCCTGCTCCTTGTGGGCTTCCCACGGGCATCTGCTTGGTCATTGAGAGAGCAGGACTCTGGACTCTGGTTGGATCCAGAAGGTTCATCTGAAGTTCTTAAGAGACCCTCTTGAGGTCTCTGTAAACTGATAAACTGATGTTGAGTCTCAGTCCCTCCCCACCCATGACTGCATCACCAAAGCACATCCACGCTCCCTCCACAAGACTGTTGACTCTGGAGCTTAATGGGCAAGGGACACTGCCAAAATAAACACTCATTTTAGGATTTGCTTGTTCCAAACATGCATTAACTGATAATTTGAAGCCTTTCCTTTGGCACCTGCTAGAGAGGAATGTTATTTCCTCCTGTGGGAGGGAGCCAGCACCCAGTTGGAGATGGGGGTGGGGTGTAGGTGTAGGTCCCAGAGTTCAAAGAGTTCAGAAACTGGATGTTTTGTTCTTGAGGGCATGTTACAAATCCATGAGGACCTCCAGCTCTTTGGAGAATGACAACTGCATGGTAATTCAGCAAGTCCAAATCTGAATTGAACAAAGCTTACATGTTGTTGACATGCCAGGCTGCTCAATGGCTCTTCGAATTCGCCTCCCTGCCTGTCTTTAACCTCAGCCCTCCCACCGTCTTTCTTAGAATTCTTCAGGCTATCAGGCCCTGAGTTCATGGTGCACATACTGGACCAAAGCCCAGTTTCCCATGGTGTTTGGGTGAGGAAACATGCAAAATTCTGTGGCTGTGGAATGAGGATCTGTGGGGATGGAATTTCCCCCACAGACCAACAGCATTTTGATGATGATGATTCAAATTTCTATATTGCCCTTCAACTGAGGATCACAAGGTAGTTACAATATAAAAACACTAAAATACGCAACATAGTAACAAACCAAGTGTTTCATATATATATAATTTTTATTAAATTTTCTGTTTTACAATTTAAAAATACTCAATGACTTCCATTCTTCCCTTCCCATGATTCTAGATTCAGGTAGGTAGCCATGTTGGTCTGACGCAGTCGAAAAATATTAAAAAATTGTCCAGTAGCACCTTGGAGACCAACTAAGTTCGTTCTTGGTATAAGCTTTTGTGTGCATGCACACTTCTTCAGATACACTGAAGCAGAAGTCGCCAGACCCTTATATATACAGTGGTATCTCGGGTTACATACGCTTCAGGTTACAGACTCCGCTAACCCAGAAATAGTGCTTCAGGTTAAGAACTTTGCTTCAGAATGTGAACAGAAATTGTGCTCTGGCGGTGCAGCAACAGCGGGAGGCCCCATTAGCTAAAGTGGTGCTTCAGGTTAAGAACAGTTTCAGGTAAAGAACAGACCTCCAGAACTAATGAAGTTCTTAACCCGAGGTACCACTGTAGTGGGAAGGTGGGGAGAGGTATTACTCAGAAGGGTAGTGGGATATGGGTGATTGACTCAGTGGGTACAGTAAACCTGTTGATGACTGTTAATGACTGCAATCTCTTTCCGTGGTTCATTTTACATATCATAAATCCCTCCATATTTTATAAAAAAAACCTATACCATTCAGTATTCCATTATTATTACATCCGACATAACTTATTTACACTGTTGAATTTATATTAATGCTGCCAGTGTTTTCAGCTGTATATAATTCTTTTCCATATATTCAATAAACGTTTCCCAATCTTTAAATGTATGTTCTTCAAGAAGAACAAACCAAGTGTTTCACAGAGGAGGTGAGACCCCACCTCCAGAGAGAGAGGACGGCTGTGGGAAAGAGTGGTCTTTGCTGCTGTAAGGCAACCTTGATCTTTGGAGTAGGAAAATCTGTTGTTGTTGTTTAGTCGTTTAGTTGTGTCCGCCTCTTCGTGACCCCCTGGACCAGAGCACGCCAGGCACTCCTGTCCTCCACTGCCTCCCACAGTTTGGTCAGACTCATGTTTGTAGCTTTGAGAACACTGTCCAACCATCTCATCCTCTGTTGCCCCCTTCTCCTTGTGCTCTCCATCTTTCCCAACATCAGGGTCTTTTCCAGCGAGTCTTCTCTTCTCATGAGGTGGCCAAAGTCTTGGACCCTCAGCTTCAGGATCTGTCCTTCCAGTGAGCACTCAGGGCTGATTTCCTTCAGAATGGATACGTTTGATCTTCTTGCAGTCCATGGGACTCTCCAGAGTCTCCTCCAGCACCAGAATTCAAAATTCACCCCTTCATGGATCACTGCCTTGCCATGGCGAAGGGGCTTGAATAACTCGGAGAAGCTATGAGCTATGCCGTGCAGGGCCACCCAAGATGGACAGGTCACAGTGGAGAGTTTTGACCAAACGTGATCCACATGCAGCAGAAACCAGCAAGCCAATCCAGTATCCCTGCCAGGAAAACTCCATGGACAAAGACATCTACTGTTGCAGAAATGCTACAGAGCATGGGCATCAAAGCAGAAAAGTCAACCTTACTGTGAGGGAATTTTAATTATTTTTTAAAAGGTTTTTCATAGAATCATAGAATCATAGAATCATAGAGTTGGAAGAGACCACAAGGGCCATCGAGTCCAACCCCCTGCCAAGCAGGAAACACCATCAGAGCACTCCTGACATATGGTTGTCAAGCCTCTGCTTAAAGACCTCCAAAGTAGGAGACTCCACCACACTCCTTGGCAGCAAATTCCACTGTCAAACAGCTATTACTGTCAGGAAGTTCTTCCTAATGTTTAGGTGGAATCTTCTTTCTTGTAGTTTGGATCCATTGCTCCGTGTCCGCTTCTCTGGAGCAGCAGAAAACAACCTTTCTCCCTCCTCTATGTGACATCCTTTTATATATTTGAACATGGCTATCATATCACCCCTTAACCTCCTCTTCTCCAGGCTAAACATGCCCAGCTCCCTTAGCCGTTCCTCATAAGGCATTGTTTCCAGGCCTTTGACCATTTTGGTTGCCCTCCTCTGGACACGTTCCAGTTTGTCAGTGTCCTTCTTGAATTGTGGTGCCCAGAACTGGACACAGTACTCCAGGTGAGGTCTGACCAGAGCAGAATACAGTGGCACTATTACTTCCCTTGATCTAGATGCTATACTCCTATTGATGCAGCCCAGAATTGCATTGGCTTTTTTAGCTGCCGCGTCACACTGTTGGCTCATGTCAAGTTTGTGGTCAACCAAGACTCCTAGATCCTTTTCACATGTACTGCTCTCAAGCCAGGTGTCACCCATCTTGTATTTGTGCCTCTCATTTTTTTTGCCCAAGTGCAATACTTTACATTTCTCCTTGTTAAAATTCATCTTGTTTGTTTTTGCCCAGTTCTCTAATCTGTCAAGGTCGTTTTGAAGTGTGATCCTGTCCTCTGGGGTGTTAGCCACCCCTCCCAGTTTGGTGTCATCTGCAAATTTGATCAGGATGCCCTTGAGTCCATCATTCAAGTCGTTGATAAAGATGTTGAATAAGACCGGGCCCAAGACAGAACCCTGTGGCACCCCACTAGTCACTCTTCTCCAGGATGAAGAGGAACCATTGATGAGCACCCTTTGGGTTTGGTCAGTCAGCCAGTTACAAATCCACTGAGTGGTAGCATAGTCAAGACCGCATTTTACCAGCTTCTTTACAAGAATATCATGGGGCACCTTGTCAAATGCCTTGCTGAAATCAAGGTAGGCTACATCCACTGCGTTCCCTTCATCTACCAGGCTTGTAATTCTGTCAAAAAACGAGATCAGGTTAGTCTGACATGACTTATTTTTCAGAAATCCATGCTGACTATTGGTGATCACAGCATTCCTTTCTAGGTGCTCACAGACTGTTTTCTTAATGATCTGCTCCAGAATCTTCCCTGGTATTGATGTCAGACTGACTGGGCGGTAATTATTTGGGTCCTCTCTTTTCCTCTTTTTGAAAATAGGGACAACATTTGCCCTCCTCCAGTCTGCCGGGACTTCGCCTGTTCTCCAGGAATTCTCAAAGATGACTGCCAGTGGTTCTGAGATCACATCTGCCAGTTCTTTTAATACTCTTGGATGCAGTTCATCTGGCCCTGGAGACTTGAATACATCTAAACTGGCCAAATATTCTTGTACTATCTCCTTAGTTATTCTGGGCTGTGTTTCCTTTGCTGAATCATTTGCTCCAAATTCTTCAGGTCGGGCATTGTTTTCTTTATCGGAGAAGACTGAGGCAAAGAAGGCATTGAGGAGTTCAGCCCTTTCTGTGTCCCCTGTTTGCATTTCACCATCTTCTCCTCTGAGTGACCCCACTGTTTCTTTGTTCTTCCTTTTGCTACGAACATACCCATAAAAGCCTTTTTTGTTGCTTTTAACCTCTCTAGCAAGCCTGAGTTCATTCTGTGCTTTAGCTTTTCTGACTTTGTGTCTACATGTGCTGGCTATTTGTTTGAATTCCTCTTTGGTGGTTTCCCCCCTTTTCCATTTTTTGTACACATCCTTTTTTAATCTTAATTCAGTTAAAAGTTCTTTAGATAGCCACCCTGGCTTCTTTAGGCACCGTCCATGTTTCCGTCTCAATGGTATTGCCTGACGTTGTGCTTTTACTATCTCCCTCTTAACAAACTCCCAGCCATCATGAACTCCCTTTCCTTTTAGTATTGCTGTCCATGGGATCTCACCCAGCACTTCCCTAAGTTTTATGAAGTCGGCTTTCTTAAAGTCAAGAAATTGAGTCCTAGTATGCTTGGCTGCTCCTTTCCGCTGTATAGTAAACTTCAGAAGAGCATGATCACTCGCGCCTAATGATCCTTCCACATCTACCCCACTAACCAAGTCATCAACATTGGTTAGGACCAGATCTAAAACGGCTGTTCCTCTTGTTGCTTCTCCCACTTTCTGGACAATGAAGTTGTCTGCAAGGCCAGTGAGGAATCTGTTTGACCTTATGCTCTTGGCTGAGTTTGACGTCCAACAAATATCCGGGTAATTGAAGTCCCCCATTACTACTATCTCCCTTCCTTTTGCATGCTTGGCCATCTGTTCCAGGAAGGCATCATCTATGTCCTCCGTTTGGCTTGGGGATCTATAGTAAACTCCCACAATGAGGTCTCTGTTATTCTTCTCTCCCTTAATTTTGACCCAAATGCTCTCACTTTGGCTTTGAGGTTCTAAATCTTGGATCTCTTCACAGGTATACACATCCCTGACATATAACGCCACTCCTCCTCCTTTCTTGTCTGGTCTGTTTCTCTGAAATAGATTGTATCCCCCCATTATTACATTCCAATCGTGGGACTTATCCCACCAGGTTTCAGTGATGCCTATTATGTCATATTTAGTTTGCTGTACCAAGAGCTCAAGCTCATCTTGTTTATTTCCCATGCTTTGCGCATTAGTGTACAGACATTGAAGTCCATTAATCATTCCCCCGTGTCTCTTATTTAAGGATTTTTTCCTCCCACCACTAGGTCCGCGTGCTGTTTGCTCCATTTGGTCTATGCCATTTGGATGATCATCTTCATTAATTGATAGACTCCTACCTTCAGGAGCACTGTCTCCCTCCCCCACATTAGTCAGTTTAAAGCCCTCCTGATGAGGTTTCTGAGATTTTTGGCAAAAACATTTCTCCCAACCGTTGTGAGGTGCAGCCCATCACTTGCCAGAAGTCCATCTTCAAGAAACTGCAGTCCGTGATCTAAGAATCCAAACCGTTCCTGTTTACACCATTTGCGAAGCCAGCTGTTCACTTCCACTATTTTCCCCTCTCTCCCTGGGCCACGTCGTTCAACTGGGAGGACAGACGAGATGACAATTTGTGCATTTAGTTGCTTCAATTTCCTGCCGAGAGCCTCGTAGTCTCTTTTGATCTTCTGGAGGCTATTGCTTGCAGTGTCATTGGTTCCCACATGAACCAAGAGGAAGGGGTATTTGTCAGTGGGTTTTATGATTCCTTGCAGTCGTTCAGTTACATCTTGGATCTTAGCCCCGGGGAGACAGCACACTTCCCGAGACATCTTGTCAGGCCCACAGATCACTGCTTCTGTTCCCCTCAGTAGGGAATCCCCTATCACCACTACACGCCTCCTCTTGGGTTTGGTCGGGGTTCTTCCGTGAGCTGCCCGTTCCAAGGTCGCCTGCACATTCCCTGAGGACTGACTTTGCTGCTCGTCTTCATATACCTGATCGACTGTAATGAGGGAGAGATCCTCAAATGGAGTCTGCTCTTCATCTTCCATGCTAGGGGAGAGGACCTCAAAGCGATTGTGTATTTCTAAACAATCAGAGTGAACCCTGGGCCTCCTACTTCTTTGAGTCACGTTTCTCCATATATCTGGCTCCTGTGTTGGTGAACTATCCTCCTTCTCAGGGGAGTCCCCTGTCTCCTCCTTGGTGGGGACGGTGTGCTCTGTTGCTTCCAAGAAGAGCTCCAGCTCTCTAATTCTTTGGAGCGTAGCTACACGTTCCTCCAGTTGCTGGACTTTGTCTTTTAAAAGGGCAATCAACATGCAATTGCTGCACGTAAAGCTGCCTGCAACCTTTGGCAAGATCGTTTGATCGTTTTAAAATCTGTATGACTCCCAAGAGTCCTGCTACTGTGTGAGTCACATTCCTCCAGGGACATGTCCCTTGCACTGGGTGGTCTTCCTTCTCCCTACGGAACCCCCTAACCCTCAACACTGTTTAGGGACAGTGCGCTCTGCTCTGTTGAGAAATTCCTCGTCTTTCCCAATAGCTTGAAGTTTGTAGGCCTCACGTTGTCCTACCTTCGCTTTCAGCAACGCAGCTAGGTCACATTCACTGCAGGTGTAACTTGTGCACATTTTCAGCCAGGAAGACAAGCATGGCACAGGTGTTGCAGAGCACTGCAGTAGCTCCCTTGCCAGCCATGTCTTTTTTTTTTTAATGATATTTATTAAGAATTTTCAAATTACAAGAAAAACAAAGAGAAGAAGGAAAAGAGAAACAAAAAAAACCACCAACCACAATCACAATCAAAAAACAAAAATAAACCACAAAAATTTAAAAACAAATCCAATATTCCCAAATCCTTAACTGTCATTGCCTTATTTCATCGACCTCCTCACTCCTCCCTTTTTTGTATCCTAGTTGTTAATTATCACAGCAAATCCTTTCCATTTTTCATAATATTCTGTCATTAAATTACCTTAATCTATTTTAACCTTATCTTACTATCAAAAAAACTTAAAAGTTAAAACTTTGATCTTATTTACCAATTTCTCATAACCATAACATATTCTTACATAATTCTTTTAACATTTCTGCTAAAGCCAAATAATTTCATTCCAACATTTTTCTAAAATTCATCAATTTTATAAAACAATCCTAATAACATTTTTTAAAACTTTCTTCCAATCTTCATCCAACGTCTCTTTCTCCTGGTCCCGGGTTTTGTCAGTCCTTTCTATCCCATCCATTTAGCTCATTAACCTGGTAATCTTATGTCCGAGGCCCTTAAGTCTCTTCCATGTCCCTTCCGCAGATCTTCTTCATATTTATACCTGTACTTTACTTTGTCTCCTGCTCCATTCACTCGTGGAAACTCCAACTTAACAGTATTTTTGCCCCATCTCGAGAAATCAGCCCCTTTTCTATAGTCCACACTAAACTCCATATGGTATTTAAAAATATGTTTCAAAGTCCCTCCAGAGTTAAGAGCCCCCACAACCCCAAACATCTCACGGCCCATTTCCAGACTTAAAAAATCAAAACGTCCCTGCATAGGGGGGTCTATCCAACCCCCCATTTCCAAACCAAACAAAACTCTATCTCTCCAAATCTGGCTTTTTCCAAGTTCATTTGTCAGTTCCAACAACTCATGTTCCTGCTGGGCCACAGCTCCCTCCATCTCTGCCAGCCGAGGTCCGGCAACATCCTCCTCCCTCGTCTGGTCTGTCGGAGCACACTCTTGAGTTAATTCCTGGGTGGGTTCTATATAATTACCCACTGCCTGTCCAAAGTTTCTGATCGCAACAGTCATCAAGTCCGTCTTCTCATGTAACTGTTCCAGTAAGGCACTTGTTTTGCAGAAAGCACGTACCAGGGCTTCTGAATACATTGTTATGCAAGGTCAGAAGTCTGTTCCCACGATCTTAATCTGTTACAGCTGCAGAGCTCCCCAGTTCAAATTTCGTAACAGTTTCACAGGCTCCCTCTAGGGGAAGAACTTCTATTTGTATCCATCTCTTTTCTTTCTTTCTTTTTCTTTTAAAAGCAGATCTAATAACAAAGTTTCCTTTTTCAGATATTTTGTCAATATTTGTTCCTTTAGAATGCGAAGGAGAACAATGGAATCACTATGTTTCTCTTCTTTTAACTGTCAAAGACGTTTGTCTATAGTCAATGAACTTCCCAAGAACGTCAGTCCTGACATCCCGCTCCCAGGTTAGAGACGGTGGAAAATTACTTTTCTTACACTCTCTTCTGCAGGTTTAAACAGTCCGGAAAAATTCCCCCCTCTTCTCCTGCTTCCGAAGGGAGTTCAACAATTTTAGATGATGGAAGTTAATCCTTTACAAACGTTTTTCTGAACTCTAGTTTGCCATGTCTTTGCTTTAATTTATCTACAAGAAACGGAAGGTTGACTTCCTGTTTAGACCTTCCCGTTTCAGTATCAAATTAAAAAGAATTTCTTAGTCCAATTTTCCTTTCTACTCACAAGTCGTTGTTTAAAGTCCAATTGTCTGAAATTGAGCTACTCACGGGTAGTTGTTTTAATAGCCAAATTATCCCAGGAAAAAGGCAGCGCTCTCCAGCAACGGCTGTGTGGCTTCGCTCCACAGAAGAAGCAGCTGTCTCTCAGCACCGTGCCACTAGCCCCTCTTCGCTCCGGAGCCCGTTACTGGGTTCCTTTACGAGTTGGGGGGCGCGAAAGGTGTCCGCCGAGTCCCATGGTCACAGGTTTCATCCGCCTGTGATTTTTCAAAGGGTCCCCGCTTCGCCGTAGCGGAAAAGACCCGTTTTCCGTGGAGCCCGTCCCTCCAGATCAGAGGGAATCCGCCATTACCGATGGCGCCACCCCAGAAGTCCCTTGCCAGCCATGTCTCTTGGTCCTATGCACACCGTGAGACAGCACTTGGCCAGTCCAGGGATGTGGATGGAGTCTCTCATAGCAACCGTAGAGCCATTTACAGTATAAGGTAGTGATGGATCCAAGGCTGGTGTTTGTGATGCTGACACAGCTGCCCAGAGAACATGGAGGTGAACCATGCAGTCCAAAACAACTCATTCTCCTTCCACAAGGCCGACCACAAAGTGTTCATTTTGGAGCTTGGCTGATGTGGTTGGGACCTGCTAGTATCAGCGCTCAGTTTGGCACCCATCTGATCTCTAAATGGGATAAATGGAATGAGGATGTCTTCTTCTTTTTTTTTAAATGATATTTATTAAAAGTTTAACAATTGCAGAAAAAGAGAAAAAAGGAAGACAGTAAAAAGTTACAATACAATACATCAAAAGAAAATGAAAACCAGAAGAAGAAGGAAAAGGGGGGGGGGATAAAAATCAATACATTGAAGCAAAAAAGCAAAAACGTTTAAAAACAAAAACATTTAAAAACACATCCAATATTCCATATCTTTACTTTTCATTTACTTGTTTCCTCGACCTCCTCACACCTCCCTTTTTGTATTCTAGTTCAGTTAACCATTTCAGCAATTTCTTTCCATCTTTCTCAATTTTTGTTCTATAATTTATCTTAACAATCTATCCTTCAGTTTTTCCATTTTTGTCCATTATCAATCAACTTTTACTTAATTCTTTATTACATTTCTGCTAAAACCATATAACTTCATTCCAACATCCTTCTAGCATTCATTAATTTTGCAATATTTCTGTAAATATACTTTAAATTTTTTCCAGTCTTCTTCCACCGACTCTTCTCCCTGGTCTCGGATTCTGCCAGTCATTTCCGCCAATTCCATGTAGTCCATCAGCTTCATCTGCCATTCTTCCCTGGTGGGTAAATCTTGTGTCTTCCAATACTTCGCGATGAGTATTCTTGCTGCTGTTGTAGCGTACATAAAGAAACTTCTATCCTTCTTTGGCACCAATTGGCCGACCATGCCCAGGAGAAAGGCCTCTGGTTTCTTCAGGAAGGTATATTTAAATACCTTTTTCATTTCATTATAGATCATCTCCCAGAATGCCTTAATCTTTGGGCACGTCCACCAAAGGTGAAAAAAGTACCTTCAGTTTCATTACATTTCCAACATTTGTTATCGGGCAGATGATAAATTTTTGCAAGCTTGACTGGTGTTATGTACCACCTGTAAATCATTTTCATTAAATTCTCTCTTAGGGCATTACATGCCGTAAACTTCATGCCAGTGTGGAATGAGGATGTCTTCTTCTAAAATCATCTCCTGCCAAGGAGGTGCCAGTTATTTCCTCTTGGGAGAGAGTCAGAAACCACACAAGCCCACTCAGACCCAGCTCAGATGAAGGATGTCAAAACTTGATCTTGATCCCCAGATCCTGGTGTCACCATCTTTCTGATTGGCCAAGTTGAGCCACGTCAGGCAAGCACTGTCCATTGGGAAGGGGATAAAACCTGGAGGTGCAGGACTCCTCTGGAAGCAGGGAAGTCTCAGTTCCAGTTTGGGGAGAAGAACCTGTGTCTCCTGTCCCACCAAGAGCAACAGACGCTTCTGCAGATCCCGAGAAAGAGAGGCAAGGTAAGTCGAGAAAACCCACTGGATGTGATCTTTGAGGTCTAGAACTTCCTACCCCACCCCCTCTGCAAAAAAAGAAGGTCCTGATCCTTATTTGGTAGATCTAAAGCTGTATTATTTTTTTTTAAGTCTGTTAACTGACTGTTAGGGATCTCCAGCACTTTGGAGAAGGACAGTTCCTACGGCCAGCCTAGTCACAGATTCTGAATTCAGGACTCTTAGCTATCATCCAAGTCCTGCAATGGTGCTAAAGGGGAGCTCCCCCCCCCCATGACTCCATTACTGGCTCCTCGTTCACTGCCTTCTGTTCTCCCCCTTGCAGGATGATCCTCGCTCCGACTTGGCTGCTGGCCCTGGTGTTCCTGGCCGGATGTTGGGTGACCCAGAGCTGCGATTCTGACGTGCAACATTCTAGTAAGACCTGGGGAGAGAGAGGGGAAAGTGGGGCGGGTCTGTGGGTGAAGCTAAATGGTTCCCCTGTGATCACTCTTATTCCTCCCCAAACCAGTAGCTTATAAGCTGCTTTGTGATGGTGAATAATAACAATAATAATAATTTATATATAATTTATACCCGCCCATCTGGCTGGGTTTCCCCAGCCACTCTGGGCAGCTTCCAACACAATATTAAAATAAAGTAATGCATCAAACATTAAAAGCTTCCCTAAACAGGGCTGCCTTCACATTTCGTCTAAAAGTCAGGTAGTTGTTGTTCTCTTTGACATCTTGGCTTCTCACAGGGAGCGAACCGCCAGAAGGCGCTCGGAGCTGGACTTCAGTGTCTGGGCAGAACGATGGGGATGGAGACGCTCCTTCAGGTATACTAGGCTGAGGCCATTTAGGGCTTTAAAGGTTAGCACCAAGGCTTTGAATTGTGCTCAGAAACGTCCTGGGAGCCAATGTAGGTCTTTCAAGACCGGTGTTATGTGGATTAATTGTAGCTTCCGGGTCACCTTCAAAGGTAGCCCCATGTAGAGTGCATTGCAGTAGTCCAAGCGGGGGATAACCAGAGCATGCACCACTCTGGTGAGACAGTCTGCGGGCAGGGAGGGTCTCATCCTGCGTACCAGATGGAGCTGGTAAACAGCTGCCCTGGACACAGAGTTGACCTGCGCCTCCATGGACAGCTGTGAGTCCAAAATGACTCCCAGGCTGCGCACCTGGTCCTTCAGGGGTACAGTTGCCCCATTCAGGACCAGGGAGTCCTCCACACCCACCCACCTCCTGTCCTGACTTGTCAGGATTCAACCTCAATATGTTAGCCGCCATCCATCCTCCAGCCGCCTCCAGATACTCACACAGGACCTTCACCGCCTTCACTGGTTCTGATTTGAAAGAGAGGTAGATGTGAAAACTTGGGCGTCCTCTTACTCAATGGGCAGGGGAGTGATATTTTCCTATGATCCATTGCAAAGCCTGAAGAGTGAACCGAGTCTTGAATCATCAGCTGACAAGCCATGATGGGACAGTGAAATTTCCCCCTGCGTCAAGCTATAGGGCCTAGACTGTTCCATGCAAGGGGAGAGCAGAAGTAAACAGAAGGTTGCCTGAGAGTGCAGGGAGAAGCAGCAATAATGATCATTTTGCGTTATGTAATCTCCACTCCCCTACCAGGGCAGCAGGGGCATAATTGGCATCCACAGCAAAATGTAGCCACTGGTCCAAAATGGTTGGTGACACTTGATTTGAGAGATCCTTCACGTCTGTGGATGTTTGGGTTACCTGGCCCAGAGATATTTAGGTCTTTGAATGTTAGAAACAAGACCTTGAACATATCCGTGACCAGAAAGAAGAGGAGACACAAGAAGACTGGAAGAAATTTAAAGAATACATAGCTAAATATTGTGGTGCAAGATAAATAGAAAATTCTTGGAAGTATCAAATAGGCTTAGGGGTAGAATAAGAATAGGTCTTAGTAAGTATTAAAGATTGTAATAATAGTAAAGGAGAAGAAGTTTGTAAATGAAAGGAGATAATATTATTAGAAATATATTTGGAGAACTGCTATAAAAGTGATATAATGAAATTAAGTTAAATGAGGGGATTTGAGGAAGTCACCTTTTAATGAGAAGAAGTTGGGTATTAAAAGAAATAATCTTTTTTATATGTGTTTAGTTTATTGTTGTGTTTTCTTTGTTGATTGTTTTTATGTTTGTATGTGTTTATGGGATGTTTTAAATGTTGAAAATCAATAAAAAAAATTTGGGGGGAAAAGAAACAAGACCCTGAACATGGCCTGGCAGGTGACTGGCAGTTCCCGCAGCACAGGTGTCATATGTCTGCATGCGGACCTGGTTGAAATATTCTGCACCAGTTGCAGGTTCTGGACCAACATCAAGGGAAGGCCCACTTGGGACCCATTACAGTAGTCCAGTTGTGACATCCCCAACGCATGAATCACAGCGGCCCAGCTATCCCTGTCTGAGAAAGGGCACAGTTGATGTACCAGCCTAAGGTGATAATGGGTTCTTCTTGCCACAGAGGTCATAGGAGGCTCCAGGAAGAAAGATACATTGAGGAATTCCCCCAAATTCTGTACCTCATCACAACCCCATCCAAAGCTGATGAATTCCACACCTGGAAACTGGTCACCCACAAATTGCCAGAATTATTGATTATTTAGTGGGGAGTTTTACTGGCAAATGCAATATAAATTTTGTAAAACAGAATGGCATTTATTCCTGGCTTATTGGCATTGCTGTTATCTGTAGGTTAACTGCTAGTTCTTACTATGAAGGAAAAGTAGAAGCATCTGGGTGGCGACTGGGAGAACAGGATGGGCCCTTTTGGCCTGATCCTGCAGCGTCAGGGCTCTTCTTGTGTTCTTACTTCTCCCCGTCTTCTTTCCATCAAGCTGTTGCTCCAGCTGTCAACTTGGCCAAAGGCCGCCCAGCCTGTCAGTCCTCCACTTACCCCCATCCAAGAGATCCGTCAGCCGGCAAAGCTGTCGATGGGAACTCTGACGGGATCTTCTTCCATGGCTCCTGCACCCACACCAACTCTGAAGATGCCCCGTGGTGGTATGTGGACCTGGGGGAGCAGTATTCCATCACCACCGTGGTGGTGAAGAACCGCATGGACTGCTGCGGCAGTAGACTCCTGGGAGCCCAGGTCCGTGTGGGAGACTCCGTGGCTGACCATGGCAAGACCAACCCCCTGTAAGTTCCAGTTGCCTCTTGGGAGACACCCTCAAGATCACTTGCTATGGATTAGTTCACTTCTATTATGTATGTGTGTGTGTGTGTTTGATGTGGGGGGCGCTGTGGGTTAAACCACAGAGCCTAGGACTTGCCAATCAGAAGGTCGGCGGTTCGAATCCCCGCGACAGGGTGAGCTCCCATTGCTCAGTCCCTGCTCCTGCCAACCTAGCAGTTCAAAAGCACGTCAAAGTGCAAGTAGATAAATAGGTACCACTCTGGCGGGAAGGTAAACGGTGTTTCCGTGCGCTGCTCTGGTTCGCCAGAAGTGGCTTAGTCATGCTGGCCACATGACCCGGAAGCTGTACGCTGGCTCCCTCGGCCAGTAAAGTGAGATGAGCGCTGCAACCCCAGAGTCGGCCATGACTGGACCTAATGGTCAGGGGTCCCCTTTACCTTTACCTTGATGTGGGGGAGCAGAGCAAGACTTGGTTCTAGCCATATTTCAAGACCTGCTTCTGTGTGGAATGGCAACAGCCATTTCCTGCTTCTTCTTCGACTCTTCCGCTTTGATGCTGTTTCAGAAGTTTCAGAAGCCCAAGGCTGAACTTCTAATCTTTCCTCCCCAATGTCTTCTCCATTCACCTCCCTTCTTCCCTGACAATCCTATTGAAATATACTCCAAGTCAAGTGTGGATTTCATGCTCTTTATTCAGCTCATAGTGGTGAGGAGGAATGGAAGTTCCCCCGAAATGTCTGCTTTATATACATTATTTACACAATGGGCCCCGCATGATTGGCTAATTCCGGGATTCTCCTGTAGGCCAATCAGGTTGCGGATTCACTTCCACCTGGAGCTGGATTGGGTGGCTCCTGTGGACCAATCAGACTGCTGCATTCTGAATCCTATTGTTCTAGGACCAATCACACTGCTGCATTCTGAATCCTATTGTTCTAGGACCAATCAGACTGCTGCATTCTGGATCCTATTCAACTCAGTACATAACACCTATCTTCCTCAGCAAGCACAAAGCTGAGCTGTTCCCTTTGACACCTCTCCATCCTGCCCCCTGCACCAGTTATTTAGTACATACCCCACTGGTGGGCTGCCCACTTTGACCCTCTAGATGTTGTTGGGCTACAGCTCCCATCATCCATAACTATCAGCCATGCTGGTTGATGGGACTGTTGTTGTTGTTGTTGTTTAGTCGTTTAGTTGTGTCCGCCTCTTCGTGACCCCCTGGACCAGAGCACGCCAGGCACTTCTGTCTTCCACTGCCTCCCACAGTTTGGTCAGACTCATGCTTGTAGCTTCAAGAACACTGTCCCACCATCTTGTCCTCTGTCGTCTGTTGATGGGACTAGAGCCCAACAATATCCAGAGGCCCACAGATTAGCTATCCTGTCATACAACAACACTGACCATGCGATCTTCCAAGATGGACCTTGTGGGGTGGAATCTGAGGTTCTGTTCCTACCTGCATGGTCAAGTCCAGAGAGTACCATCAGGGAGTGCTTTAGGAATCCTGGGCAGTTGTACTACAGGGCTACCACAGCCATGGAAATAGATGGAGTCATTCTGAATTGCTTCCACCCCAAGGCTGACCTCCCTTTTCCCTCTGCAGCTGTGGGAAGATTACAGATTATAATCGTGGCTCCATCAGCGCCATCAATTGCCAGGGGATGAAGGGCCGCTATGTGAGCGTGAACCACCCGGGAGAGCCAGCTATCCTGACCTTGTGTGAGGTGGAAGTTTATGGGACAAAGGTGGAGGATGAGCCTTTGGAATAAGCAGCCACGTGTCGTGTGGAAAGGGGCACGGGCAGTACTGATGGAATCGGTGTTGGTTGTCCAATAAATATCCTTTGAGCAGCCTTCTTTTGTCTCTCCAGTTTGTTCGTCAGAACCAAGGGGGTCTGTGATTTTGCCTGTGCCAGAGAGCAGAGCCATAGAGGAGGCCAAATGACACCTTGTGGAGACTGCAAGTCCTATTTGTCAGGGATCCCTCACAAAGAGAACAAGTCACAGAACGAGGGAGGCCAGAGAATTCTGCTCTTTGATGACATGGATGTAGAAATCCCGCCTGTGTGCATTATTCTTCACTATTCAGGACCAGAACTCCTGATTGCACCCCACATCTGATGATAGGGAAGGGTTAACACTGAAGATTATCTCTCTCTCCACCCCAACACACAATTTCCTAAAGCTGTTATCATGAACCTTGGTAGAAGTTTAGGACCCATCAGGAAGAGGTTAATTGATGGGCCCTTATTGACTTTGAAAGAAGGAAGAGTCAAGGTGTATATGTAAGACAACACTCTCAAACAAGTTTGTGTTACTGTTGTAGTTAGGAAAAGAAGTGGAGTGGATGGCTTTTTTAAATCAAAAGTGCCCTAAAATCAAAACACCATGAAAAAAATGGAATCCAGAAGCTTGAAACGCCTGCCACAAGGGAAACAAGTAATACCGTATTTTTCGCTCTATAGGACGCACCCGACCATAGGACGCACCTTGTTTTAGAAGGGGAGAACAAGAAAAAAATTCTCCCCCTCTCTGCTCAGCGCCCCTTTAGCGAAGCAGCAGGAGAAACGGAGCCCCTTCCATTTCTCCTCCCACTTGGCTGAAGGGGTGCTGCGCAGCTCTCCCTCTCTGCTGAAGCCAGGAGAGTCTTGCTCTCCCGGCTTCAGCAAAAGGAACCCAAAGCCTTTGGAGCACAGCACGAGTTCCCAGCTATTCCTGAAGCCTGGAGAGCGAGAGGGGTTGGTGTGCACCGATGCCTCTCGCTCTCCAGGCTTCAGTGAAAGTAACGCGAAGCCTCCGAAGCGCGGAGGGAGCGCTCCCTTTGCACTTCGGAGGCTTCGCATTGCTATCGCTGAAGCCAAGGAGCCTGCATTCACTCCATAGGGCGCACACACATTTCCCCTCAATTTTTGGAGGGGAAAAAGTGTGTCCTATAGAGTGAAAAATACGGTATATAAGATCTAAGCTGAAACCTTGGATCTTAGAGTGCTCCGCAGGTTGGGAATGGGTGAAGAGCCCTCTAATGTTGAAGTGGGAAGGATTCTGAATCCCGGTGGTTGGAAGCCAGGGGAGGGGAGACTTGCTCTTGCACTCATGTGCTGCTCTCTGGGTGGCCACTGTGGGAAAAGGAAGAGCAGGCCATTCTCCTCTTCTGAACCTCCTGAGCCTATGTCTATGCCTGCTCTAGCTGGAGGGGCCAGGGACTTTCCCTGAGCCCACCTGCGGCCCCTCCCACCTCGAGCACAACACAGTCGGGTGTCAAAACATAAGGGGTGGGGGGTCATCCCAGGCTTGCGGCTTCCCCGCTGGCACCGGGGGAAGAGGACGCTGGCCTGATCCTGCAGGCTCTTACGCTGCTACTCAGGAGGCAGCAGGCAAGGCTGGCAGCAGCCGAGTGACTCCGCCAGGGGGCAGCAAAGCAGCTTCATGGGGTTTAGAGTCCCTGGGATGATCTGTTCAGGGGGGTCGGGCTGCCTGCCCTGGCGGGGGGGGGGGGGCTCAGGAGTCCAAGGTGGGGGGGGGCACAGCCTGTGGGGTGTGGAAGGGGTCGGAACTCCATCTGAGTCCCCCATCACTAAAGTCACCACCCTTGCTCTCTGGCCCCCCCCTTGTGCCAAAGGGACCCCTCCTTCTCTGAGCTGCTCTCTTCTGGCCTCTGCAACTGCCTGGATCTCAGAGACTTTGGCTTCTTTTCCCAGGCTTTGCTTGGCAGAATTTCCCCTCGGCAGAAACTCCCCTGGAATTGCCAGCTGCGATTTCCATTATTCCAAGGCACCAGCCATGATGTTTGGAGCCAGTGATAGCCTTCTACTCCTCCACGCATTCGCCTAAACCTCTCCGATAATGGCCATTCAGGTTGGTGGCCATTACTGCCTCAAGTGGGAGGGAGTTCCACAGGTTAACTGTGAAGAATCCCTTCTTTTCTTGAGGGCTTTGGTTAAGAACAAAGGAAGAAAATCTCTTCTCCATCCACGTTCTCTGTGCTATACTTAATTTCCACACACCTCTTATTATGCCCCCCCCTCTTTTTCTCAGCTAAAAAGCCCCCAACATGATGACCAGCTTGACTTTGGAACGGTCTCTCCTTCCTTGGAGATTTTCAAGCAGAGGTTGGGCGGCCATCTTTCAAGGATGCTTCAGCAGAGATTCCTTCATGGCAGCGACTTGGATTAGGGTCTCTTCCAACTCTACAATTCTATGATTTGAACCTTTCCTCTCTGGGATGAAGTCTCAAGGCCTGAGTGTGGGTCTAATGAAGACTTGTGGGTCAACCTCAGACGGCAGATGGCCTGTTCTGTGCTGCAGGCCAAAGGACAGCGTCTCTCGCAGGGAGGATCTGAACGATAATCTTGGTCATTTGACGGCCCTTTTTACCCATTGCTGTCTTTTTATTTGTATATATTGCTTGTTTTATGTTGCCCTGGCCATTGGCTAATGCGAATTAAGTCAGTCTATCTATCTATCTATCTATCTATCTATCTATCTATCTATCTCACAGGGAGGGATGTGGGAGAGACAAAACAAGCCAATTCAGAGGAAGAATAATTCTTTATTTCATCACCCCCCAAGACACACGCGCAGAGTCTGCCACTCCCTAGCACTGGTCTTCTGCCTTGGTGCCATAGACCTCCACCTCGCACAAGGTCAGGTATTCGGCCCTCCCCGGGATGTGGATGCTCACATAGCGGCCCTTGAGCCAATTGCAATACACGGTGCTGATGGAGCCAAGGCTGGTGTCTGTGATGGTCCCACAGCTGCAGAGAGAAAGCGGAGGTGAATTCAGAACAGCTCAGTCTATGGGGATCTTCATTCATTTATTCATACGTTTTGTTTCTATGCCGCTTTAGATTTTAAAGGGAAAAATCTCAAAGCTGTATGTGAAAGGACTCCCAAATGTCAGCCCCCTCCCATTCCTATCGCTCAAAGGTGGCTTCTCACATTCCCCAATTTTCATCATTAACCGCTGGCGTTGTTTTAAGGGTCCACTGCATGCCCAGGTCTCCACAAAGACTGAGGGGCCAGATATCTGTGCCAAGGCAGGACAAGGGGCGTCTAATGGATCTCCGAGGGATTGGAGGAAGGGCAGCGCCTGGTGGCCAGTGGCTTCTGGCCAAAGAGAGCAGACAGGAGGCGGCCAGGTGGAGTCCGAGGACGACCCAGGAGCAGGGGGCCGTGGGGGTCAAGGGGGGTGAGGAGCTGATGGCGGAGCAGAGCTTTGGCTAAGGGAAGCCCAACTTCACAGAGGAGGGAGAAGCAAAGTGAACTGGCGATGTGATGAAGAGGTCGGGAGGAGGAGAGGAGACCAAGGAAAGCCTTGACTCCATCCCTGAAGGAGGGATTGGGGTGGGGGGTGTTTTTATTTATGGCCTGTCTTTCCCCCTGATGGGACTCAGCATGGCTTTGCCAGGTGTGCGTGCAGGAGCCAGGCCCTGTGACCAATAGGACTCTGCAGGACTGGGGCCTCCCTAAGTTTGTTCTGGAGAGGCAAGGTGCGGCCGCACAGGTGAGGTGACTTGGTAACTCACAGCACCTGGTGGCAAGAGCAGGGAAGGGATATAAGGTCAGCATTTTGCCTTTGACTCTTTGCCACAGCAACACGCTTCCTGCCTTGCTGCGTTTGACTCCTTGACTCCTTGCTTCTCGACCCTCGGACCCCTGACTTCGTGACTCCTTGCTCCTCGGCCCTCGGACCCCTGACTTGGTGACTCCTTGCTCCTCGACCCTCGGACCCCTGACTTCGTGACCCCTTGCTTCTTCATCCTTGGACCCCTGACTTCGTGACTCCCTGCTTCCTGACCCTCGGACCCAATGGCTTCTGGACTCCCGGCTCTCTGACCCTCAGACTCTTGGTTCCTGACTCCTGGGTTCTGGACCCCCTTTCCTGCTCCCACCCCTCCATCTTGCCCTCGGTCCCAACGTCCCTAGCCGGGACCTCGATCGCCCGTGAAACGGACCATGACAGGCTTACAGATAAAAAGAAGAACTGCAAAACACATGGAAAAGCAATCATGACCAAACCCCCCATTAAACGTTGGGAGAATTAAAACTGTAGACATCGTGTTTGCTGGGACCTGTGAAGAGGAGGGCGACCAAGACGGCCAAGAGTCTGGGAACCAAGTCTGAATGAGGAAGGGTTGGTGGAACTGGGGATCTTTAGCCTAGAAAGGGAAATATGAGAGCCATCTCCAAATATCTCAAGAGCTGTCACCTGGAAGATGGAGCAAGCTTCTTTTCTCCTGGGGTGGAGGGGAGCATCTGAACCAAGGACTCCGAGTTACAAGAAGGGAGATTTCTGGAAGGAGATTTTGGGAAGAGGCAACTGGAACTTACAGGGGGTTGGACTTGCCATGGTCAGCCACAGAGTCTCCCACGCAGATCTCAGCTCCCTGGAGTCTCTCACCACAGCAGTCCCCGCGGTTCTTCACCACCACAGCAGAGATGGTGTACTGCTGGCCCAAGTCCACGTACCACCAGGGCTCCGTGTCCAGCTGCGTGTGGGTGCAGGTGCCCGTTTTATACCAGTCCCCACCGCAGTTCCCATCCACGGCTTTGCTTGCTGCTCCAATAATCTCGTGGGGGAAGACGGAGGACTGACAGGTTGGGCGGCCTCTGGCCAGGTTGCGAGCTGGAGTCAGGGAATGAGAGAAAGAAGATGGGGACAAGGACAAATAATAATGCAATAAGAGATCAGCCCATCTCATCACTCAAATACTTCTGGGAAGCCCCCAAGCAGGACAGGAAAGCAACAGCAGGCTCATTATTATTTTTAAGTTTAAATTTCTTCCATGCTCAGAATGAGCAGTGACACTAAAGAATACAGTACCACTGATGTGGTAGCATTTCTTAATTACACTGCAGCCATGTGCCCTACTTGAGAGAAGGAAGCCCCACGTCCGCACAGAAGCTCAGGGAAATGAGGAGGTGCTTACAGAACAAAATGAGACTTTCTATTGAATTGCACTCGCTTACTAGCAGTACCTGTGAGAAGGGTCTAGGGGTCTTGGTGGACCACAACTTAAGATGAGTGATGCAGAAGCAAAAAAAAAAAAAAAAGAAAAAAGAAAAGTGAATGCCATTCTAGGCTACATCAGTAGAAGTCTAGGGTCCAGAACAAGGGAAGTAATTGTTCCACTCTCTTCTGCCTTGGAATACTGTGTCCAGTTCTGGCCACCATAATTTAAGGAGGATGTTGACAAGCTGGAAGGTGTGCAGAGGAGGGCAACCAAGATGATCAAAGGTCTGGAAACCAAGCCTTATGAGGAACGGTTGAAGGAGTTGAATATGCTTAGCCTGGAAAAGAGGAGCCTGAGAGGAGATATGAGAGCCATCTGCAAATATCTCAAGAGCTGTCACCTGGAAGATGGTGCCAGCTTGTTTTCCCCTGCTCTGGAGTGCAGGACTTGAACTGATGGCCTTACGTTACAAGAAAGGAGATTCCTACTAAACATTTGGAAAAGCTTTCTGACAGTAAGAGCTGTTTGGCAGTGGAACAGGCTCCCACGAGAGGGGGTGAACTCTCCTTCCCTGGGGGTTTTTAAGTGAGGTTGGATGGCCACCTGTCCTGGGTGCTTGAGTTGAGATTCCTGCAATGCAGGGGGCTGGACTAGATGACCCCGGGGTGCCTTTCAACTCTACAGTTATATGATCCTATGAGGCTGACCCAGGGTCTCTCTCTCCAAAAGCAGCAGGGCCAACAGACTGAAACTGGACTCTATTTGTTTACTTAATAAAGTCTGTCTCATGCTTGCTTGTAATAAAACTCCAAAGTGTTGCTTTGACCCATAGACTGGCCCTTGCGTCCCCCATGTCTTACCAATAGCTTGCAGTTCTGGCTTGCAGCTCTGGGCCTCCACCTGGCCTGCCAGGAGCACCAGGGCCAGCAGCCAAGTCCAGGTGGGGAGCATCCTGCAAGGGCAGAGTGGAGATGGCAGTGAGGGACAGCCGCCTGCAGGAGCCCTGGGGGTCTGCCCCCCCCTTAGCAGCCTCAGAGGGCTTTGCTTGCAGCCAGGAGTGCTGAAGAGGCATTCAGGTCAATCAAGGACCACGCTGGGCAGGAGAACGGTTGTCGTCCTCCAAAGATTCCTTACAGGCCTATATAAGCCCTGAACAATAACAATGCCATTTCAGATCTGCAGATTCAGGGTCAAGACGTCTAGGCATGTTCTAGGCTTCAAGGCTCACATCCAGTGGATTTCCCAGACTTACCTTGGCTCTCTTTCTTGGGATCAGCGCCTGTTGTCCTTCTTGGTGGCTTGGCAAGCCCAGGTTTTTCTCTTGAAACTGAGACAGAGACCTCCCTGCTTCCACCTGAGTCCTGTCCCCTTTTATCCCCTTTCAAACAGGCAGTTCCTGTTTGACTCAGAACAACCCAACCAATCAGGAAGACGGGAATTTGGCTATCAAGATCCACTGTTTACATCCGTCTTCTCACACAGCTTGTGTGGTTTCTACATCTCTGCCAAGAGGGGGAATTTGCACCGCCTTATCACCAGAGGATCTGCCTTGAGTTTAGCAATATATCCTTGTTGCATTTAGAGGGCAGGTGGATGATAAAGTGAGTACAGTAATGCCTTTAGTTGAATGTGCTTCGGGTAGAGCGTGTTGCGCTCCGTGGCAACCCGGAAGTAACGGAACCCATGCATGCGCAGACACGCCGTCGCATCTTGCGTTCTGTTCAGGATGTGAACGGGGCTCCAGAACAGATCCCGTTCGCATCCCGAGGTACCACTGTATTGGACGCAGCCAGTCTGGGATTTCCTGAGCCCTGCCATGACCACCACACTCTGTCATCTATGGCAGTTGAGTGCCAGATGGCAACTAAGGCCTTCTATGGCTGCTAGTCATGGTGACAATGTTCTTCCTCCTCTGAAGGCCAATTGCTGGGAACCACAAATAGCGAGAGCGCTGTTTCGCTCCTCTCCTTCTGGTGGGCTTTCCATGGGCACCTGGTTGGCAACAGAGAGAACAGGATTCTGGGCGAGGAGATGGACCTCTGGTCTGATCCAGAAGGTTGCTATGAAATTCTTAAGAGATTCTCTTGTCCTAACATAGGTAGACTGATGCTGTCAATGCAATCAGACTATTGACTTTGGGTTTTAATGGGCATGGCTGGGATGTGGCCAAAATAAATATGGCTTTTAGTGTTTGTTCAAACATGTGTTAAATGAGAAATTGGAGGCTTCATATATTCAAATCACTTGGCACTGCCTAGGGTCAAATATTACTTCCTCTTGCAGGTCAGAGTCTGCGCCCAGTTGCAGGGGACACAGAGTTCTAGGAGTCCAGAAATTTCATTTTTTTGAAGGCAAGTTCCAGTCCCTTGGAGATTTACACTTCTCAGAATAATTAGGCAAGTCTGGATTTGACTTAAACTAGGTTTAAATGTGTTGTTTAGACATGCTAAGCTGCCCAGTGGTTGTCCCAATTCACCTTCCTGCCATGTCTTTAAACTCACCTCCTTTTAAATTATTTTTTGACCTTGTTATGAAAAAAATTCCGGGGTGAGAGACTACTCAACAGTCCAGCTCATCGAAGTGCAAGTCCCCTGTGGGTCCATGCAGTCAGTAAAAGAAGGAAGTTCCAGCCAAGTAATTTGGAGCAAAACAGCAGTCAGTAGACCATGATCTTCATTGTTGCGCAACAGGTCCCCCCAGGAGTAAGAACCCCTAGCATGGGGTGACATTGACTTTTAAACCTTCCCTCTTTCCCCCAGAATACACTTCAAGAGGCATCACTGAGACATCATCACTACATCACTGGCATGTCACAAATGGGGGGGGGGGGGTAAACAAGTCCAACATGAGGTCACTTTATCAGACCCCTTTCCCAACACCTCTTAAGTCCCCATCACTGAGAGAACAATAAAACTCTTGATACCTTCTTGGTGGGGGCCATGTTTGTGCTCTCAGGCTTGGGGAATTATGGTGGGACGCCCTGTTCCTGCTGCCTACATGGCTTCCCGCTTCTTGGTTCTTGGAGGGAGGTGGAGCCCAAATTGACCTTTCTTTTTTAAAAAAATGATATTTATTAATATTTCACAAACAATAAAAACAAAATCCAACATTTAAACGTTTAAACATTTAAACTACAAAAACAAGACAAATAAAAATACACAGTAAAAAAACAGTTGATAGAAGAAAGAGAGAGAGAGAGAGAGAAAGTAAAAAATGGAGAGTGAGAAGAAGAAGAAAAGCCAAAAATCAAAGCTAAAAATGAATTAATATTTTCAAATCTTATATTTTCTTCACTAGTTTCTTGACCTCCTCACACCTCCCATTTTGTATTCCAGTTCAAATATTAAATTCAGCAAATCCTTACCCTCTAGCATTTATCCTTACTCCATATATTAACCTATTATTATAAATATCCATTTCCAATGATCATTCCCTATTTACATTTTCTTAAGCATCTCTTTACCAGTACCACTTATTTTCAATCAAACGTCATTTCAACATTCCTTAATTTTACAGTGCTTCTGCAGGTAATCCTTAAACTTCTTCCAATCTTCCTCCACCGACTCTTCTCCCTGGTCACGGATTCTGCCAGTCATCTCTTCCAATTCCATGTAGTCCATGACCTTCATCTGCCAGTCTTCCAGTGTGGGTAGCTCCTGTGTCTTCCAATATTTCGCGATGAGTAATCTTGCTGCTGCTGTTGCATACATAAAGTTCTATCCTTCTTTAACACCAATTGGCTGACAATGCCCAGGAGAAAGGCCTCTGGTTTCTTCAGGAAGGTATATTTAAATACCTTTTTCAATTCATTATATATCATTTCCCAGAAGGCCTTAATCCTTGGGCACGTCCACCAAAGGTGAAAGAATGTACCCTCGGTTTCTTTACACTTCCAACATTTATTATCGGGCAAATGGTAAATTTTTGCAAGCTTGACTGGTGTCATGTACCACCTATAAATCATTTTCATAATATTCTCTCTAAGGGCATTACATGCCATGAATTTCATACCTGTGGTCCACAACTGTTCCCAGTCAGCAAACATAATGTTATGACCAACGTCCTGTGCCTATTTAATCATAGCCGATTTAACCGTTTCATCCTGAGTATTCCATTTTAACAGCAAGTTATACATCCTTGATAGTATCTTAGTATTGGGGTCTAACAATTCTGTTTCCAACTTTGATTTCCCCACCTGGAAGCCGTTTTTTTGTCTAAATTGTATACCTCTCTTATTTGAAAGTAATGTAGCCAATCTCGCACTCTATCTTTTAATTTCTCAAAACTCTGCAATTTCAATTTGTCTCCTTCTTGCTCTAAAATCTCCCAATATTTTGGCCACTTGGCCTCCATATTGAGTTTTCTTTGAGCTTTTGCCTCCATTGGTGACAACCACCTTGGGGTTTTGTTTTCAAGTAAGTCTTTGTATCGTGTCCAGACATTAAACAGTGCTTTCCTGACAATATGGTTCTTAAATGCCTTATGTGCTTTAACCTTGTCATACCACAATTATGCATGCCACCCAAAAACATTATTGAAACCTTCTAAATCCAAAATGTCTGTGTTCTCAAGAAGCAGCCAATCTTTCAACCAGCAGAAAGCTGCTGATTCATAATAGAGTTTAAGGTCTGGCAGGGCAAATCCCCCTCTTTCTTTTGCACAAATTCACCTTTCTTTAAGGGTTAAAATGGCCTTGGAATGAGGAGAGCGGGTAAAAGTATGGATTTTCTACGAATTTATAAAGCTAGGTATCTTCCCTGAGCTGTCAAGTCAACAGGATGGTGTTATGTACTGAGTTGGATAGGATCCAAAATGCAGCAGTCTGATTGGTCCTAGAACAATAGGATCCAGAATGCAGCAGTATGATTGGTTCACAGGAGCCACCCAATCCAGCTCCAGGTGGAAGTGAATCCGTAACCTGATTGGCCTACAGGAGAATCCCAGTATTAGCCAATCACGTGGGGCCCATTGTGTAAATAATGTATATAAGGCAGATATTTTGGGGGAACATTCATTCCTCGCTACTATGAGCTGAATAAAGAGCATGAAATCCACACTCGACTCCGAGTATATTTCAGATACATTCAGGCATAATATTTGTAATGAGTGCCTCCTTCCTTCTGCCATTTTGCCTCCCTGAGGAAGGAGACCCCCCCAGAGCTGCTGCCCACTGAGATCTGGGCTGGGAAGAGGGAGAGGCCACCTTTATAGCCAGGCAACTGACAGGTGCCTTTGTGATATCATAGACAACCCATAGCCAATGGAAGCAGCCAACCAGCTACAAATCCACCTAACAGTTACCTCATTCAACCCACATTTTACCAGCTTCCTCGAGAATATCATGGAGGACTTTGTCCAAAGAACTTACTGAAATCAAGATACGCTATGTCCACAGCATTCCCCTGATCTACCAAGCTTGTTACTCCATCAAAAAAAAGAAATTGGGTTCATCTGACATGACTTATCTTTGAGAAACCTATGCTAGATCTTTAGAATCACAGCATCCTTTTCTAAGTTCTCATAGACTGACTGTTGAATTATCTGTTCTCGGACCTTTCCTGGTGTCAATATCAAGCTCACTGGTGGGTAGTGATTTATATGTGGAAATAAACCAGATGGAGGTACCCATCTGTTCCATGGCACAGAGAAACTGCATTCCTGCATTGCAGTTGGACTAAATGACCCCTCAACTCTACAATTCTTTGATTAGGCTAATCATGGTTCTTAACTGGTCAGCCAAAGCCATTGCTTGACAAGAAGACTGGTTTGCAAGCCTCTTCTTATATATTCCACCCACACAGATGCAGCTTCCAGACTGACCCTGCTAAACCCCCATCATACACCAAAACTGCCCAGGGCTACCTGTTGTCTTTTTGCAGTATAGTGACGCTGCAGAGAGCTTGCTGGGGAGATCATGCATTAAAAAGAAAGGACTCAAAAATAACTTAAAGGTTTTAATAAGAAAAACAAAAACTCCATTTAAACTAAATACATCAACAAACCAGACCCAACCACCAACCCATCCCCCAGGGTAATGGGAAAGCTAGGTGCTGCTCCTTATATACTACACCCAGATGCTGACACGCCTTAATCAAATACAACTCAGCAGCACCTGCTACGTTTCACAGCTGTAAAGCTGGGTCTCGTTAGTTTTCTCTGGCCCTTGCTCCGGCCCCTTAAAGACATACACATGGAGTGGAACAATGATGAACCTTTACATTTAAAGAAACCATTCAACATTTCCCCTGCGGTTCATCATTGTGGAACAAAAACATAAAGCATACTTTGCACATGTTTTTCATGTGTAACCTTTGTCAATACTTGATGTAAACTGCAACCTATAATGATTAGTATGTTTAAAGTACATTACCACTTTCTTAAGAGCAGAGAAACATTACATAGTGGGCTTTTCCACACTGTGAAGCATCTTTTAACAAAAGCTTAACTGTTTCATATTTTACACTTGGTGAATAACACAAATCATAATCTTCTCCTGGAATTTGTTGAAAGCCCCTAGCAACTAGTCTTGCCTTGTACCTTACAACTTCATTTTTGTCATTCATTTTAACTCTATAAACCCATTTTGAATCAATAAGTCTCATATCTGGGGTTTGTGGTACAAGAGACCAAGTGTTATGCTCTTTTAAAGAAGCTATCTCGGAGTTCATAGCTTTATACCAATTTACAGCTTGGTGCTTAGGTAAATTCTGAACATCATTGTAGCTTTTTGGCTCAAAAACCGCCTTATTGGCATACACAGTATTAAAATGTTCATCTGCAAATCGTTGTGGCTTCTGCCTCTTTCTATCTGAACGTCTCAGTCCGGAAGGAGAGTCAGACTCCTCAGACTTAATGGGACTCAGTGAACTAATAGTTTCAGGTTGTAAATTATCATTGTCAGACTGAAGAGGTGCCTGTAGGCTAAGCTCACGGTCAGAAAACTCAAGAGAATCTAACCTCCCCTCAGGTGCCTGTGACTTTAAATCAAACAAATTATCAGATTCAACAGGCTTTTTGTCTTTCCCCATTAATTCAGAAGCACCATTTCCTCCTGCTGCTGCTGCTTCTTCCTCTTCTTCCTCAGTATCATTTATACCATCAGTATCTTGGAAAACAGCAACTCCATTCCAATTTACAGTTTGTATCATGCTTCTGGTAATATGAAATTTGCCAGTTGCTGGTATGTAAATTCTGTATGCCCCCTGCTGGTAGCCCATTAATTTTCCCTGGACACTACGCTCACCCAATTTCTGCTTAGCAGGATAATGCATAATTACATCTGAACCCCAAATGCGTAGGTATTTCAGATTAGGGCGTTTTTTAAACAGCTTCTCATAGGGGGTGACATCTAAACCAGAATGATAACTGCGATTTCTAACATAACAAAAGGCATGGAGCGCTTCAGCCCAAAAGTCTTTGGGCAGATTAGCATCGTGCAGATAAGTTTTAACCCCTGCCTGCAGGTCACGCTGCACAACTTCAACAAGCCCATTTTGCCAGGGACTTCGGGGGCAAGATAACTCATGAGTAGTCCCCTGCGCTTCCAGGAATTTCTCAAAATCTTCAGAAACAAATTCCCCACCCCGATCAGAAAACAGGTTCTTAATTGGTTTGTTAAAGTGTGTTTTTACCCAGTTGCAAAAAACCTTGTACTTCTCAAATGCTTGGGACTTCTCAGCTATTGCATAAGTCCAACAATATCTACTATACTGGTCTATGAGAGTAAGCCAGTACTTAGAACCTCCTAATGAGGGTGGGAGTGGCCCAACTAAATCACAATGTACACGCTCAAATGGCTCAGTTACTTTCCTATCTGAGCACCTACCCTTGCGTGCAACCTTAATCTTATTCTTGCAACAGGATAGACACTGCATAAAGAATTTACATGGTTTTAAGTTGAGGCCATTGACAATATTCTGTGTCTTAATTACATCAGCAAAATTCAGGTGTCCCAGAATTCTGTGCGCCTCGTGGACACACCCAGAATGTGGCCTTACATTCCTCAACCCCTGGCTTGACTGTGCTGCTCTGCAATTTATAGACGATTGGGAGTAGGTGCGAAAATACAGTCTATATAAACCATCAGATTCCCGGGCATACAATAGACGTTTGTTCCCCTCGAAAAACTCACACATAGACTTTAAGAAACGCACAGTTATGCCTTGACGTGCAAAGCACCTTACTGACAATAAATTGTCCACTGACGGGCAGTAAATGCAGTTCGCTATTGTAATGTTTAAAGAGTCAAGTTTAACGGTACCCCTGCCAAGCGACTGCAGGACTTGTGAATTGGCTAAATGTACATTACCAATTTCCTCTTCGAAAGAAATAAACAAGCTTCGATCGTTGCAGATATGCTGAGATGCACCTGAGTCGATAACAAAAGACTTCCACTTGGCACCTTTAGGTCTTTTACGATCTTTAGTCCGAGCGTGAAAAGCTCGCGGCTCGTTTCTGTCTTTACGGTACGATGCCGACTGCTGGGCTGACGACCG
The DNA here is from genome assembly GCF_964188305.1 of Podarcis bocagei. Classification (NCBI taxonomy): domain Eukaryota; kingdom Metazoa; phylum Chordata; class Lepidosauria; order Squamata; family Lacertidae; genus Podarcis; species Podarcis bocagei. The sequence goes on from NC_138133.1 coordinate 92,304,841, forward strand.
TGATTGACGAACAGAAACTGGCTTGGGAGTACTTTGCTTTCTTTTGGATCTGCAGTCCCTTGCAAAATGTCCTTGCTTATTGCAGAACCAACAACGCTTTGCAGCTTTAAATGCAGTTGTATCACCACAGGTTTGCATATGGCGTTCCTCATTCTTTCTGGAAACAGGAGTGCTTATGGCACAAGCCTCCCTTCTATCCAACTCGCCCATTAATCTTGCCGTTACCCCTTCCACAGTTAATTGTGCTGGTGGAACGGCAGATATCTGGCTAGCTATACCATCAAAGTCCTCATTAAGGGAACAAAGGATGATAAAAACATACTGAATATCAGGTATCTCCATGTCCCTTCGAATTAACTCGCCGCGTATTGCCTCCAGACGTCTCAAGTGTGCCGCCAAATCACCACCAGGCTGCAACTTCGTCTGGTACAACTGCTTGAAAAACGTCAGTGCAGACGCTGACTCTTTTCTAACATGCACTGCTGCAAGACTGTCCCACATTTCTTTGGCAGTTTTCTTATTTCTTATATAGACTACTTGCTGGTCGCTGACTGCCAAATTAATTATCGCCCTGGCTTTTGCATCTCCTTTCGACCAAGCATTAGTTACAGGGTTAGGAGGGTCATCAGTTACATAGGTCCATACTTCTCTAGAGGTCAAAAGTGCCTCCACCCGAAAAGACCATAAACTATAGTTCTCATCTGTTAGCTGTGGGAAGACCAGAGCCTTCTCAGCTTCAGGAACCTGGTCAACCATTCTGGAACTCTTCCAGACCCACATAAACTACGCTAACAGGAGTAGGAGTTTTCAAACCTTTCTCAGAGTCCAAAAATATGCAGTCATCCACTCAGCAGCTGGGCCCATAACCAAAGATGTTGGCTTTTTGCAGTATAGTGACGCTGCAGAGAGCTTGCTGGGGAGATCATGCATTAAAAAGAAAGGACTCAAAAATAACTTAAAGGTTTTAATAAGAAAAACAAAAACTCCATTTAAACTAAATACATCAACAAACCAGACCCAACCACCAACCCATCCCCCAGGGTAATGGGAAAGCTAGGTGCTGCTCCTTATATACTACACCCAGATGCTGACACGCCTTAATCAAATACAACTCAGCAGCACCTGCTACGTTTCACAGCTGTAAAGCTGGGTCTCGTTAGTTTTCTCTGGCCCTTGCTCCGGCCCCTTAAAGACATACACATGGAGTGGAACAATGATGAACCTTTACATTTAAAGAAACCATTCAACACTACCAAGGCCCTAGTCCCTAGCGAATTCTGAGCAAAAGTTTTCATGATTGACAGTGGGCAAAAATGGCACCTTGTGCTTCTGGGGTGGGGCAGGGGGAGACATTTCCACTTTAATTAAAAAGTTCAACACTGAAGTCTTACACAAGGCGAGTGTTTGCCCAAGTAAGCCTTGCACACCACTGATAAACAGGTCTTGAGCAATACCTGTGCAATCATCAAAAACCCCAAACAATTCAGGACAAACGAAAGAAAGTTCAGGCAGAGTAGCATGTCGGGGGGGATGCCTTTGGCGGGGGCCACATTTGCTAACATCTAGTCTGCCCCTGCTGGTGCTAAAATCCTGCTTGCTAGCTCCCCAGAGGCAACTCTTCAGCCCCTTTGAGAACAGGATGCTGGACTAGATGGGCCCGATCCAGCAAGCTGTTATGTTGTTGTTGTTGTAAAATATGACCATCCCATAAAGAAAGATGACTCAAGTGTTCACCATCAGAAGAGCAGCTTCTAGGTCATTGGTTTGGGGAGAAATAGGAGTTCTCCGTGTGTGTGTGTGTGTGTGTGTGTGTGTGTGTGTGTGTGTGTGTGTGTGTTGGAGGGAAAGACAATTTGGGTTTGTGTCTGACCCACAGACCAGCTCCCTTCTTGCAGCTCTTCCCAACACCTGGCAGTTCAGGCCTGCAGCTCTGGGAATCCCCTTTCAGGAGTGCCTGGACCAGCCGCCAAGTCCAGGTGAGTCACCTCCTGCCAGGAGGAAGGGGGTCGTGCTGGAGCCATGGGGGTCTGCCTCCCTGTTAGCATCAGGAAGAGTAAGAAGATGGGAAAGGTGGGCTCAGAGCCAGCCAGGAATGCTGAGAGGAGGCCTTCAGAGGAATCAAGGGCCCTGTTGGCCAGAGAGCTCCATGCGCTTCCTCAAATGGCCGTGGCGGGGGAACATGAGTGGCGCAAAAGCGTTCCTGTTCAGTCCTTGTCAGCATGGAAATGGAGTGAGCGGGAGAGAGACAGAGAGTTCTGGAAAATTACGAAAAAAATGGCAACGCTTGCATTAGCATGCTAATGTTACATGTTAAAGAATATGCGGTTGAGTAAGTTTGGGGAAGTCAGTGAGGTGTAGTAGATGTGTGATTAAATCTGTGGTTTGGTGGCCCTTAAAATGGGGAACCTGGAAACTAAGGCAAAAGGTTGAAGGGGGGCAGGAGACCGTTCAGTTGGCGAGAGCATGGCGCTGATTAGAAACTCCGGCTGCTGAGAAGATAAGAGGGGGGAAGAATGAATAAACATGGAGCCAGTGTAACTGCAGACATGTAACACGTGGACTCTCCTCCTCTGGAGGCTTCTAAGCAGAGGTTGGATGGACATCTGCCATAGATGCTTTACTTGAGATGACCCAACTCCCAAATTCTAGGATTCTATGTAGGTAAAATGTATGAAAGATTTGAATTTTATGCTCTTGGGGTCTCTTGCCTGAACCATGAGGTTGGCAGGACAGCATTCCTGATCTGAAGCTCCCCCTCTCTCCCTGAGTCCGAGAGCTCTTCTTGGTTCAGCAGCCAGTAATTTTTCAAGGAAACCTGTAGAGTATTTGTTTTATTCTTTAGAGCCTTAAAGTGCAAGCCTTTACTACTAAGAAGTATGGTAAGTCTCACTGAGTTCAATAGGGCTTACTCACTGGTATGCGCCTGATCATTATCACATTTTCTTCTTCTTCTTCAACTACTACTACTACTACAACTACTACGATATGTGTGTGAGGAGGTGCCAAACTGAGTCTTTGACCCGGGTGAAAGAAAGCCTCGTTTCACCCCTGCAGGAGGGTCATTCTGGGAGTGCCCCGGTACAGCCAGAAAAGTAAGGGGGAAGCTGCGGGCAGGGAAAGGGAAGTAGCAGGAGGGGACAGTGGATCAGTATCAAACCACAATTATCAGCTGGTCAACGTGTGTCAGGTCAGGCATAGTCTCAACGAGAAATGTGTACATAGTTATTCCCCATATATTCAGTCAACGTTTTCCAGCCTTCTTCAAACATATGTTCTTCTTGTTCTCTTCTTCTATATGTTAAGTTGACAGAATATGCGCAGCTTGCAGACTTAGCATACAGAACATGTATTTCCCAGACACAAGGACTGTTCACCTTGACCACGTCCGAAGGCTCCTGTTCGGACACGCAGACACACGCCATCCCAGGAAGAATGTCTGTGGATGCATTCGCTCACCAGCCACTCTCCATTCATAAACACACACAAACACACCAGCTTCAAGCCATGAATCTCCACACAGCTTCTGCCAACTGACTTCCAATGGTGACCTTCAACCAGCTGACATCTGCAGCACCTTCTGGCACCCACTGAATCCACGAATTTGTCCAGTCTTCTTTCAGAGCCATCTGGTTCTCTATCCTTTCTCACCCTGTCTTTTTATCCCTACCCCTCCAGCTTTTCCTTTCAGCGATCCATGTCTGTTTGTGACATCACAGAAACCATTACATCATCGTAGCCACTGGCAACAACTACAGAAACAGCTGCACAACCCCCCCCCCAAATTGGGAGGCGGCAAGAAAGAACACTACTTACAGTCTTCAAATAAAAATATATTGGAGATCCCAGGCCACAGGGAGGTTAGGCTGGCCTCAACCAGAGTCAGGGCATTTTTGGCTGTGGCCCCGATCTGGTGGAATGCTTTTGACCTTTAAAGCCCTATGCGGCCTAGGACCCTCGTACCTACAGGACCGCCTCTCCTGGTATGTCCCACGGAGGACCTTCTTCAAACAAAAACATCTTGGAGGTCCCGGGCCACAGGGAGGTTAGGCTGGCCTCAACCAGAGCCAGGGCTTTTTCGGCTGTGGCTCCGATCTGGTGGAACACTCTGTCCCAAGAGACCAGGGCCCTGCGGGACTTGACATCTTTCCACAGGGCCTGCAAGACAGAGCTGTTCCACCAGGCCTTTGGCCGAGGCACAGTCCGACCCCCTCCTTGGGTCATCCTCACAGAACTCTAGCCCAATAGTTGCCATGGATTTGATTTTGAATTGATTTTAGAATGAATTGATTTCAGAATGTATTTCAATTAATAGATTTTGTTTTTATGTAAACTGTGTTACTTTTACTGTTGTTACCCACTCTGAGCCCGACTTCGGCTGGGGAGGGCGGGATATAAATAAAATTTTATTATATTATTATTACTTGAAACATGTATGCATTTAGAAACTTAGCATTGCATTTGTTTTATATGAAACCAGTCAGACACAGTTTTGCTTTTTTTAAAAAGGCATTTATTTAGGAAAATAAACTGCCTTGTTTCAGTCCTGCTGTTCTCTTCATTACTTTCATGATCCGTCTTGGGGAAAACCTCACCGGCTTCCTGAAAGGCAAACAACACGTTGAGTGGGATGGCCTCTGTCCAGCAGCCTCAGCCAGACCCTCCACTGGCTGCTGCCTGGCAACTTCACCCCGGACGTCCTGGTCAACTTCCGCTGGTTTCTACCCATGAATATCCACTGGTTCCATTCACCCTGTGCCCAGAGGATGGCATCTGCCACCCCCTGAGCACGTATTTCCCAGCCACAACACTACTTACCTGGACCACGTCCGAATGCTCCCATTCACACACGCAGACACCCACCATTCTCAACCTCCCATTTGCACTCGCAGACACACACCATCTGCCATCCCGTGAGGAATGTCTGTGGACGCATTCACTCACCAACCGCTCTGCATTCACACACACATACACACACCCAGCTTCAAGTCATGAATATCCACACAGCTTCTGTCAACTGACGTCCAAAGGTGACCTTCACCCAGCTGACATCTGCAGCACCTTAGGGCACCCGCTGGCTTCTGACTGCAAGCCCCACCAGCCACCAACACCTGCCGGCTTCTGACTTTGGGAATCGGCTGCCTTCAAGCTGCAATCCCACCCAGCAAGCGAACTTGCCTTCTGCCTGTTCCTCAGCGTCCCATTGCAGGATGAGTGCCTCCTTCCTCCTGCCATTTTGCATCCATGAGGAAGGAGACCCTCCAGAGCTGAGTGTCACAGGCGCTGCCCACTGAGGTCTGGGCTGGGAAGAGGGAGAGGCCACCTTTATAGCCAGGCAACTTGACAGATGCCTTTGTGACATCATAGACAGTGACATCATAGACAGCCCCCAGCCAATGGGAGCAGCTGTGGACATGTCACCACAACCTCTTTGGGCATCACAACTGGGGCTGCACCTCAGCAGTGACATTTCTTTGTCTGTTGGTTATTAAGAACACTGTTAGTCCCCTCCAATGCTCAGGTGGGGGAGATGTTTGGCCCAGCTGCTCAGGGTGTCTTCACGCCCACCCCACTGGGAACCCAACACGTCCTCCTGGGACAAATCCTGCCACTCACACCTCATCCTGGCTGGCGCCATGGGGCACAGGGCAGAGAAGGGGCCCCAAAGAGTGTGAGGAGCTCCCACCTGGCACTGCCCACCAGCGGGGACAGGAAAGAGGGAGGTGGATTTGGGAGGCATGAATCAAAAGTGCCCAGCAGAAGCCGTGACCCACAGGAGTGGGTATTTATGCCCTAGTGTGGACACAGCAGCCGTGTCACATTGCCTGCTGGGCACCTTTGGACAGAGTTAACAGAGAGCTTGTCCACTGCAGATTTGAAGCAGCTGATGTCTTGTTGTGCAGCATCCAGACAACATCCTCCTCATCCAAGTGGCAGCCCAGAGCTCCCCACACACCAGATTTGTTAAATGAATTCTAGGGTCTCATATATATCAGTCATATGTTCATAAATTTACAAGGCAAACACATATGTAAGTATATAAACCACGTGTCCGAAATAGTACAGGAGAGCAATCCCAATGCCATATTGACTATCCTAAATTGACCCCAAATATTTCTCTGCAAAGAAGGAAGGAAATGGGGAAGCCTCTCCACTATCTTCTGCTTACCTGTCTTAAGGGCGTCTTTGTGTATGAACAGGGTGAGCCTGTGACCTGGTTTCAGGAATTGAAGTATTTGCTATCACAAAAGAATGGCCAGGCTGCTCAGGTAAAGCAACTAGTGACCATTGTCAGGTATCCCGGCAGACAGGGTTTCTGCTGTAGACCGCCTCCTTCTGTGATGTATGTATGATGATTTTGAGGGGTGGTCTTGGGCTACAGGGTGGGCAATTTCAAAAGTCCATATAAGAGCTTGTTCACCATTGTTCTGGGTTCTCCTCCCTCCTGCGTGTGGTGAGTGAGGACCCTGTTGCAACAGTTTTAATAAAGATCAGGCTTACTAGCTGCTTTGCTTCTCAATATTCTCTGGTTGGGCTCTGTTATTTTCTCCTACCGATAGGGAACCCACTTAAGGACTCTTTACGGGCTCTTGGATACCCTATATGGGAAAAGGAGCAGTACTTTTCTTATAACACCAGTTTTACCCGAGTGTCACATTCATGACTCCACATGCAGGCACTGGGAAAGAGTTGCCCTGGCTTCATGCAGTGAGTGTTGGGAGGTGAATTTCTACTCCCTTGAGCCGTGAAGTGTGGCAGTTAATGACCCCTGGAAAAGTGAGGCCTTTGTCTTGCAGTGGAATCAATGTCCCCAGGGTCAGACCAGTGTGATGAGAATTTTAAAGTCTTAGATAAATAATAAATGTTCATAAATGTACCAACCAAGCATGTACATAGGTCAGCACAGGAAGACCGACCTGAAACCATTTTTGATTCCCAAACGGACCAAATGTTTTCTCTGCGAGGTCAAAGGAAAATGGAAAAGCCTCCCCATTGTCTTTTCCTTCACAAATCCTGCCTTAAGGGTATGTCTGTGTATGAACAGGGTGAGCCTGTGACCTGGCTCAGGAACTAAGTATTGATCGTTACAAAAGACTGGCCAGGCTTCCCAGGGTATCCAATCAAGTGAGCATTAACAGGTAACCTGTCAGACGAGATAAACAACGCACTCAGATTTCTGCAGTAGACCGCCTTTTCTGTGATGTAGGTATGATGTATCTGGGGTGGTGGTCTTGAGTTACACCCCTTCTGTGATGTATGCATGATGTATGGAGGGGCAGTCTGGAGCTCCAGGGCAGGAAATTTAAAATTTCTATATAAGGGCAGGCACACCTTTGTTCTGGGTGCCTCCTCCTTCTCCTGCGTGTGGTGAGTGAGGACCCTGTTGCCACAGATCAATAAAGATCAAGCTTACTAGCTGCTTTGCTTCTCAATATTCTCTGGTTGGCCTCTGTTATTTTCTCCTACCAATAGGGAAGCTACGTAAGGACTCTATATGGGCTCTTGGATACCCCATAAGGGGAAAAGGGGCAGATTTTTGTAGACAACACCAGCCTGTCCTGGAGACTGGCCTGCCTGCCTCCTTTGTTTTATGTCCTTTGTAAGCCAGGAGAAGGCGTGAGGAGCGTTGCTGGACTTGGCCAAAAGCGTGTATCTCACCCTGTGTCCCTCTTCCAGTAATGGGCAGCCGGGGGCCTCCAGGAAGCCTCTCAGGGGGGCTTGAAGGCAACGGAATCTCCCAGCAACTACCCTTAAGAATCTGATAGACTGAACAGATTTGAAATTCACAGCATGTTGTACACTGAAAGAAAATTATATGAAAATGATGTACCGGTGGTATCTGACTCCTGCTAAGCTATTAAAAATGTATAGAACAAGCTCCAATATTTGCTGGAAGTGTAAAGAAAAAGAGGCTATCTTTTATCATATGTGGTGGTCATGTAAGGTAACAAAGTCTTTTTGGGAATGAATTGGAAAAATGTTTAAAATAACATTTGTTAAAAAACCAGAAGCTTTTCTACTAGGAATTGCAGGTTCCGACATCCCATAAGACCAGAAAAGACTGTTTATGTATGCGGCAACAGCTGCAAGGATGCTACTAGCCCAAATATGGAAAGAACCAACAGAACCGACCAAGGAAGAATGGCAAGCCAAACTGTTGGACTATGCTGAAATGGCAAAACCGAATGGGAGACTCAGGAATCAAGAAGATAATGACTTTTAGAAAGAATGGGGGAAATTCATAACTTACTGAGGAGACCATTGTAAACAAATAAAAGCGTTAGCTGGACTTTAAAAATAACCTGTAGAGAAACGAAAGACATGGATAATTTAGAGAGATGAAAGCTGTGGAGAACGTAATGATATGTGTGGGATGTGAAACACAAGAGCAGTCAAGTACAACATTCCTAGAGTGAACATGTTTATACATGGGGAAGAATGTTTCTCCAGCCAACAGGTAAACCTCCTGTTTCCTTCTGGGTTGGAACAGACTTCCTCTGCATGTGACTAGAGGTGGGTGTGGCCTCACCTGTGCAGGTAACGACAAAAGCACAGGGCAGGGTAGCCATCTCTCTCTCTCTCTCTCTCTCTCTCTCTCTCTCTGACTACATGCATCAAAGAAGCAACATCTGCTTAGCTAAAGATGCTTCCAGCCAAGAGAGGACAAAGGGACTATCTTCTTATGAGATAGTTTCCAGGTGTATGTAACTTTTCTAAGCTAAGTCTGACTTCTGGGATCCGATTGTGAACAGAATGATGTGTGAGTAAACTCTTTTTATACTTTTATAGAAGACTGTGTTGTGTCTTATCTTTTATGAGGGAATAAGGGGGAAATACCAGAACAGTTATTATAGAGGCTTTAGCGAGCCTGAGCAAACGCATCCGCTGTGAGTTTAAAAAGGGGAATGTTACTCTGCTAAATTGTGAACTTGTTAACACAAGTTGGAAAGGCTATTATCAGACAATATATCCTCTCCCGCATCCCTGAACATTCCCACAATATATAGTCTGAGAAAAATTATTTTAAGGACCCATGCAGGGGAAGCAGAGAGATTCAGAGAATCTCATATATGGATATGGTAAAAGTTTTTTCTCTTCATTATTTTAAATTTGTTCTTGTTCTTGCAAAAACCAATAAAAATATTTCACAAAAAAGAAAAGAATCTGATAAACTGTTTCTGAGTCTGGAGATCCCATAGCCATCATGATCAAGAGCCACACAATGAACAAGGATGAATGAAACTGATTAATGCTGCAGTCGCTTCTCTCTGGCAGGGGCAAAATCATAGATTCTCTGGGTTTTCAGGGCCCAATAAGTCAACTGAAGAGACGAAGGAAGCCCACTCAATGAAAATTTATTGGAGAGACAACATCAGTTTCATCACTTTTGCCCTCCCCTCAAAGGTGTGGACCTCTAGCACTGGTCTTCTGCCTTGGTGCCATAGACCTCTACCTCACACAAGGTCAAGTACTGTTCAAGGTCAGGGATCTGGACACTCACATAGCGGCCCTTGAGCCAATCACAGTCGAAGACACTGATGGATCCACTGCTGGTGTCTGTGATGGTCCCACAGCTGCAGGGAGAGAAAGAAAGTCACCTGTAGGGTGGGATCCATGTGGAATCTCCATCCTAGGCTGTAGAGAAATGCACTCCTAAACTTACAGTGTTTCTAATAGTGTTTCTAATGATACCACAACAATGCGCTCTCCCTCTAACGCTGGCCTCCTGGGTGGATCTCATATCATTCGCGAATGTTGCTGCTACCTGTCATTGTAGTCTAGACTAAATATTCCAAAATAACTACCACCTGCTTGTTCCGTCTCTGTTCCCAGCCCCAAACGGGGACCAGAGTCACTGTTCCGCCCAGAAGAGCATGGTTTAAAAAGGAGGCAGAACCCTCGATTTCTCCTACTCCCTACTTTTGACTGCAAATTGGAACCCTTAAGACGTCATCAGTCCACATATCTGCCATGGACTGGCTGGATGCAGAGAAGCGGTGGGATACATCAGCTGGAGAACCCCCGAGGGAACCCCCAGGGGAAGAAGGCTCCGGGTCAGGGAATTGGTGGTGGGACAAGGATACATGGGGACAGAGAGAAGAGGGAGCAGACTGGGAGCAGGAGGAGGAGGTGTTGGAAACTGAAGAGGCAACAGGATTTTGTGAGCAGGAAGAGGCTGTGGCAGAGAGAAGTCCAGACTCAGAGGCAGGAGAGGAGGGGCCTAGGAGACAGAGATGAAGCCGGCTGTGGGAGAACCTAGGTGTCTCCCCCTCCTCCTGCAACCAGCTCCCCACCCCCTTGGTCTCCCAGAACACACAGAGAAATGAAAAGAGCAGAGGAGAGATTGGTTGTGCACAGATGCAGTCTCCAATTGCTTGGGGAAAACCCTGGAGTGGAGGGAACTGTGGGAAATCAGAGACCTTCAGTCCTCGCAATTGCCTCCTTAGGGCAAGACCTACTGGGCAGAGTTCCTGAGATCACCAGGCCTGCGCTTTCTTGGTTCCTTGAATAAAAGTGGAACTCTCAGGAACCAAGAGGACAAGAACTTTTTTTAAAAAAATTGGGGGGAATTTATAATTTATTGAAGAGAGCATTGTTAGCAAATGGGAACATTAGCAGGATTTTAATCTCACTTGTAAGGTAACAAAGATTATGGATAAATAGATGGACACAAAATGTGGATAATGGATTGATGTGCAGTTGCAAGTGTAGGCATTAGACCCATGGAGGGGGCAGGGGATGTCATGAGATTCAGATAAATCTATTTATATGGATTTGTAAATGATTTTGCTGTAAAATTATATTTGTAAAATCAAATAAATATGAGAGAGAGAGAGAGAGAGAGAGAGAGAGAGAGAGAGAGAGAGAGTTAACTTCAATGACTGTGGTGGTTTTTTACAAAATTGCTGACCTACTCCTGACACCAGTTCCTGACATCCATCAAATTATATTGGATGTATTCTGGGGTGTCTTTGTTGTCGGAATCTCCGTACGACCGAGCTACTCCTCCGGCTGTGTCTTCAGAATCTCCTCCGACGGTGATTAACGACCTAAGCCTTTGATGAGGCTTCAGGCACATTCCCCCATTCCGCAGAGTACCCAGACAGCAGAAGGAGTTGAAATATGTGCTACATTGCTACGTTTTATTTCTAACTACGCAGGACAGAAAAGAATATGCATCTGCTCTCTGTGAAAGGCAGAGAACCAACTGAAACAAAGAAACAGGAAACCAGTAACATCAACATCCGTCTCCCGTGAGACTTCCAAGAGTCTGGAATGTAAACAGAGTCTTGTGACTCCAAACACTGCACAGTGGCGTAACAGAAACCTAACATTTGTTACAGGGATTGAGGGTGTGGGAAATGGAACTTACAGGGCATTAGACTTGCTACGGTGAGCATTATTGTTGCCCACACGGATCTCAGCTCCCCGGAGTCTGTCGCCACAGCAGTCCTGGCGGTTTCTCACCACCACGGCCGAGATGGCATACTCATCGCCCAGGTCCACGTACCACCAGGGGTCCCTTTCCTTCTGCGTGTGGGTGCAGGAGCCCGAGCTGAAGGCCCCGTTACAATTCCCGTCCACGGCTTTGATTCCTCCTGTAAAAATCTCATGTCGGTAGATGGAGGACTGGAAGGCTGGGCGGCCTTTGGCCAAGTTGTGAGCTGGAGCATGATGGGAAGGAGATGGAGGGAGAATAAATGGTTAGAGAGTTATACAGCCTCCATGGAAGCTCCTCTCTGGACAAGAACAGGGAGCAGCAGAGACCGGGGGAAGCTTTGCAAAGCCCTTCAGGAGGCCCACTTTCAGTGTTCAAAGAAGCTGCAACAGAAGAGGGAGGAATATTGCCACACTGATATTAAAATAGTTGCATTTCCAGATTTCGATTTTTCATGGCTCTCCAGCCAAGAGGTGAGGCTCTGCGGTGTTTAAAGGCTTTTAAACTACCTTGGTAGAAAAGTAAGCTGAACAAGCTCAGAGACGGGCCTTCTGCAACCTTGGAATGGCTATCAAAGGAGGCCAATGCTCATGACCTCTTCCCACCTCCCTGCATTTTGGGGGAAGCCCAGTCCTGCAAGAAGCTGGTGGTGCTGAGAGCCAGAGGCCGAGTTTGGTCCTTTCTCCTGCAGCCTGACACACCTTGCAGGGCTCTTGTGCGGATAAAACAGGGGTTGTCATTCTGCAGTGTAAGGGCAGGACAAAATCGCAGTGACAACAAAGAGGTTGCGTTCATTTACTCCCAATGAAAATTACATCTGAACGTGTTGTTGGAGATTTCAAGAGTGTGTTGATCTTCTGCCATCCTTGAGTATCTCCCAGCACCTTCACCCTCATTTCACCTCTACCAAGACAGAGGTCGCATTGGGCAAATCGGAAATGTAAAAGTGCACCAGTTCCCCCTCCTTCTCCCCAAGCAGTCTTGAAGGATAATGCAGAATATAGTCCTACGAGGACCATCTTGGTACTGAGCATGAAAGCACTCTGAACATGCTCAGAGACTGGTCCTCTCCAACCTTGGCATCAATGTCAAAGAATGGCAATAGTCATGGCCTTCCCTCTCCCCAGACACATTTTTGAGGGTGCCCAGTTGTGCAATGGGTTGGTGGTTCTGAGAGCTGGAGACAGCGCCATCAGGGTGTCTCTTGGAAACAGCAGCCACCTCAGTGCTTCATCCTCTCCTCTGCCTGGGGGTGGAAGAGCCTCAGTCTGAACACATAAAGGGAGGGATCTGCTGGATGGGGCCCTTCCCAACCAAAGGAATGCACATGACAGATGGTTAACTCTTTATTATCAAAGAGAACACGGTTGCTGCTGCAGCTCTGGAGACCTGGGCGTGCCAGTTGAGCATCTTAGTAGGTATTTCCAGGTCCGCGCTTTAGGGAGTGATTGCAGCAACAGCAACTGCGTCCGACTCTTGCCTCCTGGTGGGAACAGTTCCTACCAAATCACTGACCCCCTCCCCTTCTTCTGAGTTAGGCAGCAGTCCCTCTTCCCCTGGCTCACGGTCAGCAACATCCTGCCAGTCCCCGGCACAAAATCCCTGTAAGCCTCTGTCGAAACAAAATTAAAAAATTCCTTCCAGCAGCACCTTAGAGACCAACTAAGTTTGTTATTAGTATGAGCTTTCGTGTGCATGCACACTTCTTCAGATACACTGAAACAGAAGTCGTCAGCAGGTTTACCACACCTATCAGGCAATCACCCATTCCCACCACCCTTCTGAGTGATACCCCTCCCCACCCTTTCACTATATATAAGGGTCTGGTGACTTCTGCTTCAGTGTATCTGAAGAAGTGTGCATGCACACGAAAGCTCATACTACGAACAAACTTAGCTGGTCTAAAGCATGCCAGTGCAAGTAGATAAATAGGTACCACTCCAGCGGGAAGGTAAACGGTGTTTCCGTGCGCTGCTCTGGTTCGCCAGAAGCAGCTTAGTCCTGCTGGCCACATGACCCGGAAGCTGTACGCCGGCTCCCTCGGCCAATAAAGCGAGATGAGCGCCACAACCCCAGAGTCGGCTATGACTGGACCTAATAGTCAGGGGTCCCTTTACCTTTTAAAGTTGCTACTGGAAGGAATTTTTTTATTTTGTTTCGACTACGGCAGACCAACACGGCTACCTACCTGTAGCTGTAAGCCTTTGGTTAACTTTTCCATGAATAAATTTGATTTCCCCACTGGATGAGATGTCACCAGTTTGGGGAGGAATAGGAATACTTTGGTGGTGGTGGAGAGAAGTATCACTTGGGTTGGGGTCTGACCCACAGGTAAGCCCTCCCTTAGCAGCTCTTACCACTTTGCCATGCATACACGCAGTTCCAGGCATCCCCACGTGCTGCCAGGAGCGCCAGGGCCAGGGGCAAAGTCCAGGTGATGAGCATCCTGCAAGCGGGGAATGGAGACAGCCGTGAGGAGGAGCCATTGCTGAAGTCTCTGCCTCCCTTTTGCATGAGGAACAGGAAGAAGGTGGGCTGAGAGCTGGCTAGGAATTCTAAGAGGAGGCCTTCAGATGAATCAAAGGCACTCCTAGCCTTCCTCAAATGGCCAGGAGCATTTTAAGGCAAGTGGTGTTTGTGGTCAGTCCTCCTTGGTAGCATGGATGAAGGAGACAAATCCTCTGTTTAAGGGGGCAGATCAAGGGTGCTGGACCAAGAAAGAAGGTTAGCTGATAGCCCTAAGAGGCCTAAGAGGGAATAAGGTTAAAGACAAGGCAGGCAGGTAAATTAGGATCGCCAGCGGACAGTCTGGCATGTCTACACTACACTTTGAAGAAGCACAAACTCAGGACGAAAGGGAGAAACATGCTAAGAGGAAGGCACGCTTGGCAAACCCTCATTGTGATCAGTGTCCACACTGTGGAAGGACACGTGGATCCAGAATTGGCCTCCACAGTCACTTACGGACTCACTGTGAAGACCATGTTTTCATGGAAGACAATCTTAATCCTCTACTAGGGATTGCTAAAGAAGTATTGCTTTATTCTAGTTCCTTCTTGCTTAATTCCAATAATAATAATAATAATAATAATAATAATAATAATAATAATAATAATAATAATAATAATAATAATTTATTATTTATTATTTATACCCCGCCCATCTGGCTGGGCCTCCCCAGCCACTCTGGGCGGCTTCCAAAAAAATATTAAAATACTGTAATACATCAAACATTAAAAGCTTCCCTAAATAGGGCTGCCTTCAGATGTCTTCTAAAACTCTGGTAGTTGTTGTTCTCTTTGACATCTGGTGGGAGGGCGTTCCACAGGGAGGGCACCACTTCCGAGAAGGCCCTCTGCCTGGTTCCCTGTAACTTGGCTTCTCGCAGTGAGGGAACCGCCAGAAGGCCCTCGGAGCTGGACCTCAGCATCCAGGTAGAACGATGTGGGTGGAGACGCTCCTTCAGATATACTGGACCGAGGCCGTTTAGGGCTTTAAAGGTCAGCACCAACACTTTGAATTGTGCTCAGAAACGTACTGGGAGCCAATGTAGGTCTTTCAAGACCGGTGTTATATGGTCTCGGCGGCCGCTCCCAGTCACCAGTCTAGCTGCCGCATTCTGGATTAATTGCAGTTTCCGAGTCACCTTCAAAGGTAGCCCCACGTAGAGCGCATTGCAGTAGTCCAAGCGGGAGATAACCAGAGCATGCACCACTCTGGCGAGACAGTCCGCAGGCAGATAGGGTCTCAGCCTACGTACCAGATGGAGCTGGTAAACAGCTGCCCTGGACACGGATTTAACCTGTGCCTCCATGGACAGCTGTGAGTCCAAAATGACTCCCAGGCTGCACACCTGGTCCTTCAGGGGCTCAGCTACCCCATTCAGGACCAGGGAATCCTCCACAACTGCCCGTCTCCTGTCCCCCCAAAACAGTACTTCTGTCTTGTCAGGATTCAACCTCAATCTGTTAGCCGCCATCCATCCTCCAACCACCTCCAGACACTCACACAGGACCTTCACCGCCTTCACTTGTTCTGATTTAAAAAAGAAGTAGAGCTGGGTATCATCCGCATACTGATGAACACCCAGCCCAAACCCCCTGATGATCTCTCCCAGAGGCTTCATGTAGATGTTGAAAAGCATGGGGGAGAGGACAGAACCCTGAGGCACCCCTCAAGTGAGAGCCCAGGGGTCTGAACACTCATCCCCCCCCACCACTTTCTGAACACGGCCCAGGAGGAAGGAGCGGAACCACTGTATGACAGTGCCCCCAGCTCCCAGCCCCTCAAGACAGTCCAGAAGGATGTTATGGTCGATGGTATCAAACGCCGCTGAGAGATCCAGCAGAACTAGGAAACAGCTCTCACCTTTGTCCCTAGCCTGCCGGAGATCATCAACCAGCGCGACCAAGGCAGTTTCAGTCCCATGATGAGGCCTGAATCCTGACTGGAAGGGATCCAAATGGTCCGCTTCTTCCAGGCGTGCCTGGAGTTGTTCAGCAACCACGCGCTCAATCACCTTGTTCAATCACCATAAGAACTGTCCCTCTCCAGAGGAATAGAAATACCTAACAGACTTCTAGCCTGCCTTCAAAAAATACTTTTTTCTGGACTCAAAATCTTGAAAATTATATTGGTTTCAAACCAGATTGAACATCCAGTATAGATATGCCCATTCAAGCTCTGGACTTCAGACATCACATCCAATGGGTTCCCCCAACTCACTTTGGCTCTCTTTCTTGGGGTCAGCAGAAGTCTCTGTTGTCCTTCCTGGTGGGTCAGCAGCCACAGGTTCTTTCCCCCAAACTGGCTTAAGAGATCTCCTTGCTTCCACCTGAGTTCTGGATCTTCTATTTGGCAGTCCTGGTTTTATCCTCTTCTGAAGGGGCAGCTCCTGCCTGGCTCAGAATTACCCAGCCAATTGGAGAGATGTTGATACCCGAATTGAGCCCATCAATATCAGGTTTCTGTATCCTTCTTCCAACTGGGCTTATGCGGTTGCTGACTCTCTCCCAAGAGGAAATAACATTTTGTTAAGGGTTGTATTACTTAATCCACAATAGCCAACAGCCAAGAGCAAGGAAGATGTTTCATATTTATGGGCAGGTAAGAAGTTTATCTTGATGCCCTCAACTGCTACAAGGTGTGCATCTGAGCCCACACGCATGTCCAGCCCTCGCGGGTATTCAACAAGAGCTTTGGGAGGACCAAGATCTTTTGCTGGAATTTGTATGTGTGTCCAGTATTAATACGTGTTTGTCATGGACTGGTTGGATGCACGGGAATGGTGGAAGGAACCAGCTGGAGAACCACCAGGGGAAGAAGGCTCAGAGCCAGGGGACTGGTGATGGGACAATGAGGAGTGGTCAGAGGGAGAAGACTGAGAAGAGGAGGTGTTGGAAGCTGAAGTGGCAACAGGGTTTGGTGAGCAGGAAGAGTCTGTGGCAGAGAGAAGTTCAGACCAGGCCAAGAGGCAGAGTTGAGTCAGGCTGCTGAAGAGTCATGGGTGTCTCCCCCTTCTTGTGCTGGTCCCGTGGGTTACCCAAGAGGCGAGATCCAAGTCCAGTTGTGATGGCCTGGGATTCCGAGTCTGAGAGCGATCCGGAGGAATCCCAGCCGGCACAGGAGTCCCCGCCTCCAGGGCCGGCTGAACTGGGGCAAGGCCTAGATGCTGAGGAAACTCAAGAGCAGGCACCAGGTGAAGCCATTCTGGCCCCAGAGGTGCCTGATGACTCAGTGGCCACAGGTGAGCCTCCTCCAGGGCCCAGTAACCCTTCGGCCTCTCCTGATCTGCAGAGGCTTAGGGCAGAGAGGCGAAGGGAACTGGTTGCCCCCAGGAGGAGTGCTCGCCTTAAGGCCAGAGTAGGCGGGGCTCCTGGGGGTCGGGACCGCCCCTGACCTTTGAAGAGGATAAAAGCCCACTCATCCCGGCCCCAGGTTGCGGGAGCAACGTCGTTGTTGGCTTCGGACCTTCCTGTGATCCTGATCCCTGCTCGGCCTCCTGTTCCTGACTAACCGGTACTCCTGTTCCCTGCTCGGCTTCCTGTTCCTGACTATCCAGTACTCCTGTTCCCTGCTCGGCCTCCTGTTCCCGACCATCCGGTGTTCCTGTTACCTGCTCAGCCTTCTGTTCCAGCGTTCCTGTTCCCCGCCCGTCTCTCTGCATCGGACCTCGCCCCGCTTCGTGTGGACTCTGCTACACTCACGGTACCTTACCCCCGGGACCAGCACAGTTTGCTCCCGCCACACCCGCACTCCCCCTTCGTAGGGGTGCGTTCGGGAAGAGCCAGAGGCCATGGAGGACCAGGCGGCTGCACTAGTGACTTTGGCCCAGGAGAACCAGGCCTTGACCCACACCGTGCAGCAGCTCAGTGACGCGGTCGTGGCACTTCAGCAACGCTTAGAAGCCCTACCGGCTCCTGGGGCCGACGCCCCGGCTCCTGGCAAGTACCCAGTGGCTTTGCCTGAGAAATTTGATGGAGCCCCGGCCAGCTTTCCTATGTTCCTGGCCCAGGCCAAGTTGTATATCCAGGGGCGAGCCCGGAACTTTCCTGACGACCGCACCAAGGTGCACTTTTTGATTAGTTTGTTAAAGGACCAGGCGGCCAAGTGGGCGTTGCCGCTACTCAGGCAAGACTCCCCCTTGCTAGCAGACTATACGGGATTTTGCAATCGTTTGGAGGCCGCGTTCGGCAACCCCCAGAAAGGGAGTCAAGCCAACCGGGCGATTCGGCGTTTGAAACAGGGCAAGTCCACGGTGGCCGCATATACCACGGAGTTTCGGCTGTTGGCACAGGACTTGACCTGGAATGATTCGGCACTGCGGGACCAGTATCTCGAAGGGCTTTCGGACAAGGTACTGGACCAGTTGGCCACAATGGAACGCCCCACCACGCTAGACACTCTCATTCAACGGAGTCTACAAATAGACGACCGGTTGGAGGATCGTCGTCAGGCTCGGGACCGCCGGCACCTCTAGTTCTTGGCCCCAGTGTCGACCAGCAGCCCCACGGGCCCAGCTAAGTCATTGGAGGAACCTATGCAGCTTGGGGCAGTGCGGCCACGCCTCTCCCCCGCAGAGAAGTCGCGGCGTCGGGAGGGGAATCTTTGTCTCTATTGTGGCGGAAGCGGACACTATGCAAGGTCCTGTCCTGAGAAACGCCAGCCGCAGGGAAACCACCAAACCCCAGTAGCTGATGGCCCTGGCTACCGGGGGTCCCAAACAGCACAGAATGGGGCCGCACCAATTGAATTACAACACCTTATGGTTCCGATACATCTATACCCTCCAGGAGGGCCATGGATTCTTACCCATGCGCTGGTGGATTCGGGCGCAACCCGCTCTTATATGGACGCTGCTTTTGCTGCCCAGCATCGGGTGCCACTGCGGAACAAGCCAGAACCGGTGCAGGTGGAGGCAATCGACGGACGGCCCCTGCGTTCGGGTGCCGTCACTCAGGAGATCCAGCCCCTGGTCCTGTGCCTCCAGCAGCACCGTGAGATGCGAACTCTGGATATTGCCTCCATGCCCCGGTTCCCCCTGGTGCTTGGGATGGACTGGCTGGAGGCTCACAATGTGCGGATTGACTGGGTCAAACGGACTGTACACTTCCCAGACCCCAGTTCTCCGGCTGAGACTGAGATGCTAGCGGCTGCGCCCACTGAGGAGGTTGCTGCAACGCTCCCCGCTGAATACCGGGACTATCACGACGTGTTTGAGGAACGGGGGGCAGACCAGCTGCCGCCGCATCGGTCCTTTGACTGTGGCATAGACCTCCAGCCCGGAGCGCCTCTACCGGTGAGTCGCTTATACTCGTTAACCGAGCCAGAGCGCGAGGCTTTACAGGACTTCTTGCGCAAGAACCTGGAGCGTGGGTTCATTAGGCCTTCTACCTCGCCCACTGCTGCGCCAGTGCTCTTTGTTAAAAAGAAATGTGGGGAGCTCCGCCTTTGCCATGATTACCGGGCCCTGAACAAAATCACCATCCCGGACCGGTACCCTTTGCCCCTTCTTTCGGAGTTACTGGAGCGGGTGCAAGGGGCGCAGGTGTTCACCAAGCTAGACCTCCGGGGTGCCTACAATTTGATTCGGATCCGCGCCGGGGATGAGTGGAAGACCGCATTTGGGACCCGGTACGGTCAGTTCGAATACCTGGTTATGCCCTTTGGTTTGTGCAACGCGCCTGCTGTGTTCCAACGGTACATCAACCACGTGTTCCAGGACTTGCTAGACAAGTATGTGGTGGTGTACTTGGATGACATTCTGGTTTACTCCCGTGACCCGGCGTGCCACGAAGGCCATGTCCGGACCGTGCTGCAGCGCTTGCGCGAGCATTGTCTGTATGCAAAGCTCAGCAAGTGCGAGTTTCATCAGCGGTCAGTGGACTTCCTGGGTCACCGACTCTCACCAGGTGGGGTGCAGATGGATCCTGGGAAGGTGGCAGCGGTTCGAGAATGGGCGGCACCTCGGAACCGCAAGGACCTACAGCGTTTCCTGGGGTTCGCCAACTATTACCGAACCTTCATTGCGGACTATGCTCACCGCACCACCCCGTTGACCCGACTACTGCGCCCCAAGACGTCGTTTTCCTGGGACAAGGAGGCGGAGGAGGCGTTTCAAGGGTTGAAGGCCTGTTTCCAGAGAGCGCCAATCTTGCAGCATCCGGATCCTTCTCGACCCTTTGTGGTAGAGACTGACGCCTCCAGTACGGCTCTCGGTGCCGTCTTGTCTCAGCAGCACGGACCGGAAGCGCCACTTTTACCCTACGCCTTCTATTCCCGCCAGCTCCTCCCAGCGGAGCGTAACTATACCGTGTGGGAGCGGGAACTACTGGCCATCAAGGTGGCCTTTGAGGTTTGGCGCCATCATCTTGAAGGAGCACGACACCCGGTGGAGGTGAGAACCGACCACCGGAACCTGGAATACCTCCAGACCACCCGCAAGCTGAACCAAAGACAGATCCGGTGGGCGTTGTTCTTTTCCCGGTTCCAGTTTCGAATCCGCTACATCCCTAGCTCTCAGAATTAGAAGGCGGATGCTCTGTCCCGGAAACCTGAAGACAACGCAGACACGGTACAGCAAGCAGAACCCACCACGATTCTACCTCCGGCTGCATTCCTGGCCACCCAGGAGGCGCAGCCACTGCAGGTTCGGGTGCGGGAACAGCAGCGGGTCGACGCTTGGGCCCAGGATCGTCTCCGGGAGCTGGCTGAAGGGTCCAGTCCACAATATCCGGGGCTGGTCCTGCATCAGGGCCTGCTGCTGCACCACGGTCGTCTGTACGTCCCGCCAGGGCCACTACGGCTGGAGGTTCTCCGGATGGCCCATGATGCCCCAGCAGCGGGGCACTTTGGACGGTATCGGACCACCCATTTGGTCAGTCGGGAGTTTTGGTGGCCCCGCCTGAAGGCTGACGTGGCTCGCTACGTTGCTGGTTGTGATGTCTGCCGTCGCGCCAAGGGTCCTACCGGGCGACCCCCGGCCTACTTCAGCCATTGCCAGTTCCACCGCGCCCTTGGCACACGGTTTCGTTGGACTTTATAGTGGAATTACCCTCGTCTCGTGGCTGTACCTGCCTTCTGGTTTTCTCCATTTCACCAAGATGGTACACTGCGCTCCCTGTCCATCTGTACCCACAGCCAAGGAAACTGCGCAGCTGTACCTTCAGCATGTCTTCCGCCTGCATGGACTACCTGAGCGCGTGGTGTCCGACCGGGGTGTTCAGTTCACATCCCGGTTCTGGCGAGCATTACACCAGACCCTCAGGACAGAGGTCTGCCTCTCGTCAGCCTACCACCCACAGACCGATGGCCAGACGGAACGGGTGAACGCGGTGCTAGAGCAGTACCTCCGGTGTTACTGCAGCTACCAGCAGGATGACTGGGTCGACCACCTGGCATTGGTGGAGTTCGCCTATAACAACGCGGTGAATGCGTCCACCCAGCAGACCCCGTTCCAGGCCAGCTATGGTTATCATCCACGGCTGTTTCCAGAGGTGCTGCCGGCATCCGCGGTCCCGGCAGTGACGGAGTGGCTTCAAGAGCTCCAGTCCCAGCAACAGCTTTTGGTGGAGCAACTGCACCAGGCCAAGGAAGCGTACAAAGCCCAGGCCGACCGCCACCGCCAGGTGGGGCCGGAACTTCGCGTCGGTGACCTGGTTTGGCTCTCCACTCGCCATCTCCACCCTTCTCGACCTTCGCGGAAGCTGGACGCCCGGTTCACCGGCCCGTTCCCTATCGTGAACCAGGTCTCGCCTGTGGCATTCCGTCTCCGGTTGCCAGCACACCTGAAGGTTCACCCGGTATTCCATAGGTCCCTTCTGAGTCCGGTGGCCCCACCCGACGAGTTCCACCCGAACCGTCCCCGACCGCAGCCAGTTTTGGTGCAGGGAGAGCCTGAGTACGAGGTGGAACGCATTCTGGACTCCCGATACCGCAGGGGAAGGCTGCAGTATCTCATTGACTGGAAGGGATATGGGCCAGAGGACCGTTCCTGGGAACCAGCGGCCAACGTCCACGCGCCTGCCTGCATCCGAGAGTTTCATGCGGCGTACCCCAGCAAGCCGGGTCTGGACCCTCAAGTGAGGGGGGGGCCTGGGAGGGGGGATGGTGTGATGGCCTGGGATTCCGAGTCTGAGAGCGATCCGGAGGAATCCCAGCCGGCACAGGAGTCCCCGCCTCCAGGGCCGGCTGAACTGGGGCAAGGCCTAGATGCTGAGGAAACTCAAGAGCAGGCACCAGGTGAAGCCATTCTGGCCCCAGAGGTGCCTGATGACTCAGTGGCCACAGGTGAGCCTCCTCCAGGGCCCAGTAACCCTTCGGCCTCTCCTGATCTGCAGAGGCTTAGGGCAGAGAGGCGAAGGGAACTGGTTGCCCCCAGGAGGAGTGCTCGCCTTAAGGCCAGAGTAGGCGGGGCTCCTGGGGGTCGGGACCGCCCCTGACCTTTGAAGAGGATAAAAGCCCACTCATCCCGGCCCCAGGTTGCGGGAGCAACGTCGTTGTTGGCTTCGGACCTTCCTGTGATCCTGATCCCTGCTCGGCCTCCTGTTCCTGACTAACCGGTACTCCTGTTCCCTGCTCGGCCTCCTGTTCCCGACCATCCGGTGTTCCTGTTACCTGCTCAGCCTTCTGTTCCAGCGTTCCTGTTCCCCGCCCGTCTCTCTGCATCGGACCTCGCCCCGCTTCGTGTGGACTATGCTACACTCACGGTACCTTACCCCCGGGACCAGCACACCAGTCCTTGGTCAAGGTGCAATGGGGAGGCAGTCCGTAGTAGCTGAAGCTGGGTGCAGGGCAGGGAGCCGGGTGAAGTCAGGAACCGGCTTGCAAGCAGGGAGCCAGGGCGGGTCAGGAGCTCCGGCAGGAAAGCAGGACAGGGTCCAGGCAGGAACTAGCAACCAACAATGTTGCTCCCGCAACCTGGGACTGGGGCTGGCCGGCTTTTATCTGCCCCGAAGCATAGGGTGGCCCCGATCCTCTGGTGACTCGCCTCTCCTAGCCTGGAGGCGAGCACTCCTCCTGCAGGAACTCAGTTCCCTCCGCCTCTCTGCCCTGAGCCTCTGCAGCTCAGGAGAGGCTGGAGGGTTACTGGACCCAGAGGCAACCTCCGCTGCCTCTGACGGGGCTGAGAGTGGAGCACCTGCAGGCAATGGGTCCTCCATCGATACTTGCAGAGTGGAGGCCCATTCAGGTTTTCCTGCTACGCTTGAGAGGGTCTCCGAGGTTCAATAGGGGGTAAACGTGACTGCTGTATTGCTCTCTGTTTCAAATATGTGGTTTATGCCACAAATACAAGATGGGTGACACCTGGCTTGAGAGCAGTACATGTGAAAAGGATCTAGGAGTCTTGGTTGACCACAAACTTGACATGAGCCAACAGTGTGACGCGGCAGCTAAAAAAGCCAATGCAATTCTGGGCTGCATCAATAGGAGTATAGCATCTAGATCAAGGGAAGTAATAGTGCCACTGTATTCTGCTCTGGTCAGACCACACCTGGAGTACTGTGTCCAGTTCTGGGCACCACAATTCAAGAAGGACACTGAGAAACTGGAACGTGTCCAGAGGAGGGCAACCAAAATGGTCAAAGGCCTGGAAACGATGCCTTATGAGGAACGGCTAAGGGAGCTGGGCATGTTTAGCCTGGAGAAGAGGAGGTTAAGGGGTGATATGATAGCCATGTTCAAATATATAAAAGGATGTCACATAGAGGAGGGAGAAAGGTTGTTTTCTGCTGCTCCAGAGAAGCGGACACGGAGCAATGGATCCAAACTACAAGAAAGAAGATTCCACCTAAACATTAGGAAGAACTTCCTGACAGTAAGAGCTGTTTGACAGTGGAATTTGCTGCCAAGGAGTGTGGTGGAGTCTCCTACTTTGGAGGTCTTTAAGCAGAGGCTTGACAACCATATGTCAGGAGTGCTCTGATGGTGTTTCCTGCTTGGCAGGGGGTTGGACTCGATGGCCCTTGTGGTCTCTTCCAACTCTGATTCTATGATTCTATGATTCTATGCGCTTATGTATGTGCAGTTACCTTGTGTACTTAGGGCACGCTAGAATTCTTTTAACACTGGCTACAAATAGGTAAGGGGGGTGTGGGTGGCCCTGTGGGTTAAACCACAGAGCCTAGGACTTGCTGATCAGAAGGTCGGCGGTTCGAATCCCCACGACGGGGTGAGCTCCCGTTGCTCAGTCCCTGCTCCTGCCCACCTAGCAGTTCGAAAGCACATCAAAGTGCAAGTAGATAAATAGGTACTGCTCCGGCTGGAAGGTAAACGGCGTTTCCGTGCGCTGCTCTGGTTCACCAGAAGCGGCTTAGTCCTGCTGGCCACATGACCTGGAAGCTGTACTGGAAGCTCCCTAGGCCAATAAAGTGAGATGAGCACCGCAACCCCAGAGTCGGCCACGACTGGACCTAATGGTCAGGGGTCCCTTTACCTTTTTACAAATAAAGGAGTCTGTGATCATGTAACACAACCCATGCTAAAAGAAAAGAGGAAAGGGGAGCGTGTGAGTATATCCGATTTTGAAGCCTAATGGACCACAAAGTCAGGGTTCAGAGATCTGTGCCTCCTGTGCATGCTCAGCCCTTTGAAATCCTATACCAGCCGAGCACAGAAATCTCTCACCCATTCTTTAGGTCCATATCCAGTGAGGCATATAGCTGATCCCTGAGGAGCAAAGTGGGGGTCCCACTGGCACTTGTGAGCTAGCTGACTATTGAAAATTTGAGGTTTAAGTACAGCAGTTGGGGGTCCAACTCTTCTCTGTAGGGAGGGGAAGGGCTTTCTGAGTAAGCAAATAATGAGAGCCATTCTCCCAGAGATTCATATGTTTGCAGGTGCCACTGTTTGGATATCTGAATCAGACATTCGTGCAGTGAGGTTAGGATACAAATCCTTCATGTTTGGGTAACTGAAGGGTTTTATAACAAGTGTTTTGAGCCAATGCTAGGTTATGGAGGGGTTATAACACAGATTCCTCCTTATCAGCAGGTGATCTGCTTTGAATATAATAATATGTCCTCGAAGGGACGCGGGTGGCACTGTGGGTTAAACCACAGAGCCTAGGGCTTGCCGATCAGAAGGTCGGAGGTTCGAATCCCTGCGACGGTGTGAGCTCCCGTTGTTCAGTCCCAGCTCCTGCCAACCTAGCAGTTCAGAAGCACGTCAAAGTGCAAGTAGATAAATAGGTACCACTCTGGCGGGAAGGTATACGGCGTTTCCGTGCGCTGCTCTGGTTCGCCAGAAGCGGCTCAGTCATGCTGGCCACATGACCCGGAAGCTGTACGCCGGCTCCCTTGGCCAGTAAAGCGAGATGAGCGCCGCAACCCCAGAGTCGGTCACGACTGGACCTAATGCTCAGTGGTCCCTTTACCTTTACTGGGGGTTGTAGGGATCTATGCCACTTAGACAATCTCTATAAGGAGGTGCCTGATACATCCAAATAAATGATAATGCGTGAGAAAGATTGGTGCCGCAATGCCTGCTTTCTGGCACAGGCAAAGCCACAGACTCTCTTGGTTTTCGGGGCTCAAGAAGCAAAAGGGGGAGATGAAGGAAGCCTGCTCAATGGGCATTTATTGGAGATACAAAATCTATGAAATCCCCTCACCCCTAAAACAATCAAAAAACCACCACCCACAGGTGCTGATCCCTAGCACTGGTCTTCTGCCTTGGTGCCATAGACCTCCACCTCGCACAAGGTCAAGTATTCGGCCCTTCCCGGGATGTTGACGCTCACGAAGCGGCCCTTGAGCCAATTGCAGTACAAGGTGCTGACAGAGCCAAGGCTGGTGTCTGTGATGGTCCCACAGCTGCAGAGAGAGAGAGAGAGAGAGAGAGAGAGAGAGAGAGAGAGAGAGGGAGAGAATCAGCTGTAGGGTGGGTTTAATGTGGAATCTCCATCTAAACTGTGAAGGAATACATCCCTAAATATATGCTATTCCTCATGATCCCAGTCAAGGGGTGATGCCCAGTCTCCCCCAAAAGCTGGCCTCCCTGGCGTTTATAATGATGATGATGATAATAATTTATTTATTTATACCCCGCCCATCTGGGCAGCTTCCAACAAAATATTAAAAATACAATAAAACACCAGACATTAAAAACTTCCCTATACAGGTCTGCCTTCAGATGTCTTCTAAAAGTCAGATACAGTGGTACCGCGGGTTACAGACGCTTCAGGTTACAGACTCCGCTAACCCAGAAATATTACCTCGGGTTAAGAACTTTGCTTCAGGATGAGAACAGAAATTGTGCTCTGGTGGCGCGGCAGCAGCAGGAGGCCCCATTAGCTAAAGTGGTGCTTCAGGTTAAGAACAGTTTCAGGTTAAGAACGGACCTCCGGAACGAATTAAGTACTTAACCCGAGGTACCACTGTAGTTGTTTATTTCCTTGACATCTGATGGGAGGGCGTTCCACAGGGCAGCCGCCACCACCGAGAAGGCCCTTCTGCCTTGTTCCCTGTAACCTCACTTCTTGCAGTGAGGGAACTTCCAGAAAAAGGCCTTTGGAGCTGGACCTCAGTGTCCGGGCAGAATGATGGGGGTGGATGCATTCATTCATATCACTCACTACCTTTCACTGTAGTCCAGAATAATTACTACAAAATTACCACCACCCACTTTTTCCATCTTTGGTCCCTGTCCCTGTCCCACCCTTGTAAAGGGGGCAGGATGGAGGTTGGGGAACATGAAACTTACAGGGGGTTGGACTTGCCATGGTCAACCACGGAGTCTCCTACATGGATCTGGGCTCCCAGGAGTCTCTCACTGCAGCAGCCCTGACGGTTTTTCACCACCACGGCCGAGATGGCATACTGGTCGCCCAGGTCCACGTACCACCAGGGGTCCTGGTCTTGATTAGTGTGGGTGCAGGAGCCTCCGGCGAAGAACCCGTCACAATTCCCATCCACAGCGTTTTCTGCACCAGTAAAAACCTGATGTGGGTAGATGGAGGACTGGAAGGCTGGGCGGCCTTTGGCCAAGTTGTGAGCTGGAGCATGATGGGAAGGAGATGGAGGGAGAATAAATGGTTAGAGAGTTATACAGCCTCCATGGAAGCTCCTCTCTGGACAAGAACAGGGAGCAGCAGAGACCGGGGGAAGCTTTGCAAAGCCCTTCAGGAGACCCACTTTCAGTGTTCAAAGAAGCTGCAACAGAAGAGGGAGGAATATTGCCACACTGATATTAAAATAGTTGCATTTCCAGATTTTGATTTTTCATGGCTCTCCAGCCAAGAGGTGAGGCTCTGCGGTGTTTAAAGGCTTTTAAACTACCTTGGTAGAAAAGTAAGCTGAACAAGCTCAGAGACGGGCCTTCTGCAACCTTGGAATGGCTATCAAAGGAGGCCAATGCTCATGACCTCTTCCCACCTCCCTGCATTTTGGGGGAAGCCCAGTCCTGCAAGAAGCTGGTGGTGCTGAGAGCCAGAGGCCGAGTTTGGTCCTTTCTCCTGCAGCCTGACACACCTCGCAGGGCTCTTGTGAGGATAAAACAGGGGTTGTCATTGTGCAGTGTAAAGGTAAAGGGACCCCTGACCATTAGGTCCAGTCGTGGCCGACTCTGGGGTTGCGGCGCTCATCTTGCTTTATTGGCCAAGGGAGCTGGCGTACAGCTTCCGGGTCATGTGGCCAGCAGGACTGAGCCGCTTCTGGTGAACCAGAGCAGCACACGGAAACACCGTTTACCATCCCGCCGGAGTGGTACCTATTTATGTACTTGCACTTGGACGTGCTTTCGAACTGCTAGGTTGGCAGGAGCAGGGACCGAGCAACGGGAGCTCACCCCATTGTGGGGATTCGAACCACCAACCTTCTGATCGGCAAGTCCTAGGCTCAGTCGTTTAACCCACAGTGCCACCCGCGTCCCTTGTGCAGTGTTAGGGCAGGAAAAAATTGCAGTGACAACAAAGAGGTTACATCTGAACGTGTTGTTGGAGATTTCAAGAGTGTGTTGATCTCCTGCCATCCATGTATACCTCATAGCACATTCACCCCCATTTCACCTGAAGGAATGAGCTACCAGACTGAAGGTCGCGTTGGGCAAATGGGAAATCCAAAGATAAACCAGTTCCTCCTCCCTCTCCCCAAGCAGTCTTGAAGGATAATTAAAAAATTCCTTCCAGTAGCACCTTAAAGACCAACTAAGTTAGTTCTTGGTATGAGCTTTCGTGTGCATGCACACTTCTTCAGATACACGTGCATGCACACGAAAGCTCATACCAAGAACTAACTTAGTTGGTCTTTAAGGTGCTACTGGAAGGAATTTTTTTATTTTGACTATGGCAGACCAACATGGCTACCTATCTGTAACTTGAAGGATAATGTAGAATATAGTCCTAAGAGGGCCATCTAGGTGCTGAGTATGAAAGCACACTGAACATGCTCAGAGACCGGCCCTCTCCAACCTTGGCATTGATGTCCAAGGGTGGCATTGGTCATGGCCTTCCCAGACCCATTTTTGGGGGTGCCCCGATGAGAAATGGGCTCCTGATGCTGAGCTCCAGAGGCTGCACCATCAGGATGTCTCTTGGAAACAGCAGCCATCTCAGTGCTTCATCCTCTGCCTGTGGGTGGAACAGCCCCAGTCTGAACACATAAAGGGATGAATCTGATGAATGGGTCCAATGGAGGGGAGATGTTGTTCCCCCATCACAACTTGTCAGGTCTGAACCCTTTGGATAACTAATTCAGGCTTTGCCATCTTAATACGTGACGTCCTCACTAGGTAAGATGGCTCCCAACTTTCACTGTCACAACAGCAGCTTAGAGGTCACTGGTTTGGGGAAAATAGGGGGTGCTTTGGGGTGGTGGAGAAGTATTGTTTGCATTTGGGTCTGACCCACAGACCCGTCTGGGAGCTCTTACCAGCGCCTTGCAACTCAGGCTTGCAGCTCTGGGCGTCCCCACTCCCTGCCAGGAGCGCCAGGGTCAGCATCGAAATCCGGGTGAGGAGCATCCTGGATGGAGGGGAGGAGAGACAGCAGTGAGGGAGGGGTCTGTGCTGGAGCCATGGGGGTCTGCCTCCCCCTGAGCCCCAGGAAAGTAAAAAAAATAATAATGGGGAGGCAGGGCTCAGAGCCAGCCAGGAATGCTCAGAGGAGGTCTTTGGGTGGATCATGAGACCTGCTGGCTAGAAACAGGCAGGATGAGGAAATGGGAGAGTGTTCCTTGTCAGCATGGAAACAGGGTGAGGGGGAGAGAGAATTTGGAGAGAGTGCTGGATAATTATGAATGGTGAAACTTGCTGAAATAAACTCGGAATCGAGAGTGGATTTCATGCTCTCTATTCAGCTCATAGTGG
Source organism: Podarcis bocagei (assembly GCF_964188305.1). Lineage (NCBI taxonomy): Eukaryota > Metazoa > Chordata > Lepidosauria > Squamata > Lacertidae > Podarcis > Podarcis bocagei. The sequence continues at coordinate 92,334,080 of NC_138133.1, forward strand.
TGAGGAGGAATGGAAGTTCCCCCAGAATGTCTGCTTTATATACAGTGGTACCTCAGGTTACAGACGCTTCAGGTTACAGACTCTGTTAACCCAGAAATATTACCTCAGGTTAAGAACTTTGCTTCAGGATGAGAACAGAAATCGTGCTCCGGCGGCACGGCAGCAGCAGGAGGCCCCATTAGCTAAAGTGGTGCTTCAGGTTAAGAACAGTTTCAGGTTAAGAACGGACCTCCGGAACGAATTAAGTACTTAACCCGAGGTACCACTGTACATTATTTACACAATGGGCCTCACGTGATTGGCTAATTCCGGGATTCTCCTGTAGGCCAATCAGGTTGTGGATTCACTTCCACCTGGAGCTGGATTGGGGGGCTCCTGTGGACCAATCAGACTGCTGCATTCTGGACCCTATTCAGCTCAGTACATAACACATGCATTAACAGGGAGGTTTGTGTACCTGCTAAAGAAGATGCAGTGTTCAAAAGTCAGCCTGCAAGAGCCCACAAGAGGAAGTTTGGGGAAGTCAGTTAAGTGTGATTAAATCTGTGGTGAGGTGACAATGGAAATAGGGAACCTGGAAACTGGGGCAAACTGTTGAAAGGGTGGGGCAGGAGACAGAGGAGTTGGTGAGCCTGTGGGGCTGATAAAGCCACTTCCGCCCTGCAGAGTTGCGGGCTTCATGCCCCCACCACGCGCGATTGGGGGAATCCCTGGCCGCGTCACCCCCAGGCCAGTTAATCGGCTGGCTCTGGGGGCTTGGCCTGCCCTATTTAACCAGGCGCGGCCGGGGATTTCCCTCTTTTCCCGCCTACCAGCTGTTCCTGTTTCCCACCCTCCTGCCCTATAAGGTTTTCGTTCCTTGACCTTGCTATGGACCTCGGTTGGTCGCCATTGAGGGGCCTGATGGGAATTTTTCCACTTGGCAAATTGGCACCAGCCCCTTGGTTTTCGCCCACCTCGTAGCAAATCGTCACAACTTTCTGGGTATTGGCGGTTAGGCATTGGTATTGCTCTGTAGATGGAAGAGGGGAGGAAGCGCCGTCACCTGCCCCACATATTGAAGGGTAGTCCGATAAAGGATTCCAGGGGGCGTGGCCCTGTCTGAAGCCTGTGGAGGTCAGGGCCTAAGGAACGCCCCCTATTGGTGACCCCGGGGGAGTTCCTAGTTGATGTGCATCAGCAGGACTCCCCCTACTGGTGGTTAACCCTTCCCGGACTTCAAGCAGACAGGCTGAAGTGGGATATAGTCGGTTAGGACCAATGCCTAAGCTAATACCGCTCATTCCTGTAACCAATAAAGTTGTGGCCTTATTTAGCCCATTAACCTTCATAATTGTGCTATGTGTCTTTATTTCCACTTGGGGGGGGGCAGGAACTCGCCACGCAACTAGAAACCGCTGCTGCTGAGGAGTTAAGACGGGGGAACACGGAACCAGTGAAACTGCGAGCATACAGGTAAATGTATGAAAGATCTGGATTTTGTGTGCTTGGGGGTCTCTTGCCTGAACCATGAGGTTGGCAGGGCACCATTCGTGACCAAGAGCAAACACTGCCCGTTTTGCTTCCGCTGCCTGCCTTCCCGACCACAAGGCAATGGACACTTTGGACAGCTGTCCCTTGACAAGCTCCAAAGATGCTTGAAGATGCAGGAGGCAGTTCCTCTGGCAACGGGCCTCACAGGGGGTCCCTAACAGACTTTTTAAGATGCCTCCAAAAAATATAGGGTGGTAACCAACTATGTTTATCTCAGCGTGGAACAACTGAATACACCTATCTTGGACTTCTGTGGTATGATAGATAATTATAAGAGAATATAATATTGATGAAATTAACAAAAGAAAACAAACAAAAAAATGGTGCGCTAGATAGACTAAGTGGTAGGTGCATGATGGGGTGGCGAGAAGCCGTTAGAAACTCAAGAACGACGTATTGTGATGCGAAATAACAAATATTGCCATTTTCTTTTCTTTCTTCTGGATAAGCCTTTTGTTTGTTATTCCTTTTTAATTTCAAAAAGCATTTTAAAAAATTCTTGGTCATTCTCATTTATTTCAATGTGTCTATTCAGAGTAATGCTACCCATAATTTTCTGGAATTTTAGAACAAAGTCTTGAAAGTTAAATTAGTACTGTAAAGATGCTCCAAGCTCTGGACTTTCTTTGGGAAATGGGGGATATTCTGGTCTTCAGGTTTCACACCCAATGAGGCACCTCCCTTCCAATTTTATTCATTTCATAAAATTTAAACCACTCAGTTGTAGAAAACCTCAAATCGGTTCACAAAACTTACCCTGCTTCTCTGTGTTGTGTCAGCAACCAGAAGCGTCTTTCCCCAAAACGTTTCCTCTCTGCTTCCAAACGAGTCCTGGAGCTCTCAGGCAGTCCTGGTTTTATGCTCTTCAACTCCCCCAATCAGGAAGATGTTGAAACCAGAATTGCACGCCCTCCTTCTAATCGGGCTTGTGTTTGTTTCTGACTCTCTCCTTTGATTAAGGGTCGTATTACTTGATCCACAACTGCCAGCACACAAAACAGGTGCAAGGAAGGAGCTTGCATTTATGGGGAGGTTAAAAAGCTGAGCTGCCTCATTTGCATCTGAACATAACCTCCGGTGAGAGATCTTTTGCTGGAGTCCGTATGGGCATCTGTTACGAATACATGTTTACCCTTCACATTATGCCCCATTGCACACACCAGGAAATGAAGAAAGCTTGGTTTGTCAATGGAATGAAAAAGACAAGAGTATTTGCATGCTGTTTCAGGCAGCCTGGGGACAGATATGCAAGCAGGAGAGGGGGAAAGCCTGCATAGCTCAGTTGGTGAGAGTCTGGTGCTGATAACACCAAGGCTGCAGGTTTGATCCCTGTATGGGATCCTGCACTGCTGGGGGTTGGGCTAGATGACCCTCAGGGTCCCTTCGAACTCCATGATTCTGTAAAATCATACAGCACAAACAAATCTGCTATCTAAAAAGTAAAGGAGTCCCTTGATATCTGGTATAATAATAATAATAATAATAATAATAATAATAATAATAATAATAATAATTTATTATTTGTACCCCGCCCATCTGGCTGGGTTTCCCCAGCCACTCTGGGTGGCTTCCAACAGAACACTAAAATACAATAACCTATTAAACATTAAAAGCTTCCCGAAACAGGGCTGCCTTCAGATGTCTTCTAAAAGTCTGTTGTTCTCTTTGACATCTGGTGGGAGGGCGTTCCACAGGACGGGTGCCACTACTGAGAAGGCCCTCTGCCTGGTTCCCTGTAACTTGGCTTCTTGGAGGGAGGGAACCGCCAGAAGGCCCTCGGAGCTGGACCTCAGTGTCCGGGCAGAACGATGGAGGTGGAGACGCTCCTTCAGGTATTCTGGCCAATTTAGGGCTTTCAAGGTCAGCACCAACACTTTGAATCGTGCTCGGAAACGTACTGGGAGCCAATGTAGGTCTTTCAGGACCGGTGTTATGTGGTCTCGGCGGCCACTCCCAGTCACCAGTCTAGCTGCCACATTCTGGATTAGTTGTAGTTTACGGGTCACTTTCAAAGGTAGCCCCACATAGAGCTATTATAGAGAAGGTATTATTCATTGCAAAATCTGAAAAACTTGCACATTCTTTGCTAGTTTTATTGTTATTATTCATTTCACTTCTATGCCGTTTTAAGAAAAAACCTCAAAGCGGTTTGCAGCATCTTACAACATCAATAAAACAATTCAGCACCAAACATTTCTGAAGAAAGCCAAATATAAAGCATACAGTCAAAGCAACATCATTAACAGAAAACGAAAATATTATCTGAAAGATTTTGAAATAAAACATTACAAAGGAGGTCAGCTACAGAATGCATATTTAACACAAACAAACAAAATCTTAAACATTAAAAAAATGCTAAGTGAAGTCAAATATAAAATGCACATTTAAAACAGCATAATTAACAAGAGAATAAAATATCATCATAAGCATGGCATGTCTCAAAAAGATGGGGCACAAGAATCCAATAGTTTGGGTTTGTTGTCAGGCGTAGTGATGTCCCTCTGGTCTCCCAGGAGCCTCTTTTGTAGGGCTGGTGAGTGTGGGCCCCACCCCCTAGGCCTGGTGGAAAGGGCCTTGCAGGGAGCGGCCTCCACGCCCCACAGCCGGGCGATGTTCCCAAGGGCAAAGCCAATGTCTGTTCATTTTATAATAAAGTATTATTCTCTTTTGTTGCCAACAAAGGTCTGTATAGTTAAAGCTCTGGTTTTCCCCGTAGTGATGTATGGAAGTGAGAGCTGGACCATAAAGAAGGCTGATCACCGAAGAATTGATGCTTTTGAATTGTGGTGCTGGAGGAGACTCTTGAGAGTCCCATGGACTGCAAGAAGATCAAACCTCTCCATTCTGAAGGAAATCAGCCCTGAGTGCTCACTGGAAGGACAGATCCTGAAGCTGAGGCTCCAAGACTTTGGACACCTCATGAGAAGAGAAGACTCCCTGGAAAAGACCCTGATGTTGGGAAAGATGGAGGGCAGAAGGAGAAGGGGACGACAGAGGACGAGATGGTGGGACAGTGGTCTCGAAGCGACCAGCATGAGGGAGGCAGTGGAAGACAGGAGTGCCTGGCATGCTCTGGTCCATGGGGTCACACGACTAAACGACTAAACAACAACATTATTCTCCTATGATCTTGTTTCTTATTTCGTACAGCTGCAGAAGTTATTCACAGGCAGCGACCTAGTTCATACTGCAACAATTCTTCTTAAGGTGTGTTTTGAAAATGCTCAGCACCTCCAGCTTGGGCTCGGAATGTCCCCTTTGCCTGGAGCTCTGGAAAACCTGCTACTAGTCAAGAGAATAGTAAGCTAGGTGGAGCAATGATCTGTCTCGTGTTCTTATGAGTACATTCAGGGAAGGATGAAGTCCAGAAAACAATTAATTAATGGGTCTAGATGGGGGGGAGCAGAATACACTTAATTAAAACAATCATCATCATCCCAAGGGGAATATTTTTACGATATCTGCAACATTTCCCCAAGCATTTCATGTCACTATCTGTCTAATGTGGGGCTTCGCCAACACACCTGACAGATGGTTCCGGCGAAACAGCCTCAGGGTCAAGCTTTCAGGATGGTGATTCCAACACCAGAGCACATTCACCCTCTTTCCACAAGGCCACAGCAGACTATTTGCTTTGGAGCTTATGGGCATGGTTGATACCGGGCCAGAACAAATATCCTTTTCCGTGTTTCGTTGCATGATAAATTTCTTATTTTCAAATCATTTGGCACAAGCCAGTGGATTCTTTTTTTATTTCCACCTGTGGCATGCAGTTGCAGATAGGCTGGAGAACCCACAACCCATAACCAGAGTTGTGGGTTGTGTAACTGGACCCCCACAGGTGTTGGCACCTGGGAACAAGAAAGAAACTGAGTACAGGAAGGAGAAAAGTTGATGTCCTCAGTCTTGGTCTCAACATCTTTCTAACCTGCTTAGGTTTTTCTGAGCTAGGCAAGAGCTGCCCATCACGAGGAAGATAAAATCAGCAGGGCTGCTCTAGAGGAGATCCAAGACTCTTCTCTAAGTGCTCACAGACCGACTGTGTGATGATCTGTTCTGGACCTTTCCTGGTATCAAGGTCAAGGTCACCAGTCGGTAGTTCCCTGGGTCTTCCTTTTCCCCCTTTCTGAAGATGAGGACAACCTTTGCCCGCCTCCAGTCTGCAGGGACCTCACCTGTTCTCCAAGAATTCTCAAATATAAGAGGCAAAGGCTCTGAAATTACCGTATTTTTCGCTCTATAAGACGCACCAGACCACAAGATGCCCCTAGTTTTTGGAGGAGGAAAACAAGAAAAAAAATATTCTGAATCTCAGAAGCCAGAAGAGCAAGAGGGATCGCTGTGCAGTGAAAGCAGCAATCCCTCTTGCTGTTCTGGCTTCTGGGACAGCTGTGCAGCCTGCATTCACTCCATAACACACACACACGTTCCCCCTTACTTTTTAGGAGGGAAAAAGTGAGTCTTATAGAGCAAAAAAATACAGTACATCCGCAAGCTCCTTTAGTACATCTTGGATGCAGCTCATCTGGACCTGGAAATCTGAATTCATTTAAAGCAGGGGTCAGCAAACGTTTTCAGCAGGGGGCCGGTCCACTGTCCCTCAGACCTTGTGGGGGGCTGGACTATTTTTTGTGGGGGGGGGGGGAATGAACGAATTCCTATGCCCCACAAATAACCCAGAGATGCATTTTGAATAAAAGCACACATTCTACTCATGTAAAAACACACTGATTCCTGGACCATCTGCAGGCCGGATCTAGAAGGTGATTGGGCTGGATCCGGCCCCCGGGCCTTAGTTTGCCTACCCATGATTTAAAGTAGCTAGGTGTTCCCTTACTACCTCTTTTCCTATCTGGGCTGCAGCTCCCTCCTTGCATCGTTTATTCTGTTATCACCAGGTTGGGCATCCCTTTCCTTTTGGGTGAAGACAGAGACAAAGCAGGTGATGAGTAATTCCACCTTCTCTCTGTCACCCAATAGCATTTCTCCACGTTTCCTATGCAGAGGACCTACTACTTGCTTCTTGTTCTTCTTGCTTCAAACATAACCAAAGAACCTTTTTAAATACAGTATTTTTAACCTCTCTTGCAAGCATAGGAGCCAGCTCACATGGGCCAAGATCCCTCCAGGCCCTCAATAAATTATTTGATGGGGCCAGCCCCCACCCCCAGTTGATGGAAATTGCCATTCAAATGGTGTGCATGTATCATGTTATGTGATTGATTACCTGGAGTGTAATATTTTATTCAAGTTGGAACCCCGGTTTGCAAGCCTGAGCTCATTCTGAGCTTTAGCCAACCTGACCTTCACCCTGCAACTGTTGGTAACTTGTGTATACTCCACTATTGTGATTTCTCATTTCTTCCATTTCTTATACATCTTAACTCTCGGGTCATCTGTCAACTCCTTAGGCAGCCAAACTGGTTTCTTTAGATGCCTCCCATTCCTTTCTTGTTGGAATTGTCTGCATTGTGCCTTCAATATTTCTCCTTGAAGAAGCTCTCATCCATCTTGGACTTCTGGATTCCTGACCATGGGATCTCACCCACTGGTTCCTGGAACCTTCTTTAAGTCCAGAGTGCATGTCTGACTACACTCGGCTTTCTCTTGTATAATGAAAACCAAGAGGACACGATCACTTCCTCCCAAGGTTTCATCGATCCTTCTTCAAGTTACAAGAAAGGATTCCAACTAAACACCAGGAAGAACTTTCTGACAGTACAGCTGTTCATCAGTGGAACAGACTCCCTCATGATGTGATGGGCTGTCCTTCCTTAGAGGTTTCTAAGACAGATGGCTATCTGTCATGTATGATCAGGCTGAGAATCTTGCATTGCAGGGGGTTGGACTAGATGGCCACCCAGAGTGGCTGGGGGCCCCCGGCCAGATGGGAGGAGTATAAATATATTATTATTATTATTATTATTATTATTATTATTATTATTATTATTATTATTATTATTAGGGTCCCTTCCAACTCTACAATTCTATGATTCTGTTAGAAGAAAGCCTCTATGGCAGGCATCCCCAAACTCGGCCCTAAAACTGTTTTGGGACTGCAATTCCCATCATCCCTGACCACTGGCCCTGTTAGGGATGATGGGAGTTGTAGTCCCAAAACAGCTGGAGGGCCAAGTTTGGGGGTGCCTGCTCTATGGTCTCCAGGGACAGACAGGTAAACTGGGTGCCCTCTATTATCCCCTCCTAATTATTTGCCTTGGACTCATGGAAATAACTTCTGCCTGTAGACACAAGTATTCTCAAGACAAGACTGGCCTACCCAGACTGGTTGTTGTGTTCAGAAGAGAGAGAAATGCCTCTGTCTCACTTCTGACTTGATTTCAGGTAAGGGAGGCAAAGACATTTCCATGAGTTTGTGGAGACCAGAAGTGCCTCACCTCTCTCCACAAGGCTGAAAGCAAAGTGTTCATTCTGGAGCTTGGTGTGTAAGATTGGGACCTGCTAGAGTCAATACTCACATTATCATCCATTTGTCCTCTTTATGAAATAAATGCAGTGAGGACATATTACGTAAAGGTAAAGGGACCCCTGGCCATTAGGTCCAGTCGTGGCCGACTCTGGGGTTGCAGCACTCATCTCGCTTTATTGGCCGAGGGAGCTGGTGTACAGCTTCCGGGTCATGTGGCCAGCAGGACTAAGCCACTTCTGGTGAGCCAGAGCAGTGCACGGAAACGCCGTCTACCTTCCCGCCGGAGCGGTACCTATTTATCTACTTGCACTTTTGTGCTTTCGAACTGCTAGATTGGCAGGAGCTGGGACTGAACAACGGGAGCTCACCCCTTCGCAGGGATTCGAACCTCCGACCTTCTGATCGGCAAGCCCTAGGCTCTGTGGTTTAACCCACAGTGCCACCCGCGTCCCTTCAAGGACATATTATTATATTCAAAGCAGATCACCTGCTGATAAGGAGGTGTGTCTTTCCCCTCTTGGCAGAGAGCCAGAAACCACCTAAGGCTACTCTGAAGAAGGACGTAAGCATCTGATTTTGACAGCCAAAACCCCAGTGTCAACGTCTTTCTGATTGGTTGGGTTATTCGGAACCAAACAAGAGCTGAAAGGGGATAAAACCAGACGGGGCAGGACTTCGCTGGAAGCAGGGAGGTCTCCGTGTCAGTTTCACTAAGAGGTTGGGTAGTTGTGCTGATTCCAAGGTGAGTTGATGTGATGCCTGAAGCCTGGATCATGCCCCCCACACCCTGAATGGGCATATTGAAAACTGCATTTAACCAAAACAAGATTTGTTGAAGAACTGTTAGGGGTTTCCAGCATTCTGGAGGATGACTCCTCTCCTGGTCAACCTTGATGGATCTGAATGCCTCTTCAGCACTCCTGGCTGTCTCCAAAGCCCTCTGAGGCTGCTATGGGGGAGCCAGACCACCCCACCCCATGGCTCCAGTACGAGCTTCCCCACAAGAACCCCTCCATACAACCACCTAATGCCATGTGGGCAGTTGCAATGCATGAAGGACTCAAAAAGGGCTCATGACTTGGTCCCAACCCAGGTAACAGTTTGCAGCTCTGAGCTTGGATTTTATATAATGCTTAGTTCCCTGGAGAAAAGCATTTCATGCTTCTAGAACCCCCTTCTTCATGGTGTTTTGAATTTAAGACATCTCTGATGTAAAAACCCACCCACTCCATTTGTTTTCCTGACCACAACAACAGCAGTACAAAGTTGTTCTCAAGGGTTGTCTTACAAACTACCTTGGCACTTCCTAAATAATGGCCCATCTTCCTGATGGGTTGTAAACCTCCACTCAGCTTCATGGTAACAGCTTTAGGAAATGTCAAATTAAAAACAAAACATTAATTATATCTAATTTCTGGTGTTAACCCCTCCCCTCCCAGCACTATCATCAGGAATCGCTTCAAGGAGTTCTGGCCCTGGACACTGAGGAACCCTGAGAACTGAGGGAATTTCTGTATCTGCTTCCTCTTAGAGCAGAAGTCACCAACATCTCTAGTTGTGTGACTAGCTCCCTTTGTGATAGATTCTTAGCAAACGGGACTTGCAGTTCCCACACATGGTCAGTCTGCTCTCTGGTTCTGTTTTCTAGCACGGGCAAAACCATGCACCCTCTTGGTTTTGAGGGCCTGCTGAACAAATTGGAGAGACAAAAGAAGGCTGTTCAATGGATATTTATTGGAGAGTCAACATGGGTTCAACTAAATCTGTCCCCTCCCCCAGTGATTCCTAACACTGGTCACCCAGCTTTGTCCCATAGACCTCCACCTCACACAGCGTCAGGGTGGATGCATCTCCTGGGAGGTTCACACTGACATAGCGGCCCTTGAGCCAGTGGCAGTTGAGGCTACTGAAGGAGCCACGTCTGGTGTCGGTGATGTTCCCACAGCTGCAAAGAGAAAAGGGAGGTCAGACACATCTTTTTCCCGATGCCTCTGCACAGCACTGGGCTCACAAAACCATCCATGGTTGCACTGGAAGAGCCCTGAAGCCACCTGGGCCAGCATCCTGCATTCACAGTGGCCAACCAGGTGCCCCAATGGAAGTCCGCAAGTGGGACTTTAGAGCAGCAGGGCTCTCCATGTGGGAGTCCCAGAAACTAGTATACACCTCTGACAGTGGAGGGAGAACATACCCATCATGGCTAGGAGCCATGGATAGCCTTGTCCTCCAGGAATTTGTCTAATACTCTTTTGAAGCCATTGTGATGGCCTGGGACTCAGGCTCGGACTTGGAACCAGAGGAGACTCAGTCTGCACAGGATCCTTTGCCTCAGGCATCATCTGAACCAAGTCTGGGGCCTGATCCTGAAGAGTCCCAGTCTGCACAGGTTCCCCTGGAACAAGCACCAGCTGGGCCGAGTCAGGGGCCTGAGCCTGCCCTGGCTCCAGATGTGGGGATGACCTCGTTGCCTCCAGCTGGGCCATCACTTACAGCTGCTCCACTACCAGTTGGGTCAGGAGAGGCTGAGGCGGCCTCTGGGTCCATTAACCCACGGACATCTCCCCAGCTGCAGAGACTGAGGTCTGAGAGAAGGAGAGACCTGAGTACTCGCAGGAGGAGTGCTCACCTTTGGGCAAAACAGGGAGGTGAGTCGCCAGGGGATCAGGACCAGCCGCTACCCCAACAAAGATAAAAGGCTGTTGGACCCCACCCCAGGTTGCAGGAGCAACATTGCTGTATGCCAGATCCTGCCTGAGATCCTGTACCTGTCCTTGCCTGGTTTCCTGCACTGTGTCCTGCCTTGACCCTGTTGGACTGACTCCCAGCAGAACCTTCGGATTCTGGACCGGTCCTGGACCATGTTTCACGGGTTACCCCCAGGCCCAGCACAGCCATCCAAGATGGTGGGGATCACGATTTCTTATGGGAACAGACTGACAGCTCAAAGCTGAGAAGTGAGCTTCTGTCGGCTGCCTTTCCAAAGCAGCCAGAAGCTTATTAGCCATCTTGGTGCTGGAAAGTGGGCAGCTCACCAGTGGAGTTGGGAGAGTAAGCAGGAGACCAGAGAAGAGGTGGCCAGAATGTGGAAAAGTTTTAATACAGGAGAGAAGAAACATGATTCGGCAACAAACTGTCAGGGACTGGACTGAGGAGGAATGGTATAGATGTAGAGCAGTGGTTTGCAGAAGGTCATAGTTCTGAGGCTGCAGAGAGGAGAAGCTGGGAAATATTAGGAGAACAGCAGGAAGAAGAAGCACTGGGGAGAGACAGCTGACAGACTCAGTGTCTTTGGAAAGCATTCCTGACCTCTCCCCTTTCTCCCAGGACCAGGCGTGCATTGAGAGTAGTAGAACAGAAATCTCAGAGGCAGAAAGCACAGATCAGCTGGCACGTAGAATAGGAGGGACTGAGGGGGTGGGACTTTACTCGGAGCAACGCCATTATCTAAGAGAGACTGCGTTCCTTCTTCTCTCTGTGAATATTGAATAAACCACTTGGTAAGAACTCTTGTTTATCTGCTTCTTGGCTGACACTGTGGGAGGGATCAGATTCCCTGAAGCCTGACACAAACTTAATATACGATAATCTTTATTGTCATTGTCCCATACAGAACAACGAAATTGAAAAAAATCTACATCAGACATTCAAAAACCAACAAGCCTGCTATCCCAGCTATCCCAACCTGGTTAGCCCCCTAAAAATTCTGATACCCCATAATTAAATACAATATACTCCCCCAGAGACTACCTTACACTGCGTTTGAAACCAAAATCGCATTTGGGTAGAAACTGTTTCTCAGGCGGCTAGTCCTGGTCTTTATCACCCTGGACCTTCTTCCAGAAGGCAGAAGCTGAAAGAGATCATTTCTGGGGTGCACACTATCCTGCGCTATCTCTGCAGCTTTCTTATGGCACCTGGATGCATAGATTTGATCCAAGGGGGGAAGAGTGCACCCAATTATTCTCTCCGCAGTCTTTACAACCCTGGACAGCATTGTTTTTCCCCTGACCGTGCAGCTCCCAAACCACACACACAGACCATAAGTTAATACACTCTTCACAGTACAATGGTAAAATGCCATCAACAGGTCCTTTGAGAGATAGTTTTTCCGGAGGATTCTTCAAAGATGTGCAGGATCCGCTTTTCTGCTACTCTCCCTTCTCCTCAATTATGAATGGGGGGGGGAGGAACTACAAGTGATCTTGAGGGATGCAGTTGCTGCAGAGCAGGTGGGGAGCAGAGAGGCAACTGGTACTTACAGGGTGTTGGATTTGCCATGGTCAGCCACGGAGTCTCCCACGCGGATCTCGGCTCCCAGGAGTCTCTCGCTGCAGCAGTCCTCGCGGTTCTTCACCACCACAGTGGAGATGGCGTACTGCTCCCCCAGGTCCACATGCCACCATGGTTCTTTCTCAGTGCTGGTGTGGGTGCAGGAGCCATGGAAGAAGTTCCCGTCACAATTCCCGTCTATGGCTTTGCTTGCTGACGGAATAATTGGATGTGAGTAGATGGAGGACTGACAGGCTGGGCGGCCTCTGGCCAGGTTGCGAGCTGGAGAAACAGCGTGGTGGAAAGAAGATGGGGAAGAGAAAGAAGAACATGACGAGAGGAACAGCATTCCGTGGGTTTACTGAGCTTGTAACTGCAGGAAAAAAAGAAATGAGATTTACAGAACTGTAGAGTTGTGTTGTTGTCTGGCAGAACTTGTTTTTGCAAAACCCATGCTGGGTCTTAGTAATCACAGCATCCTTTTCTAAGTGCTCACAGACAGACTATGGAATTACCTGTTCCAGGACCTTTCCTGGCGTGCTCTGGTCTAGGGGGTCACGAAGAGTCGGACACGACTAAACAACTAAACAACAACAGGACCTTTCCTGGTATCGATGTCAAGCTCACTGGTCGGTAGTTACCTGGGTCTTCCTGTCCCCCCCCCCTTTTTGAAGATGGGGACAACATTTGCTCGCCTCCAGTCTGCAAGGACCTCACCTCTTCTACCAGCTCCATCTGGTACACTGGCTGAGACCCTTCCTGCCCACAGACTGTCTTGCCAGAGTGGTGCATGCTCTGGTTATCTCCTGCTTAGACTACTGCAATGCATTCTACGTTAGGTTACCTTTGAAGGTGACCAGGAAACTGCAATTAATCCTGAATGCAGCAGCTAGACTGGTGACTGGGAGCAGCTGCTGAGACCACATAACACCGGTCCTGAAAGACCTACATTTCCAAGCAACATTCAAAGTGTTGGTGCTGACCTTGAAAGCCCTAAACAGCCTCGGTCCAGTATACCTGGAGGAGTGTCTCAACCCCCATCGTTCTGGACACTGAGGTCCAGCTCCGAGGGCCTTTTGGCGGTTCCCTCCCTGTGAGAAGTGAGGTTACAGGGAACTAGGCAGAGGGTCTTCTCGGTAGTGGCGCCCTCCCTGTAGAACGCCCTTCCATCTGATGTCAAGGAAATAGACAACTATCTGACTTTTAGAAGACATCTGAAGGCATGATGTGGAATTAGCAGGGGGTGGAATTGTTCTCCCATCATGGCTTGTCAGGACAAAACTTTGGTTCCCTGTCAGATGCGGGTGATGGTTGCTTGTGAGTAACCAGGCAGGACCTGTCTTTTACAGGTTTTGTTTGGTGCAAACTATTTACAGTGCATAACCCCAAAGTCCATGTCTGTCTCAGTCACTTGCAGATTTTGGGAGTGGCCCCTTCTGGCTTTCCCCCCAACATAAGAACGTGGACACCCCTTCACCCGGCTACCCCCTTACCCCTCTGCTTCGCTGGCGGTGTGGCTTTCCCCACTGCCAGAGGAGGATGCTTCTGAGAAGCGTTGGAGGCTCTCTGTATCCCCCTGCCTCCCTCCCCCGTTCCAGTGGCAGTCCCCTGACATTCCGCCATCAGGCTTTGCAATGGATCATGGGGAAATGATGCCAATCACCACCCACTGGGTAAGATGATGCCCAGGATTTCATTGTCACAAAGCAGCTTAGAGGCCATTGGTTTGGGCAGAAATAAGAGGGCCCTATGGGGATAGGGGGCAACATTTGGCTTTGTCCACAAACCAGTCTCCCTTTCCCCAGGTCTTACCAGCACCTCGCAGGTCAGGCTTGCAGCTCTGGGCCTCTGCACATTCTGCCAGGAGCGCCAGGACCAGCAGCCAAATCCAGATGGGAAGCATCCTGCAAGGGAGAAGAAGAAGAAGAGTTTGGATTTGACATCCCGCTTTATCACTACCTGAAGGAGTCTCAAGGCGGCTAACATTCTCCTTTCCCTTCCTGCCCCACAACAAACACTCTGTGAGGTGAGTGGGGCTGAGAGACTTCAGAGAAGTGTGACTGGCCCAAGGTCACCCAGCAGCTGCAGGTGGAGGAGCGGAGATGCGAACCCAGTTCCCCAGATTACGATTCCACCGCTCTTAACCACTTCACCACACTGGAGAAGGACAGACGTCAGTGAGCAGGGAGCCTGTACTGGAGCCATGGGGGGGGGGTTGGCTCCCCCTTAGCACCATCACAGGGTTTTGGTGACAGCCAAGAGTGATGAAGGGGCATTCAGAATCAAGGGCCATGTTAGTCATAATATTCTCCAAAGCGCTAGAGATCCTTAACAGACTTTAAAAAATAAAAATACAGCTTTTGATCTACCCAGTAAGGATCAGGACCTTCTTTTTTGCAGAGGGGGTGGGGTAGGAAGTTCTAGACCTCAAAGATCACATCCAGTGGGTTTTCTCGACTTACCTTGCCTCTCTTTCTCGGGATCTGCAGGCGCGTCTGTTGCTCTTGGTGGGACAGGAGACACAGGTTCTTCTCCCCAAACTGGAACTGAGACTTCCCTGCTTCCAGAGGAGTCCTGCACCTCCAGGTTTTATCCCCTTCCCAATGGACAGTGCTTGCCTGACGTGGCTCAACTTGGCCAATCAGAAAGATGGTGACACCAGGATCTGGGGATCAAGATCAAGTTTTGACATCCTTCATCTGAGCTGGGTCTGAGTGGGCTTGTGTGGTTTCTGACTCTCTCCCAAGAGGAAATAACGGCATCTCCTTGGCAGGAGATGATTTTAGAAGAAGACATCCTCATTCCACTTATCCCATTTAGAGGTCAGATGGGTGCCAAACTTGAGTACTGATACTGGCAGGTCTCAACCACATCAGCCAAGCTCCAAAATGAACACTTTTTGGTCAGCCTTGTGGAAGGAGAATGAGTTATTTTGAACTTCTACCACGCCATGGCTCACCTCCATGTTCTCTGGGCAGCTGTGTCAGCATCACAAACACCAGCCTTGGATCCATCACTACCTTATACTGGAAATGCCTCTAGGGCTGCTCTGAGAGACTCCACATCCCTCAACAGGCAGAGTTCTTGACCTTGGGCGAGGTGGAGATCTATTGCACAAAGTCAGAAGTCTTATGTTAGAGATCAACTATCTGTATAAGCTTCATTAATATGTAACCCTGAAATTTTGGATCCCCTCCAAACTGACACCAATGTTTTGTGCCTGTTTTGTGTCATTTTGTACCCCAAACCTGTATTTTGCACCTCCCACAAACTGAGGAATTGATATTCCATAGGTATCTGCCCCAAACCCAACATTATCCGGTTCACTGCAAACTGGTGCCAAACTTTTGCAATAATTTCAAATCCTTTCGCACCACAAACCCCACTCCCAAAATGATACTAATCCCTAGTAGTTCATGCCACTGTTAACTGCACTCAAAATCCTGCATTGTGCGACTGGCTCCGAACAGTGCCCAGTTTCTGCATTTGTTTTGCACTGTTTTGGAGAACAAACTGCATGTTTTGCATTGCCGCTTAAAAAGCACAGTAAGTGATACATCAAACCTGGGAACTATATCTGTCCAGAGGTCTTAGAGCAGCGCGAGTGGTTCTGCCTCACAGGGCGCTAACCGGGGGGGGAGGGGCAGAGCTCCCACCTCTTTCCCAGAGGAGCCAGGTAATAATAATAATAATAATAATAATAATAATAATAATAATAATAATAATAATAAATAATAATAATAATAATAAATTTTATTTATATCCCGCCCTCCCCAGCCGAAGCTGGGCTCAGGGCGGCTAACAACAATCAAAATAGTCCAACATTCTAAAACATTCATTATAAAATTAATTAAATCAAATTAAAATCAAATTAATGGCAACCATCAAGCAAAATTTTGTGCAGATTGCCAGAGGAGGGGGTCAGGCTGCGCCCTGACAAAAGGCCTGGTGGAACAGCTCTGTCTTGCAGGCCCTGCGGAAGGATGTCAGGTCCCGCAGGGCCCTAGTCTCTTGGGACAGAGCGTTCCACCAGATCGGGCCCACGGCCGAGAAAGCCCTGGCTCTAGTTGAGGCCAACCTAACCTCTCTGTGGCCTGGGATCTTTAGGGTGTTTTTATTTGCAGACCGTAAGTGTTGCCATTTGCATTTTCAACTTGAATCTGACATCTCACCATGAAGAAATAATTGGATGAGAGTTTGCACAGATGCCAAAAAAGAAAGAGAAGAGCTTGTTTATATTTGTCTGCTGTAAAATCTGCTTTTATTAATTGAAACTCAATGCAATTAAACACACACACAAGCAGATGTATATATAACTATGAAGCAGGCTCTGGCTGGCAATTGCTTATGGCATCACAAAAACTGTTTCTAAATTCCCACAGGTAGGTAGCCATGTTGGTCTGACGCAGCTGAAATAAATAAAAAATTGTCCAGTAGCACCTTAGAGACCAACTAAGTTTGTTCTGGGTATAAGCTCCCCCCCCCCCCATTTTATTTATTTATTAGCGTTCTTATGTTACATATGCACACACTGTCATATTATAAAAAGTTCTGTAATGTAATATGACAATGTTAATTTCAATGTAAATAAGAACGTTAATTTCCAACATGTATACGAAGTATAAATGTATACAAACTTTATATACAAAGTTTATATACCTAAAGAAAGAAAAAGGAAAAAGGAAAAAACAAAGACAAAAAGCTATTCCAAAATCATATATGTACCAACACTACGGACTTCCTGTCAATCCCCTTGTATATTCCTTTTTTACAAATGAATGTACTCTTATTATTGTATATTTCTTTACATTTTATCTAATACATTCCCATATCAGTATGTACCCTTAATCTTATTTCTCAACTCAATTTCTCTCCAACGTCAATCGAATGCTAGCATAGATAGTGAACCTTTACTGTATTTTGGAACATATATCTTATATCTATCCCAGGGTGGTATGAATTCAAAAGAGCTCATTCTCCCTCCTAAAGGTTAGGAACCACTGCTGATGTGGTTAGGAACTGCTAGTACCAGTACTCAGTTTGGCACCGTCTGTTCTCTAAATGGGATAAATGGAATGAGGATGTCTTCTTCTAAAACCATCTCCTGCCAAGGAGGTGCCCTTTATTTCCTCTTGGGAGAGAGTCAGAAACCACACAAGCCCACTCAGATGAGAAATGTCAAGAGCTGATCTTGATTCTCTACATCCTAGTGTCAACATCTTCCCAATTGGCTGGGTTCTTCTAAGCCAGGCAAGAGCTGCCCTTTGCAAAGGGGATAAAACCTGGAGGTGCAGGACTCCTCTGGAAGCAGGGAGGTCCCAGATTTGGGAGGAGAATCTGTGGTTGCAACCCACCAAGAAAGGCAGCAGACATTGCTGCTGATCCCAAGAAAGAGAGCCAAGGTAAGCTGAGAAAAACCATGGGATGTGATCTCTGAAGCCTAGAAAATCCCCCCAGATCTGGAATTGGAATACCTGAAACTATATTTTTAATTTTCAAAACTCTATTAAAAGTTCATTAGGGATCTCCATCAGTTTAAAGAAGGGCATTCTCATGGCTGCATGGTCTTTCATCAATCTGGGTTTTATTATTATTATTATTATTATTATTATTATTATTATTATTATTATTATTATTATTATTATTCATTTTTCTGTTTTCCCATCATACATTGTTTCTGTACAGACTTCCCAGCACAGCATTCCATGGAATTCATAATATACCTAATTTTGCTGCATATCTGTTAATTTATCCCCTTCTAATCCATCGTGGTGGATTATAGAATTACCCCTACTTGTAGATTGATTTTACTATCGTATTTTCCCACTCACTCCTTATCTGTTTTTCATCCCTGATCCTTATTTTGGCTGCCATGTTCTGCCAATTCTGCCAATTCCTGCAGCCCAATAGATAGACTTTCCTCCACCTGAACATGATCCCCCCCCCCTTGTCGAGCCTGGTCTCCCACTTACGGCCACCTCCCTCCCTTGCAGGATGCTGCTCACCTGGACTTGGCTGCTGGCTCTGATGTTCCTGGCAGGGCATGGGGAGGCCCAGAGCTGCAGGCCTGGCCTGCAAGGCATTGGTAAGACCTGGGGGAAGGGAGGGGGGGAAGGGTGGCCAGTCTGGGAGCAAAGCCAAGTGGTTTTTCCAAGTGCACTCTTCTCCCCCCCTTTTTTTTGTATATAAATTTTTTATTAGTTTTTTAACATATCATTTTCAACAGTAATTAAACATACTATTACATTTTATTCAATTGACTTCCATCAATCCTGTCTTCCATCAATCTCTTAGTATTATCTTCCCCATTACATTTCAAACTCATAACCAATATCTCTATCTTTTCTTACTTTGTAACACTTCGTATAGTCCTCCTTACAAAACTTCTTGCAGTCCTACTAGCGTAATTTGTTGGTTACAATTGCTCTTCAAATAATTCATATACTTCTTCCAATCTTCTGTAAATCTCTGGTCCCGCAGGTTTTGAATCCTTCCCGTCATTTTGTCCATTTCTGCATAGTCCATTAATTTTGTCTGCCATTCTTCTTTCGTTGGAATTTCTTCTTGTTTCCATTTCTGGGCTAACAATATTCTTGCTGCAGTTGTAGCATATAGAAACAATTTAACATCTTGCCTATTAATGTCCTGACCAATAATACCAAGTAAAAATACTTCTGGTTTTTTAAAAAAATGTATATTTCAATATCTTTTTCATCTCATTAAATATCATTTCCCAGAAGTTCTTTACTTTTTTACATTCCCACCACATATGATAAAATGTTCCTTCTTTTTCTGGTTTTTCCAAGTGCATTCTTATTCCTCCCCAAACCAGTGGCCAAAAAGCTTTGTGACAGTGAAAACAAAGGCGCCATCTTTTTCAGTGGATAGGGGTGTTGCATTTTCCCATAATCCATTGCAAAGCCTGAAGGGTGAACCAAACCCTGGACACATGCAATTTCTGGACCAATTGCAAGGGAAGCCCCACATGAATCACAGTGGCCAAGCTTCACTCAGAGGAGAAGATGGTGAAATGCAAACAGGGGACACAGAAAGGGCTGAACTCCTCAATGCCTTCTTTGCCTCAGTCTTCTCCGATAAGGAAAACAATGCCCGACCTGAAGAATTTGGAGCAAGTGATTCAGCAAAGGAAACACAGCCCAGAATAACTAAGGAGATAGTACAAGAATACTTGGCCAGTTTAGATGTATTCAAGTCTCCAGGGCCAGATGAACTGCATCCAAGAGTATTAAAAGAACTGGCAGATGTGATCTCAGAACCACTGGCAGTCATCTTTGAGAATTCCTGGAGAACAGGCGAAGTCCCGGCAGACTGGAGGAGGGCAAATGTTGTCCCTATTTTCAAAAAGGGGAAAAGAGAGGACCCAAATAATTACCGCCCAGTCAGTCTGACATCAATACCAGGGAAGATTCTGGAGCAGATCATTAAGCAAACAGTCTGTGAGCACCTAGAAAGGAATGCTATGATCACCAATAGTCAGCATGGATTTCTGAAAAATAAGTCATGTCAGACTAACCTGATCTCGTTTTTTGACAGAATTACAAGCCTGGTAGATGAAGGGAACGCAGTGGATGTAGCCTACCTTGATTTCAGCAAGGCATTTGACAAGGTGCCCCATGATATTCTTGTAAAGAAACTGGTAAAATGTGGTCTTGACTATGCTACCACTCAGTGGATTTGTAACTGGATGACTGACCGAACCCAAAGAGTGCTCATCAATGGTTCCTCTTCATCCTGGAGAAGAGTGACTAGTGGGGTGCCACAGGGTTCTGTCTTGGGCCCGGTCTTATTCAACATCTTTATCAACGACTTGGATGATGGACTCAAGGGCATCCTGATCAAATTTGCAGATGACACCAAACTGGGAGGGGTGGCTAACACCCCAGAGGACAGGATCACACTTCAAAACGACCTTGACAGATTAGAGAACTGGGCCAAAACAAACAAGATGAATTTTAACAGGGAGAAATGTAAAGTATTGCACTTGGGCAAAAAAAATGAGAGGCACAAATACAAGATGGGGGACACCTGGCTTGAGAGCAGTACATGTGAAAAGGATCTAGGAGTCTTGGTTGACCACAAACTTCACATGAGCCAACAGTGTGACGCGGCAGCTAAAAAAGCCAATGCAATTCTGGGCTGCATCAATAGGAGTATAGCATCTAGATCAAGGGAAGTAATAGTGCCACTGTATTCTGCTCTGGTCAGACCTCACCTGGAGTACTGTGTCCAGTTCTGGGCACCACAGTTCAAGAAGGACACTGACAAACTGGAACGTGTCCAGAGGAGGGCAACCAAAATGGTCAAAGGCCTGGAAACGATGCCTTATGAGGAACGGCTAAGGGAGCTGGGCATGTTTAGCCTGGAGAAGAGGAGGTTGAGGGGTGATATGATAGCCATGTTCAAATATATAAAAGGATGTCACATAGAGGAGGGAAAAAGGTTGTTTTCTGCTGCTCCAGAGAAGCGGACACGGAGCAATGGATCCAAACTACAAGAAAGAAGATTCCACCTAAACATTAGGAAGAACTTCCTGACAGTAAGAGCTGTTCGACAGTGGAATTTGCTGCCAAGGAGTGTGGTGGAGTCTCCTACTTTGGAGGTCTTTAAGCAGAGGCTTGACAACCATATGTCAGGAGTGCTCTGATGGTGTTTCCTGCTTGGCAGGGGGTTGGACTCGATGACCCTTGTGGTCTCTTCCAACTCTAGGATTCTATGATTCTATGATTCTATGATTCTATAAGCTGTCCCTGTCCCAGAAAGGGCACAGTTGGCGTGTCAGCCTAAGGGGATAATGAGTGCTTAGAATCATATAACTGTAGAGTTGGAAGGGCAGGAACCTCAGCTAAAGCATCCATGGCAGATGACCATCCAACCTCTGCTTGAAAACCTCCAAGGAAGGAGAGTCCACAACCTCTCGAGGGAGACCGTATCACTGATTCTCCTCTCACCACAGAGGTCATCTGAGGCTCCAGTGAAAAAGATGGATCTAGGAGCTCCAAAAGAACTCCACATCTCATTCTTCAGAGAGTTCACAACCCCATTCAGAGCTGGTAAAGTCCCCAACTTCTGGACCTGAGAACTGCTCACCAGGAAAGTGATTATTGTCCCTGAGCCAAGGGAAAGAGTGGATGAGGGGCCCAGCAGAGTCACAATAATCCCCCCCCCCGTGCCCTTTGACACAAGTGTAATAACCATAGTGGGCAGCCCACATCCCCACAATTTTCTGGAGTGTGACTGAAGTCAGGGAGCAGCTTGAGTCTGTCGTGCATCAATATGAGAAGAACAGGAGGGAGGGAATGTGAAATTGATTATTGATTAGTTAAGTGGGTGTTGTGTTG
The DNA here is from genome assembly GCF_964188305.1 of Podarcis bocagei. Taxonomy (NCBI): domain Eukaryota; kingdom Metazoa; phylum Chordata; class Lepidosauria; order Squamata; family Lacertidae; genus Podarcis; species Podarcis bocagei. The sequence goes on from NC_138133.1 coordinate 92,355,671, forward strand.
TGTTTCTGCAAACCACTTGGAGGTTTTATTACAGTCAAATGCAATTTTGTAAAAAAAACCAACAGAATGAGATTCATTCTCAATTTATTGTTGCTGCTGTTAACCTACTGATAATATGAAAGAAATGTAGAAGCATCTGGGTGGCCACTGGGTGAACATGGGCCCCTCTGGCCAGATCCAGCGGCTGCAGGTCTCTTCTTAACTTGATATTTCTCTTCCCATCGTCTTTCCACCATGCTGTGACTCCAGTCCGCAACTTGGCCAGCGGCCGCCCAGCCTGCCAGTCCTCCATCATCTCCCATCCACTTGTTCCATCAGCAAGCAAAGCCGTAGACGGGAATTGTGACGGGGACTTCGCTCATGCCTCCTGCACCCTCACCAAGTTTGAGAAAGAGCCCTGGTGGCATGTAGACTTGGGGGAGCAGTATGCCATCACCGCCGTGCTGCTAAAAGTCTGTCAGCACTGCTGGTGCGAGAGCCTCCAGGGAGTCGAGATCCATGTGGGAAATTCCATTGCTGACCATGGCAAGTCGAACCCCCTGTAAGTTCCCGTTGCCTCTCCCCTCCCCACTCGTCCTTCAGCCAAGGCATCCCAGGAGACGCTCTCAAGATGCCTGCAGATTCGTTAACTTGTAGCTCCTTTGTTCTCTTCCCAATCAGAGTGGGGGGAGCAGGGGGAAGTGGATCCTGCCCATATTTCAAGACCTGCTTCTGTGTGGCATGGCAAGAGCTAATTCCTACTCCTGGGTGGAATGGCCTCTCTGACTTCTCCACTTGGATGCTTCACTGATGTCTCAAGTTCAATAAGTCCAAGACTGAACTTCTCATCTTTCCTCCCCTCCCTCTTCTTTCACTCTCCCTCTTCCCTGACACTCTTGCCTTCTTCATCAAGCATGAAGCCATGACTTTCTCTTTGACTGTTCTCCATCCTTTCTCCTGCACCACATCTTTAGTTTGTTGCGAGATGATGTCTCTTCTCTTATAAACTCATGACAAAAGATTTTCCACAATCTGTTGACTTCCTACTTTGAGTCCTGCAACCTCCTCCTCTCTGGTCTCCCCCAATGGTGGGCTTCCCGCTTTCCTCTTGGCCCTGTAGATGTTGTTGAACTACAACTCCCATCATCCCTGAGTATTGATCATGTTGGCTGATGGGACTACTATCAAGAGGACTGCAGGTTAGCTACCTTAACATACAGTAGTTGGGTCTGTGGGCTTGTCATCAAGCAGCGCTTGCCTTAACATTTGGGGTAAACCATGCATGGGTCATATGACATCAAGCATCAAATTTAAGAATTATGTTCAGATCAGGGTTAATTAAGAGAAGCACTAAGCACAACAGCACCAAAATCAGAGACAGGCTTATATCCAGTCTGAGCACTGTGGTTTTTAGCACTAAGATTGGAGACTAGCCTGTGCCTGCTCTTTGAGAGTCAGCTTTCAAGAACCAAGTAGCTTTTCCTCTTATGCCCAATCTTAGCGCTGTGGGACCACAGCTCTAAGATTGGAGATAAGACTTCACCCAGCCTTTAAGAGGCAGCAAGCAGAGGCTTATCTCTGATCTTAGCATGGAAGCCTCACAGCACTAACATCAGAGAGAAGCAGATGTCTACTCCTACAGATCATTTTGGGACAACCACATCCATATATCAATCACGTCATGTCAGATGATACTGGGTGCAAAAGTCTGTTGTCTCCAATAGTGCTATATTTCAGTTGTGGTGGCCTGGGGCTTAAAATAATAGCAGTTCATTCACTCATCTCCAGTCTAAGTGTCCCAGTACTAAGATCAGAGACAAGCTCACATCCAGTCTCAGTGACATGGTGCTTTGTGCTATTGCTGGTGCCAAGGGAGGCTGTTTTGCTGGCTGACTTTAAAAGGCTGGTGCTTAACAGATCAGAGAGGTGTCCCTACCTGCTCTTTGGTATGAACATGACATGTCTCCATTCTGAGAGCTGGGGCCTCACAGCACTAAGATCTGTGCTAGTTCTCCGCCTGCTCTTAAAAGGCAGCAGACAGAAGCTTTTAGCTGACATTTGCACTGCAAATTGAGGTATGGAAGTCCCGTCCCCCCACAAGAAATAGTGAGTTCCACCAACATGGATGGTTTCAAATGAGGATTGGACCAGTTCGTGGAGGATACTCTCCGTGAGTTCTGTCCCTACTTGCCTGGTCTAGTCTAGATAGTATGAGTCCCTGACACCTGTGCTATTGGGTTCCTTGGAGCATTGTCACATACAGTGGACGCTCGGGTTGCGAACGTGATCCGTGCGGGATGCACATTCGCAACCCGCATCTGCGCGTCTGCACACGCGCAGGTTGTGATTTGGTGCTTCTGCGCATGCACAACGCGCAATTTAGCACTTCTGCGCATGCACAGCCTCCGAAACCCGTTCTGGTACTTCCGGGTTTCAGCAGTCCGCAACCCAAAAAAACACAACCTGAAGTGCCTGTGACCCGAGGTATGACTGTACGTGTGCAGACAGAGTTATTTTGAATGGCTTCCACCCCGGCTGACTTCCTTTTTCTCTCTGCAGCTGTGGAAACATTACAGACCCCACACGTGGTTCCATCAGTACCATCTTCTGCCAACAGCTCAAGGGCCGCTACGTAAGCGTGAATCTCCCTGGACGCAAAGCTGCCCTGACTCTGTGTGAGCTGGAGGTCTATGGGACAAAGTCAGGTGCTAAGTGTTAGGAATCGCCAGCCCAGCCACATGCTTTTGGGAGAGGGCAGAGCAGATTGTATCGCCCACTCTCCAATAAAAATACTTTGAGTAGGCTCTGTCTCTCCCGTTTGTTCATCAGGCCTTCTGATCCAAGAGGGTCTGTGATTTTGCCTGTGCCAGAGAACAGGCTGAACGGCCCCTTCTGGAGCTGCGAGTCCTGTCTGCATATCAAATTCTGCTCTACGAGGATGAAGATGCGGAAATTCCCTCTGCGAGCAACATTATGAAGTGGCTACACCCCACCGTTGTCGTTCATTGGGGTGAGGTAGATAGGGTTGCCATAGGATTGGTTTTCCCCAGACATGTCTGGGATTCCAAGGACAAAATTACCACCCAGGGGGAAATTTTCTCCCCCCCCTTTTTTTTTTGAATTTGCATTTTATTTATTTGTTAACATTCTTATATCACATCAGTAAACATTGTCATATTACATTACAGCATTACAGGACTTACTATAATTTCCAACCTGTATACAAAAATTATATACAAATTTTATATACCTAGAAAGAAAATGAAACAAAAAAAGAAAGGACAAAGATTTTTCCCAAAAATCATATACATACCAACACACTAGACTTCCCGTTGCATATTCCTTTTTTACAAATGAATGTACTCTTATTAGTGTATATTCTTAACATTTTATCTAATACATTCCTATATCAATACGTACTCTTGGTCTTATTTCTCAACTCAGTCTCACTCCAATGTCAGTCAAATGCTAGCATAGATAGTGACCCTTTACTGTATTTTTGAACATATGCTTTATATCCATCCCACTTTTCCATAAATTTTTGTTTTTAATTGCCTCTCAGGGTATTTGTCAACTGCGCCATTTCAGCAAATTCTTGTAGCTTGTAATGCCAGTCCATTATTGTCGGGGCTTCTTGTTCCTTCCACCCCTTTGCCACCCAAGTCCGAGCTGCAGCTGTTGCAGATAAGAATACCTCCCTAAAGGCCTTCGGGATGATATCCAGGGGGAATTTTTCTAAATCAGTAGGAAGTGTGTGTCCCCAAAAAAGCTCAAGGCAATTTCCCCCAAGAAGCTCAACAACGTTTTGTGTCATCATTTGGCAACCCTACGACATATAATTTATTTCTTCGTTTTTATTTGACATTTCCTCAAGTTGCTATCATGAAGTTCAGAAGAGGTTCAGAACCCTTCAGGAAGACAGCTTCAGCTAATGAGGGGCCATTATTTGCTCTGCAAGAAGGAAGTGTCAAGGAGTATGTAAGACAACCCTCAAGAACAACTTTGTACGACTGTTGTTGTGGTTAGGGAAATAAACAGAGTGGACGAGTTTTTATGCCAAAGGTGCCATAGAAACCTTAAGAAGTGGAATTCAGAAGCCTGAAACTCTTGTCTCAGGGGAGCAAAGTATTATATAAAATCCAAGCTCAAACTGCTACTCAGGTTGGGAAGGAGGAAAGAAGCATCTAACCTCATGAACCCTCTTCAGTTATTTATTGATATTTACTCTAGTTATATACCACTGTTGATTAAAAAAAATCACTGGGTGGTTTAGAATTTGAAAGGGCAACCCCCACCACAGGTTGCATAACATACTGTAATAACAACAAAATAATAATACATGTACACAGAGAGAAACATTTAAAAGGCCATAGTTTGTATAAATAATAATAATAATAATAATAATAATAATAATAATAATAATAATAATAATAATAATAATAATAATAATTTATTTATACCCCGCCCATCTGCCTGGGTTTCCCCAGCCACTCTGGGCAGCTTCCAACAAAACACTAAAATACAGTAACCCATTAAACATTAAAATCTTCCCTAAACAGGGCTGCCTTCAGATGTCTTCTAAAAGTTTGGTAGTTATTTTTCTCTTTGACATCTAGTGGGAGGGCGTTCCACAGGGCGGCGCCACCACCGAGAAGGCCCTGGTTCCCTGTAACTTGGCTTCTCGCAGGGAGGGAACCGCCAGAAGGCCCTCGGCGCTGGACCTCAGTGTCCGGGCAGAACGATGGGGGTGGAGACGCTCCTTCAGGTATACTGGACCGAGGCCGTTTAGGGCTTTCAAGGTCAGCACCAACACTTTGAATTGTGCTCGGAAATGTCCTGGGAGCCAATGTAGGTCTTTCAAGACCGGTGTTATGTGATCTTGGAGGCTGCTCCCAGTCACCAGTCTAGCTGCCGCATTCTGGATTAGTTGTGGTTTCCGGGTCACCTTCAAAGGTAGCCCCACATAGAGTGCATTGCAGTAGTCCAAGCGGGAGATAAGCAGAGCATGCACCACTCTGGCGAGACAGTCCGCAGGCAGATAGGGTCTAATCCTGCGTACCAGATGGAGCTGGTAAACAGCTGCCCTGGACACAGATTTGACCTGTGCCTCCATGGACAGCTGTGAGTCCAAAATGACTCCCAGGCTGCGCACCTGGTCCTTCAGGGGCACAGTTACCCCATTCAGGACCAGGGAGTCCTCTACACCTGCCCATCTCCTGTCCCCCCAAAACAGTACTTCTGTCTTGTCAGGATTCAACCTCAATCTGTTAGTCGCCATTCATCCTCCAACCGCCTCCAGACACTCACACAGGACCTTCACTGCCTTCATGCATTGAAAATTGGGTACTTGGGTGAGGCAAGGGGTGTGCTGAGGAGAGCAGCAACCCACTATTGACATGTAAATATTTCAATATTGTGAAATCATGTGTCAAATTACACATGGTGACGTACGGAATTCACCCATGCTCTTAAGACCCCATAACAGAATTTTGTCAGGAAATATGTATACTTATAATGTAAATACTATGAAATTACATAATGCAACACACACACGGGCCCATATGGCCCCCCCCTCTGTCTGGGCCTGCGGGTGCTGCAGGGCGTCTGCCCGTCCCCTTCCCCACTTGGGGTGCCCCTCGAGGGCGGAGTCCTGGGCCCACGGCTGGGAGGGCGGGCGCCCACATGGCGAGGCAGCGGCGAAGAGGCCCGCCTCCGTCCCGGGACAGGGGTGGGCTTCGGGGGCCGTCTGAGCAGGCGGCGGTCGCCCCGGCACCCTTTCTTAGCTCTTTCCTTATTTTATTCCTATTTTGAGAGAAAACTTTTAGTAGGCAGCGGCCGGGCTCTTCCGGGCACGATCAATTTGTTGTGTTCACTTTGAAAGCATCCGATAATACTTTTTCCCCCCAATAAAAGGATGCTTATTCCCAGGTGCATCAGGGCAGCAAATAGCAGCTTTAAAAAGGAGGAAATGTTCGTGGTCAGAGGACTTCCCGCTTTTAAACTGGGCCAGGGGCTGGCAAGCCTCATCCTCTGTAGTCTAAAATATCAGAAACACAGAAGCCGCAGAGAAATGGGCCTGGGGTCTTTCCCACCCCCGCTTCCCTCTTCTCCTGCCCTCCCCAGATGTTGCGGGGGGAGGCAGACTGGCAGCTGGGGGTAAGGGCTCCTTCCTCGACGGGATCCCCGGGAGAACCCTGTTTCCGAGGGTCAGCCTGTCTCTGAGGGTGAAGGGCTCTGGACCGCCCCCTCTCCGTCGAGTTTCGGCCCGGGCTCCACTGCGTTGGTTTAGGGATGAACGCGGAGGACTTGGGGGGGGAGGGAGAGAAAGGGGTCTCAGCGGGCACTGGACTCCGCCTTCCCTCCCCTACTCCTCCCCCCCCCCCATGCCTGTGGGATGGACGGGGCTACGGGGGAGTCGGGGAGGCGGTTGTGGCGTGCGCTCCCTCGGAAGTGGACAGGAGCGCTGCCAAGGAGGAGGAGACTTTCTCTTCTCTGTCTCCCCCACCCTCTTCTCTGCAAAGCTCACTTGATGCTCTCTCGCCCCCTTGGCATCTCTGAACCCCCTGAGACTCCTCCCCGCATCGACTACATGGAATTGGCAGAAATGACTGGCAGAATCCGAGACCAGGGAGAAGAGTTGGTGAAAGAAGACTGGAAGAAATTTAAAGACTATTTACAGAAATATTGTAAAATTTATGAATGTTAGAAGGATGTTGGATAGAAACTAAGGGGTTTCCAGCTGTAATGCTTTAGGAGATACAAAAAAAAAAAAGGTTTACAAACGGGTAAAAGCTTAATGGTAAGGATTTGCTGAACTAACAAATTGAAGTGGAATACAAAGAAGGGAGGTATGAGGAGGTCTGGGGAAATAAGCGTAAGGAAGATATGTTATGGAAAATTATTTGTTTTTTAACTGTTTTTATGTTGTATTTTGTATTTTGTTTCTTTTTCTTTTTTTCATTGTTATATTTTAAAAACTTTAATAAATATCTTTTTTTGGGGGGGGAAAGAGACTCCTCCCCGCGTCTTCCACGCATGGGACCCCCTCCCCACACAAGTGAAGGACGCCAGAGCGAGGTTCACGCATTTTATTGCTCAGAGGCACAGCGGAGACGGAGTGCCCGAGACTGGGGGGCAAAAGGCAACTCCGAGGCGAGGGGGCGGGCGGTGGGGGGGGGGCTCATCCGTACTTCTGGGTCAGCACCTGGGCCACCACGCAGAGGAGCTAGCCTCAGGCCAGGTAGGTCAGGGCGTTGTAGTCTCCGCGGAGGCTGGGGGCCAGAGGCACGTGCATGCGCCTGGGCAGAAACTGGAAAGGAGAGAGAGAGAGAGAGAGAGAGAGAGAGAGAGAGACGGGGGTCAGTGAGGGGGGGAGGATCAAAGGAAGACCCAAGGCGCGCCCTCCTGGCCCTCGCCCGCCCCGTCGGCGCGCTTGCCTTGAAGTTAAAGGGGTCCACGCGGAGGTTGGAGGCGTGCAGATCGCTGCGATCCATGCGGGTGTTGTCCATGTTCATGATGGCGCTGTACGTATTTGTTTTTCAGTCCTAGAAACAAGCTCCTGTTTCTCACACGCAGAGAGCTATTCCTGGTTTCCCCCTCCCCACCAAAAAGCCAGCTTTCATCTGTTCCAAGAGCTGAATTTGAAAGCTCTTGTTAAACAATCCGGGACCATAAAAAGCGCTGCAAGTTGTTTTTTTCTAAAACCAAGCGGTATATAAATGTTATGAAACAAACAAACCAACAAGTCCCAGAAGATCTACCACGAATCACTCAGTAGATCCTGATCTACCCCCTGCTCCCCCCCAACATACCACTTCCTCCCTCCCATCGTTGAGGCAACTTTACGCCATCCCTTGACCTGGTGCCAGGAGGGTCTCAACCTGGTCCTCCTCACAGGGTTGTGGTGGGGAGGAGGACGACCACGTAGAGCACCGTGAGATCCCTGGAAGATATGCATGTAATAAATAAATACAATACAGCGAAAAGGAAAAAGAGTCTAGAAATATTTTTGGAATTCAACATTCTGAGGACCTAACTGCACATGACATTAAGTGTGTGGTGTTGTGAGTGGTTTGGGTTTTTTTTAAAAAAAACAGTTGATATGGGGAGGCACTTTTACAGTAGGACCACAATGTTGGGAGAAGGGAAGTTTCATCTTTGCACCACAGTTGTGGAAGGATGCAGAGAATGTAGGGAACGCCAGGCAGCCCTAGCCAGAACCAAGAGGACCTCTGGCACCTCCTGCCCTACTGTGCTATGCCTCAAGCCCTTGCCATGTGGGCTCTCTAATAACAATAGTAATTATAATTATAATTATAATTATAAAGATTATACTTATACGGTAATTATTTTTGTTTATACCTCACCCATCTGACTGGGTTTCCTCAGCCACTCTGGGCAGCTACCAACAAAATATTAAAATGCAATAATCTGTTAAACATTAAAAGCCTCCCTAAACAGGGCTACAGGTTGTGGAAGAAAGGGGTTAAGTTCACTGCATCCACTGTATTAAAATAAAATATTATGAAAATGATGTATAGATGGTACTTAACCGCTGTAAAGTTAGCAAAGATTTATCAGACAGATGATAATTTATGTTGGAAATGCAAAGAAAAAGAAGGTACCTTTTATCATATGTGGTGGACGTGTCCCAAGGTGGAAGACTTCTGGGAAAAGATTTATAATGAGTTGAAGAAAATGTTGAAAAATACATTTATTAAGAAACCAGGAGCTACTTGGAATAATAGGTCTGGAATTGCCCAAAAAGGATGTTAGATTGTTTTTGTATGCCACTACTCTTTCATGCAGAGATTTACTGACCTTTGGGTCCTGAATCTGGGTCAGGAGGGGATTGGAGTTGTGGGGGCCTTTGGATCTGGGGGAGCCTGGAAACATGATTTGAGATATTGTATGGAAACTGGTTTTAGCTGTGGAGAGTTGGTTGGTCTGTCGAGAGGGAATGGGGGCATGGGTGGGTCAGGGCCCCCCCAAGATCTGCGCTTCAGCACCCTCAGCGTCAAAGATTATTAAGAAAAACTGCAGAAGGGACTTGGAAAAGATTTAAGAGCCTCGGACAGACGATCTCCAGGTTGATGAACTATATGGAATGGACGGAAATGACTGGCAGAATCCGAGACCAGGGAGAAGAGATGGTGGTAGAAGATTGGGAAAGTTTAAAGTTTATATATAGAAATATTGTAAATTTAATGAGTGTTAGAAAATTGTTGGAATGAAATTTTATGGCTTTAGCAGAAATGTTATAAGGAGTTAGGTATGAATAAGTATTTCAGTATTAATGGAAAATAAGGTACAAAATATGTTAAGATATTCATAATGATAAAAATAGAGAAAGATGGAAAGGAATTGCTGAAACAAGTAATAGAAGTGGAATACAAAAAGGGAGGTGAGAGGAGGTCGATGAAAGAAGGAGACAAATTGAAATTGCAGAGTTTTGAGAAACTAAAAGACAGAGTGTGAGATTGGCTTCATTATTACCAGATAAGAGAGGTATACAATTTGGATAAAAAAATTGGCTTCCAGGTGGAAAAATCAAAGTTGGAAACAGAACTGTTAGAACCCAAAACTAAGATTTTGTCAAAGATGTATAACTTGCTGTTGAAATGGAATACTCCGGATGAAACGGTGAAATCTCCTATGATTAAATGGGCACAAGATGTTGGACATAACATTATGTTTGCTGACTGGGAACAGTTGTGGACCACCGGGATGAAATTTACAGCATGTAATGCCTTAAGAGAGAATATTATGAAAATGATTTATAGGTGGTACATGACCCCAGTCAAGCTTGCAAAAATGTATCATTTGCCCGATAATAAATGTTGGAAATGTAAAGAAACTGAAGGTACATTCTTTCACCTTTGGTAGACGTGCCCAAAGATTAAGGCTTTCTGGGAAATGATCTATACTGAAATGAAAAAGGTATTTAAATATACCTTCCTTAAGAAACCAGAGGCCTTTCTCCTGGGCATTGTCGGCCAATTGGTGCCAAAGAAGGACAGAACTTTTTTAATGTATGCAACAACAGCAGCAAGAATATTGATTGCAAAGTATTGGAAGACACAAGATTTACCCACACTGGAAGAATGGCAGATGAAGGTGATGGATTACATGGAATTGGCAGAAATGACTGGCAGAATCCAAGATCAGGGAGAAGAGGTGGTGGAAGAAGACTGGAAGAAATTTAAAGACTACCTGCAGAAATACTGTAAAATTAATGAATGTTGAAGCGATGTTGGACTGAAAATAAGCGGTATTGGTAAAAAGATGAACAAGAATATGTAAGTGTGGATTGACAATGGTTGGAAATATATAGTTATAATAGGTTAAGATAATAAGTAAAGATGAATGATAGAGGGTAAGGATTTGATGAACTAACTATGTGAATTGGAATACGGAAAGGGTGTGTGTGAGGAGGTCAGGAAATAGGTAAATGAAATATAAGACATGAAAATATTGATTTTTTTTAACTTTCTTCTTTACTTTTTATGTATTTTGTCTTCGTATTTTTGTTTTTTTGTCTTTTATCATTGTTATGTTTTTTATTTTCTATCTATAATTTTGTAACTCTATTGTCTGAAAAAGTTTAATAAATATTATTTTTAAAAAGAGAGAGAGAGAGGAGGTTGATGAAATAAGGGAATGAAAGATAGAGTAATGAAATGGTATGATATATGTTTTTAAATTGTTGTTGTTTTGCTTTGTTTAGTTTAGTGGGTTAAGGTTGTGTTTTGTATTGTTTATTGTATTGTATTGTTTTGTTTTTTCTTTTCTTTCTCTTTTTCCATTTTTTTTCCTTCTCTGCTCTATTTTGTCTTTTTCTTTCGCCTATTTTCTTCTTTCTTCTTTCTTTGTAAGTTTCAAAAGCAACAAAGATTATTTTTTAAAAAGGGGGATAGGGATTAGCGGTTAGAGGGGTTGGGGTTAGGGGTTAGGGGTTAGGGGTTGGGGTTAGGGGTTAAGGGTTTAAGGTTAGGGTTTTACGATTAGGGTCAGGGTTAGGCATCTGGTCGGCCACTGTGAGAAGAGGATGCTGGAGGAGATGAGTCCCTGGCCTGCTCTCACCGTCTCTTCGCAGAAACCACAGGAGGGGAGACATGCTCCTGCACTCAGTTTTGGTCAACTCTCCACTGTGTGCTGACCACACCTGCCACTTAGCTATGCTGCAGTTTCTCTTTGATGGTAGCGTGACATCCAAGTGTGGAACAGGTGAGTGATGCCTCCAGCGACCTGGCAGAGGCAAGGAAAACAGAGAAACCCACACAAGACGTACCCTGGCTGCATTTGGTTCATATTATTTACCTTTAATGGTTGGGTTTTTTTACAGGGCATTATTGACAACTGGAAAAGGCACTTCAGGTGTGGTGTGGTGGGAGGAAATGAACGAATTCCTAAGCCCCACAAATAACCCAGGGACGGTGGACCAGCCCACGGCTGAAAAATGTTGCTGAACCCTGATCTAGATCAATGGGTATGGTAAACCTGTTGACAACTGTTAACAACTGCAATTAGTCCTACAGGAAAAAGCAAGGGATAGTTTGCAGATGACCAAAATAAGCTTTAGCGTGTGTAATGAGATAAGAATCCAATTTTTCTATTCAGACCAGGTCTCTCCAAAGTTTTGGCTCATGTGCTCATGAAGAGTCGGACACGACTAAATGACTAAATAACAACAATAAGTTGTAATTCAACAATTTCTCTTTCAAATCTGTTTCTGAAATTCTTTTGCAATAATACAGCTGCTTTGAGATCTTGTATTGACTGTCCTGGGAGATGGAAGTGTTCTCCTACTGATTCCTGGTGTCAGATTTATGTCCATTTATGTGCGCTGTGGGTCAAACCATTGTGCCGCTTGGGCTTGCTGATCGAAAGGTTGGCGGTTCGAATCCCCGCAACGGGGTGAGCTCCCATTGTTCAGTCCCAGCTCCTGTCAACCTAGCAGTTCAAAAGCACAAAGTGCAAGTAAGTAAATAGGTACCACTACGGTGGGAAGGTAAATGGTGTTTCCATGGGCTGCTCTGGTTCCAACAGAAGCAACTTAGTCATGCTGGCCACGTGACCCGGAAAAACTGTCTGCAGAAGCGGACAAACGCCAGCTCCCTCGGCCTTTAAAGCGATATGAGCACTGCAACCCCAGAGTCGTTCGTGACTGAACTTAAATGTCAGGGGTCCCTTTATGCTTTGGTGTAGGTAGGGTTTGACCTGTTTGTCCAATATAGAGAGCTGAAGGGGACTGCTGGCATTTGATGGCATACACAATGTTAGAAGGCCTGAGATGGTATGTTTGATGTTGTTTGGTCCAGTGATGGTGTTGTCTAGGTGTATGTGGCAGCCAAGGTGGCATCTGGGTTTATTGCAGGCTCTGGTACCAGTGTGCATGTCAAGCCTTGTTGCTTAACATGGGTGAGGAGTTGTTTAAGATTGGGTGGCTGTCTGTAGGCAATGAAAGGTCTTCCTCCCAGAGCTTGAGAAAGAGAACTGTCATTGTCTAGGAGAGGTTGTAAATCTCTGATGATGCATTGAACTGTTTTAGCTGTATGAGATTACTAGTGGTGTTCTGTTATTTTCTCTTTTGGGTCTGTCTTGCAGCAAGTTATCAGTCTGGCTTTGTTGATCTGTTGTTTAACTTCATCAGGCGGATATTTTAGTACAGATCTAGCGTGGTATTGCATCGCTCAGGAGGGGTCCATGTGGAGTCTCTTTTTTTGTAACATTTTTCGATGGCAGTTTGTGGTCAATGTTCTGTTCATTGATTGCCATCATGATTATTATTTTTATTCATTTTTGTATAAGCAGTTGTTAACTTTTTTGTTTCTCCCATTGAGGAGCTTGTTTTGAAGCTGAAAAGCAGGTTCTAAAACAGTTCAAAAGAAGAAAAACCTCAGGTGTGTAAACACCCAAGGTTGACACTGACATAACTGGCTTTTAAGTTGATCTAGCAGAGAAGATGAAATATGTGCCTCTCCCTCCAGCTCAAGAACTGGAAGAGAGCTGGCAGCCCAGGTCAGGCAGGAAGGCCGAGCGGGAGGGCAAGCGCCAGGCTCGCCAAGCTCGCCTTTTCCTTCAAGCCAACAGTTTAGTTCTGGGGAGGAAACGTTCCATTCCCCCGCTCCTTTCCCTCTTCCCACGCACTCTTTTTCCCTCGCCTCCATCCAGGGAGCAGGGAAAACGACGGCCGACAGCCGCGCTCCCCTGACCTTCCACACTCGTCCTGGAGAGTGTGGCAAAAAGTTCTGGCCGATCCCTCAGCCCATGGGCTCCTTCCTCCTCACTGCTTCTCCTTTGGAGCTGTCTGGGTAGCAGAACTAAATGCCCCCCCCCCCCGCTGGGCGGATTTTTGCACCCCAGCACTGTGGGATGTAAACACAGGAGCAGTCAATGACAACATTCCTAGAGTGTACATGTTAGAACATGGGGAGGGATGTCTGTCCAGCAAGCAGGTAAACTTCCTGGAGACGGACTTCCTCCGCATGTGACCAGAGGTGGGTGTGGCCTCACCTGTGCAGGTAAATGATAAAAGCACAGGGCAGGCAGCCATCTCTCTCTCTCTGCCATTTTTCTTCAATGAGGAAACATCTAAGGATGCTCTCTTGGCTCCCAGCCAAGAGAGGAGATAAGGACTATCTTGCTACAAGATAGATTCTAAATGTATGTAACCTTTTTAAGCTGTCTGCCTTCTGGGATCATATTGTGAACAGAACATGAGTAAACTCTTTTATACTTTTATAAAGACTGTGTTGTGTCTTGTATTTTAAGAGGGAGCAAAGGGAAAATTACCAGAGTAATTATTATAGAGGTTCTAGCGAACCTGTGCACACGTTACCGTTGCGAACTTAAAGGGGAATGTCTATAAACTCTGCTGATATTTTGGGAACTTGTTAGCACAAGTTGGATAAGGATATAATCCCACAATATATCCTCTCCTGCACCCCAGAACATTCCCACAGGCACCGCTTATGCTAAAGAGGGCCCTGCGTCCAGGCCCCCAGGGTCCCTCTCTCTCCTTCCCGCCCGCCTCCAATTTGAGCGCAAGAAGACTCGAGAGATCAGGGCGAGTCAAGAGCAGGTTTATTGGGGTGTTTGGGGGTCGCGGGGCGGCGTCGAGGAGGCTCCTCTGCGGCGGGCACGGGCTTTGTGGGGCCTAGCGGTCCCTGGAGACCAGCATGACACCGATGCGGTACAGGAACATGTCCAATTCGAGGATGACGTTGCGGGCCGTGAGGAGCCCCGGTTGGTTGGCGGCGGTGGACACCAGGTTGCAGTGGCTCAGCGGCTGCGGGAGAGGCAGAGGGGGAGCGTTAGATGCACACGAAAGCAAATATCAAGAACAAACTTAGTTGGTCTCCGAGGTGCTACTCCCAAGGTGCGGGAGGCAGTGGAAGACAGGAGTGCCTGGCGTGCTCTGGTCCAGGGGGTCACGAAGAGTCGGACACGACTAAACGACTAAACAACAACAACAAAGGTGCTACTGGACTCTTTTTTAATTTTTTATTTCGTTTGCAGAGGTACTGCGTCAGACCACCACAGCTACCTACCTGACGCTGAAAACGAGTAACAGGCCCTGCTCTCAAAGCGTCCGCGGTCTTTCAAGAGCCTTTCGACAAAGCACCTCACCAACTACTCCCGAGTAAACTTAGCAGCGAAGGAATAAGAGGAGTTGCTTTCCCTGCGGTTCCTGCATCGCAGGGGGTTGGAACAGATGACATTTGAGGTCCAACTCTTCAATTCCATGATTCTAAGAGCAGAGAGGTCCTCTTCCGGATCAGGAGTTGGCTAAGTTTCAGGAAGCAGGGAGAAATGGACCCGGCCGCCAACGGAGAGATGTAGAAAGTGGAGTCCCCCAAGGATCGGGACCTGTGCTTTCTAAACGACCCTAGAGTTATAGATGGGCGGCGAAGTGGCCACGTTTGCTGGAGGCACTAAACTGGTTAGGGTCATTGTAACCAAAGGGTTACAATGGAGCTCTACAGAAAGACCTCTCCAAACGGAGCGAATGGGCGGCAGAATGACAAAGGCAATTCATTGCGGACAAGTGTCTACAATACACGAGGGCGAAAAGTCTAAATGTCGCCTATGTTTATGGAGTCTGAACTGACAGAGACTGGCAGCATCGCGACTTTGTGGCCCTAGCGGAGATACGGATGAAGATGCGCCCTGCGTGCGCGGCAGTTGTGGAAAAGGCAACCTCCGCGCTAAGGATCATTAGGAAAGGAATTGACAATAAAGTAGCTACCCATTTCATAATGCCATTATTCAAATCTATGGGGCGACCGCAGGATATTGTAGAGCTGGAAAAGGTTCAGGAAAGGGCCACAAAATGATCAAGGCGCCGGAGCGACGGCCCTATGGGGGAAAGTTGCGTGTTTGAGGCTGGTTTAGAGAAAAGGCAAATAAAACGAGACTTGGGGGAAGTTTAGAATGTTAAGCACGGCCTGGAGAAAGTGGAAAGAGGAAAGTTTTTTCCTGCCTCTCGCTGCCACGGGAGGCAGGCGATGGGCGCCAGCCTGGACGGCTTGACAAAAAGATCGTATAAAATCATCGAGGAGGAGGAGGAGGGGGGGGTCTATCGAGGGCTACCAGCCACGAAGGCTCGCTCTGCCCTCCACAGTCAGAGGCAGCCATGCTTCTGAATACGTTACGGGAAACCACAGGACGGGAGAGTGTCGCTCCTGGGCCCGGATCCTGCCTGCTGGTTTCCTACGGGCATCCAGTTGGCCACTGTTGCCTTTCTGATGTTCTGACATCCGTCTTTCCTCGCCGACGCCCCCAAGGACAGCTGCCTTCTCTCTCCGTTCCTCGACGCGCCGGACTCCATCCTCTCTCTCCCTCCCCAGACGCTGAACTCGGCGGGTCCCTGGCCAGGGGGCTCCAGGGGGCTGCCTGGGCGAGGCTCGCTAGCCTCTTTGGCGCGGCCCATGGAAGCCGTCCAGCGGCGCCCATCCCCGTCACCGTTGCTGGGATGCCGGCGGCGCCCCCCGCGCAAGACCAGGGGAGGCTTACAGCTGCCCCCCACATTCCTCTCTACCCCCAAACAGGCACTCCAGAGTCTTTGAACTGCGCTCTGCCTGGGCCGCCACATGCCTACTCCGGGTAGTCCTCACAACCCGCTTGCGGAGTAGCTCAGTGTTCCCTAAATATATAAAGTGCTACCTCTGGTTACGTACTTAAGTCGTTCTTAACCTGAAACTGTTCTTAACGTGAAGCACCACTATAGCTAATGGGGCCTCCCGTCGCCGTCGCGCAATTTCTGTTCTCATCCTGAAGCAAAGTTCTTAACCCGAGGTACTATTTCTGGGTTAGCGGAGTCTGTAACCTGAAGCGTATGTAACCCGAGGTACCACTGTATTATTTTCGCAATAATTCCTCTTGGTACGGCCGCTTTTTTACGGGTCTTCTCAATAGGCTCGCTTAAAATTACGTTACAAAATCTTCATTCATACATTCATTCATTCTGATTTTGGGAGGGTATTATTGGGTTGTTTCAATTTTGATTATATACATTGAGGTTTTTATGCTGATCATTTCTGTGAACCGCCCCGAGACCTCTGGGTATAGGGCGGCATATAAATTCAATAAATAATCCTTATCCTTATCCTTATTTTGCGTCCCCTCGGCTCGGTACCCTGCGCTGCTCTCCTTCGGTGTTTTGCGCCTAAGCGCCAGAGGAGGGTGTCTACCTTGACGTTGCATAACGCCATTAAAGATGACACGTGTGTGTGGGTCCCTGGGACGTGAGACCTTGGCCCCGTCAAAGCACAAGAGCCGGAGACAGGCGCACCCCGCAACTCCCCGCCCCACAAGCGTCAGCCCCAAAGGCTTTCCAGGGAAGGGTCGTTGCGGAGCCAAGGCGGGAGTGCCTCTGAGCAGGGGCAGAGCACCGTCCCCTCGGAGAAGGAGGGTTTCCAGACGGCAGTAGGGCGGGAGCACGGGAGCATGTGCAGAGTGCTCTGGAGCAGCTCTGGCGAGAAGGACGGGCGGCCCTCTCGCCCACCGAAGGAGTCATGCTGCTCCATGTCAAGGGCTCGGCGGGGGAGCAGGAGGGGCGCTGCAGGGCGTCTGCCCGTCCCCTTCCCCACTTGGGGTGCCCCTCGAGGGCGGAGTCCGGGGCCCACGGCTGGGAGGGCGGGCGCCCACATGGCGAGGCAGCAGCGAAGAGGCCCGCCTCCGTCCCGGGACAGGGGTGGGCTTCGGGGGCCCGTCTGAGCAGGCAGCGGTCGCCCCGGCACCCTTTCTTAGCTCTTTCCTTATTTTATTTGTATTTTGAGAGAAAACTTTTAGTAGGCAGCGGCCGGGCTCTTCCGGGCACGATCAATTTGTTGTGTTCACTTTGAAAGCATCCGATAATACTCCCCCCCCCCCAATAAAAGGATGCTTATTCCCAGGTGCATCAGGGCAGCAAATAGCAGCTTTAAAAAGGAGGAAATGTCAGAGGACTGGAAACCAGTGGCACGTGCATGCGCCTGGGCAGAAACTGGAGAGGGGAGAGAGAGAGAGAGAGAGAGAGAGAGAGAGAGAGAGAGAGAGAGAGAGAGAGAGACGGGGGGCAGGTGGGGGGGGAGGATCAAGGGAAGACCCAAGGCGCGGCCTCCTGGCCCTCTCCCGCCCCGTCGCCGCGCTTGCCTTGAAGTTCAAGGGGTCCACGCGGAGGTTGGAGGCGTGCAGATCGCTGGGATCCATGCGGGTGTTGTCCATGTTCATGATGGCGCTGTCGTTGGAGCCGGGGAATGGGTTGAAGCCCGAGTAGTAGATCCTGGTCAACGGGAAGACCCGGAAAAGCCTAAGGGGAGAGAAGGGAGCCGTCAGGAAAAGGGACGGGACGGGAGGAACCAGACTGGGCTTCTCTCCCTTGGCCGCCCCGTCGAGCCTACCTGTCCAGCGCTTCGCCACCCTTATCGTCGCTCGAGGGGAACCCGAACTGGATCACTATGCGCTCTCTAGCAGTCAGCACCACGTTGGCAGCAGGCGAGGGTCGACCTGCTCGATGGGTGGCGGGAGGTGGCGAAGCTGAGAGCCCTGCAGAGGCCGCCGCTTTTATAGCGGCCCGCGCTGCCCTCCTCCGCCCGCCCCCGCTTATCTTCTCGCCCCGGGGCTGCCGGAGAGGTCGGCTGCGCGGCGGAGAGGCCAAAGCCACCGACGGCGCAAGGAGGAGCCTCGGCGAGGGCGGACAGAGCTCAGCTCCTGCCTTGGCGGCCGAAAGAGCCGGTACTGCGGGGGAGAGCCGAGTTAGAGGAAGACAGCAGCATCAGAAGAGACGGCTGGATCCGTGCAGCCTCGTGTTTTCACGTTGTCACCCAGGTGCCTCTTGCAGAAAACGCGCACGCGGGATCCGAGAGCAAGAGCTTCTTCCTCCATCAGCCGCTGCCATCCAGAAGCATTCATGCCTCCACCGTTAGCCCTCTCTTCCCCCGCCATCCTACTTGGACCGGGGGAGCCTTCTGCTGGGGCACGCGGCAAGTGGGAAGACGACACGGGACTGCCAAAGTTCAGACGACCAAAGAACCCGGGTGGATGCCCCGACTCTTTTCGCCACGCGGGAGAGGCCGGAGGCTTCTAAATCCGACCGCCCCCACCCCATTTCATGGCCTCGCAGGTCCCCAACCCAAATCAAACACGCAGGGGGTGTACGGTATCCGTCTGAAAAGCCTCTCGAGACGCCCCAGTCGGTGGCATGAGGGCCACGCAGGAGACGGACTGGCGTCAGGCTGATGCGTAAAGCGCATATTGCTAAGATCAGCCAGGCAGGGAAAGGTGTGTTGTTGCTTTTTACTTTAGATCAAGCTCAGAAAAAGGGGTCGAGAGATCCTTGAAAGGCAAGCAGGAGACATCTGCAGCAGTCTCTGAGGCCAAGTATTTGTTTTCAGTCCTAGAAACAAGCTCCTGTTTCTCACACGCAGAGAGCGATTCCTGGTTTCCCCCTCCCCGCCAAAAAACAGTATTCATTTGTTCCAATAGCTTCATTTGAAAGCTCTTGTTAAACAATCCGGGACCACAAAAAGCGCTGCAAGTTGTTTTTTCTAAAACCAAGCGGTATATAAATGTTATGAAACAAAGAAACCAACAAGTCCTAGGAGATCTACCACGAATCACTCAGTAGATCCTGATCTACCCCCTGCTCCCCCCCCCCAACACACCACTTCCCCCCTCCCATCGTTGGGGCAACTTTACGCCATCCCTTGACCTGGTGCCAGGAGGGTCTCAACCTGGTCCTCCTCACAGGGTTGTGGTGCGGAGGACGACGACCACGTCGAGATCCTTGGAAGATATGCATGTAATACATAAATACAATACAGCGAAAAGGAAAAAGAGTCTAGAAATATTTTTGGAATTCAACATTCTGAGGACCTAACTGCACATGACATTAAGTGTGTGGTGTTGTGAGTGGTTTGGGGTATTTTTTTAAAAAAAACAGTTGATATGGGGAGGGAGTTTTACAGTAGGACAACAATGTTGGGAGAAGGGAAGTTTCATCTTTGCACCACAGTTGTGGAAGGATACAGAGAATGTAGGGAACGCCAGGGAGCCCTAGCCAGAACCAACAGGACCTCTGGCACCTCCTGCCCTGCTGTGCTATGCCTCAAGCCCTTGCCATGTGGGCTCTCTAATAACAATAGTAATTATAATTATAATTATTTATACCTCACCCGTCTGACGGTTTCCTCAGCCACTCTGGGCAGCTACCAACAAAATATTAAAATGCAATAATCTGTTAAACATTAAAAGCTTCCCTAAACAGGGCTGCCTTCAGATGTCTTCTAAAAGTCTGGTAGTTGTTGTTCTCTTTGGCATCTGGTGGGAGGGCGTTCCACAGGGAGGGCGCCACTACCGAGAAGGCCCTCTGCCTGTTTCCCTGTAACTTGGCTTCTTGCAGTGAGGGAACCGCCAGAAGGCCCTTGGCACTGGACCTCAGTGTCCAGGCAGAACGATGGGGGTGGAGACGCTCCTTCAGGTATACTGGACCGAGGCCATTTAGAGCTTTCATGGTCAGCACCAACACTTTGAATTGGGCTCAGAAACGTACTGGGAGCCAATGTCGGTCTCTCAAGACCGTTGTTATGTGGTCTCGGTGGCCGCTCCCAGTCACCAGTCTAGCTGCCGCATTCTGAATTAATTGCAGTTTCCGGGTCACCTTCAAAGGTAGCCCCACGTAGAGCGCATTGCAGTAGTCCAAGTGGGAGATAACCAGAGCATGCACTACTATGGCGAGGCAGTCTGCGGGCAGATAGGGTCTCATCCTGCGTACCAGATGGAGCTGATAAGCAGCTGCCCTGGACACAGAATGGACCTGCGCCTCCATGGACAGCTGTGAGTCCAAAATGACAACAGGCTGCACACCTGGTCCTTCAGGGGCACAGTTACCACATTCAGGACCAGGGAGTCATAGAATCATAGAATCATAGAATCATAGAGTTGGAAGAGACCACAAGGGCCATCGAGTCCAACCCCCTGCCAAGCAGGAAACACCATCAGAGCACTCCTGACATATGGTTGTCAAGCCTCTGCTTAAAGACCTCCAAAGTAGGAGACTCCACCACACTCCTTGGCAGCAAATTCCACTGTCAAACAGCTCTTACTGTCAGGAAGTTCTTCCTAATCTTTAGGTGGAATCTTCTTTCTTGTAGTTTGGCTCCATTGCTCCGTGTCCGCTTCTCTGGAGCAGCAGAAAACAACCTTTCTCCCTCCTCTATGTGACATCCTTTTATATATTTGAACATGGCTATCATATCACCCCTTAACCTCCTCTTCTCCAGGCTAAACATGCCCAGCTCCCTTAGCCGTTCCTCATAAGGCATCGTTTCCAGGCCTTTGACCATTTTGGTTGCCCTCCTCTGGACACGTTCCAGTTTGTCAGTGTCCTTCTTGAATTGTGGTGCCCAGAACTGGACACAGCACTCCAGGTGAGGTCTGACCAGAGCAGAATACAGTGGCACTATTACTTCCCTTGATCTAGATGCTATACTCCTATTGATGAGGCCCAGAATTGCATTGGCTTTTTTAGCTGCCGCGTCACACTGTTGGCTCATGTCAAGTTTGTGGTCAACCAAGACTCCTAGATCCTTTTCACATGTACTCCACACCCGCCCACCTCCTGTCCCCCCCAAAACAGTACTTCTGTCTTGTCAGGATTCAACCTCAATCTGTTAGCTGCCATCCATCCTCCAACCACCTCCAGACACTCACACAGGACCTTCACCATGTTCACTGGTTCCGATTTGAAAGAGAGGTAGAGCTGGGTATCATCCGCATACTGATGAGCACCCAGCCCAAACCCCCTGATGATCTCTCCCAGAGGCTGCATGTAGGAATTTCACTTTCCATATTCAACTACAGTAATGTGATCTTGGATGAAATAACTGTGATCTTGCGAATTAAGTACGTAACCAGAGGTACCACTGTAGTTTGCACAGACCCAGTTCTTTGAAGTCCCAATGGAAGGAGTCCATTATGCTTTCAAGTGACTCCATTCACCAGAAAATTCTTCCTAAGGTTTAATTGAAATCTCCTTTCTTGTCATCTGAATCCACTGGTTCAAGTTCTCCCCTCTGGAGCAACATAAAACAAGTTTCCTCCATGGGACAGCCCTGCAGGCCTTTGAATATGGCTCTCATGTCACCCCTCCGTGTCTCTTCTCCAAGCTAAACATATCCAATCCTTTCAACAGTTCATCACAAGACTTGATTTCCAGGCTCTTCATCTTCTTAGTCGCCCTTCTTGGCACACCTTCCAGCTTGTCCTTCATAGAATCATAGAATCATAGAATCATAGAGTTGGAAGAGACCACAAGGGCCATCGAGTCCAACCCCCTGCCAAGCAGGAAACACCATCAGAGCACTCCTGACATATGGTTGTCAAGCCTCTGCTTAAAGACCTCCAAAGTAGGAGACTCCACCACACTCCTTGGCAGCAAATTCCACTGTCAAACAGCTCTTACTGTCAGGAAGTTCTTCCTAATGTTTAGGTGGAATCTTCTTTCTTGTACTTTGGATCCATTGCTCCGTGTTTGCTTCTCTGGAGCAGCAGAAAACAACCTTTCTCCCTCCTCTATGTGACATCCTTTTATATATTTGAACATGGCTATCATATCACCCCTTAACCTCCTCTTCTCCAGGCTAAACATGCCCAGCTCCCTTAGCCGTTCCTCATAAGGCATCGTTTCCAGGCCTTTGACCATTTTGGTTGCCCTCCTCTGGACACGTTCCAGTTTGTCAGTGTCCTTCTTGAATTGTGGTGCCCAGAACTGGACACAGTACTCCAGGTGAGGTCTGACCAGAGCAGAATACAGTGGCACTATTACTTCCCTTGATCTAGATGCTATACTCCTTATCCTTATCCTCTCAAACTGTGGTGCCCAGAACTGGACAAAGGGCTCCAGGTAGGCTCTGGCCAAGGCTGAATAGAGTGGTGCTATGACTTCCCTTAAGGGACGCGGGTGGCGCTGTGGGTAAAACCTCAGTGCCTAGGACTTGCCGATCGTATGGTCGGCAGTTCGAATCCCCGCCGCGACGGGGTGAGCTCCCGTCATTTGGTCCCAGCTCCTGCCAACCTAGCAGTTCGAAAGCACTCTTAAGTGCAAGTAGATAAATACGTACCACTTTATAGCGGGAAGGTAAACGGCGTTTCCGAGTGCTGCGCTGGTGCTGGCTCGCCAGAGCAGCTTGTCACGCTGGCCACGTGACCCGGAAGTGTCTGTGGACGGCGCCGGCTCATGACCTCTAGAGCGAGATGAGCACACAACCCTAGAGTCGGACACGACTGGCCCGTACGGGCAGGGGTACCTTTACCTTTACCTTTATGACTTCCCTTAATTGGGACACTAGACTTCTTTTGATGCAGGCTGGAATTGCAATAGCTTTTTCAGTCTTTATTTCATGAGATACTATGACAGCGAAGAAGAGAAATGCAGCATGAAAAGCAAAACCACATGACAAGATACAACCAGGGTTGCCACCTTTGCTCTTGCAAAATACAGGACGGGACTGGGGGGGGGACTTAGGGTGAATTCCCACCCCCACCTGGTGCTGAAATGACTTCAAAGCAATCCATTACAATCCATTGCAGCCTAATAGGAGGACATCTCTGGACTACTTCTCTCTCACACACATTTGTAAATCTCTCTGTTCTCTGCTACCCAGAGCTAAGTACATTACCTTTCACACACCTGCAGTATTATACAGCAAAGTTGCATCACATAACCTTTCTTTTTTGCATTCACATTCACACAATCATTTTGTTGCCTTCACATGGGATTTGCTTGTGAAAGCATACAAAGGCTCATAACAAGATGAGACCGCAGCATCCTACTGCCAAAATGTAGGGAACAGATTTTTGTAGAGAGTCAGGAATGCTTAGTTTATGGCACAAGGTTACATGACATTATTCAAAACTGTGCACGCATTGTACATGAAATACATATTTCATTAAGAATTGCATAAATCTATGGAGAGTAAATGGTTGAAATATGCTGATTTATTGTTAGAAGACAATGAAGGATTTAAATTACTGGTCAACTCACCACTGTGTGCTAACCACACCTGCCACTTAGCTATGCTGCAGTTTCTCTTTGATGGTAGCGTGACATCCAAGTGTGGAACAGGTGAGTGATGCCTCCAGCGACCTGGCAGAGGCAAGGAAAACAGAGAAACCCACACAAGACGTACCCTGGCTGCATTTGGTTCATATTATTTACCTTTAATGGTTTTTTATTGCCTCATGGCTGTCAAAGTGACACAATGGCTTGAAGAGTTATAGGTGAGTGGTAATGACTGTCCTTGAGCTAATGAGGCTTAATTACTTCAAATTTGCAAAGTGCTTTGAAACAGGCTCTTGCTCCGGCCCATTGGTGGTGGGTGGAAGGTATGAGAGCAAGTTCAGGAAACCAGCTTTAGGGGTTAAGGGTTAAGGGTTAAGGGTTTAAGTATCAGGGCTAGGATTAGGGTTAGGGTTAGGTTTAGGGGGTTAGGCATAGGGGTTGGGGTTAGGGGTTAGGGGTTAGGGTTAGGGGTTAGGGTTAGGGATTAGGGATTAGGGGCTAAGGGTTAAGGGTTTAAAGATTAGGGTTAGGGTTAGGGGTTGGGGTTAGGGGTTAGGGGTTAGGGGTTAGGGATTAGGGGCTAAGGGTTAAGGGTTTAAAGATTAGGGTTAGGGTTAGGGGTTGGGGGTTAGGGGTTGGGGTTAGGGGTTAGGGGTTAGGGATTAGGGATTAGGGGCTAAGGGCTAAGGGTTAAGGGTTTAAAGATTAGGGTTAGGGTTAGGGGTTGCGGTTAGGGGTTAGGGGTTAGGGTTAAGGGTTAGGGTTTAAGTATTAGGGCTAGGATTAGGGTTAGGGTTAGGCTTAGGGGGTTAGGCATAGGGGTTGGGGTTGGGGTTAGGGGTTAGGGGTTAGGGTTAGGGGTTAGGGTTAGGGATTAGGGATTAGGGATTAGGGGCTAAGGGTTAAGGGTTTAAAGATTAGGGTTAGGGTTAGGGTTAGGGTTAGGGTTAGGGTTAGGGGTTGGGGTTAGGGGTTGGGGTTAGGGGTTAGGGGTTAGGGGTTAGGGATTAGGGATTAGGGGCTAAGGGTTAAGGGTTTAAAGATTAGGGTTAGGGTTAGGGTTAGGGGTTGGGGTTAGGGGTTGGGGTTAGGGGTTAGGGGTTAGGGATTAGGGGCTAAGGGTTAAGGGTTTAAAGATTAGGGTTAGGGTTAGGGGTTGGGGGTTAGGGGTTGGGGTTAGGGGTTAGGGGTTAGGGGTTAGGGATTAGGGGCTAAGGGCTAAGGGTTAAGGGTTTAAAGATTAGGGTTAGGGTTAGGATTAGGGTTAGGGGTTGGGGTTAGGGGTTAAGGGTTAGGGTTTAAGTATTAGGGCTAGGCTTAGGCTTAGGTTTAGGCTTAGGCTTGGGCTTAGGTTTAGGGGGTTAGGCATAGGGGTTGGGGTTAGGGGTTAAGGGTTTAAGGTTAGGGTTTTACGATTAGGGTCAGGGTTAGGCATCTGGTCGGCCACTGTGAGAAGAGGATGCTGGACGAGATGAGTCCCTGGCCTGCTCTCACCGTCTCTTCGCAGAAACCAAAGGAGGGGAGACATGCTCCTGCACTCAGTTTTGGTCAACTCTCCACTGTGTGCTGACCACACCTGCCACTTAGCTATGCTGCAGTTTCTCTTTGATGGTAGCGTGACATCCAAGTGTGGGACAGGTGAGTGATGCCCACAGCGACCTGGCAGGCGCAAAAGTGGGCACTGACAGAGAAAACCGAACAAGACGTACCCTGGCTGCATTTGGTTCATATTATTTACCTTTAATGGTTGGGTTTTTTTACAGGGCATTATTGACAACTGGAAAAGGCACTTCAGGTGTGGTGTGGTGTGGTGGGAGGAAATGAACGAATTCCTAAGCCCCACAAATAGCCCAGGGACGGTGGACCGGCCCACGGCTGAAAAAGGTTGCTGAACCCTGATCTAGATCAATGGGTATGGTAAACCTGTTGACAACTGTTAACGACTGCAATTAGTCCTACCTGTATTCCTTGCACCAACCGGTCCTCCCTAATCATGTTCAAAAGCACCTCCAGGACAGAAATAAATAACAGAGGGGATAAGGGGCAACCTTGTCGTGTTCGTTTTTCAATTTTGAACTCTTCTGTCACCACATTGTTAACTATCAATTTAGCTTTTTGCTCTGAATAAATTGCCTCTATTCCATTTTCAAACCCCCGTCCCACTCCCATCCCTTCCAAGTTTTTCTTCATAAACTTCCAAGAAATGTTGTCAAAGGCCTTCTCCGCATCTATAAAGATTAATACTGCTTTTGTATTGATATTAGTTTGCAAAGGTTCCAAAATATCAATGATATTCCTAGTGTTATCAAACAAATGTCTACCTGGGAGAAAGCCTGCCTGATCTTTATGAATTACTTCATTTAGTACTTTTTTAAGTCTACTTGCCAAGATATCTGCAAAAATTTTGTAATCCACATTTAGGAGTGAGATGGGACGGTAGTTCTTAAGTTGGGTCTTTTCAGTTTCCACTTTAGGTATCAATGTGATGAAAGCTTCTTTCCACGATTCCGGTGCCTTCTTCCCCTCCATAATCTGATTGCATACCTCCATTAATGGTTGTATCAAGAAGTCTTTCAATGTCTTGTAGTACTTGGAGGTGAGTCCATCTGGCCCTGGAGATTTGCCTAGTTGCATATTCTGAATGGCACCCTCAATTTCTTGTTGAGTTATCTTATAATTCAGGATTGTTCTTTTTTCTTGAGATAATTTCGATAGCCCATTAGCTTTTAAGAATTGATCTATCTCCGTCTCTTCTTGCGGCCCTTGCATATAAAGTTGTTTGAAGTATCTCTGGAAACACTTTCTAATTTCCTCAGGTTTCTGGATATTTCTCCCTTCAATCTCTAGGTTTGTAACCGTATTCAGTTTTTGTCTCTTTTTCAACTGCCAAGCTAGCAGTTTCCCACACTTATTCGCTGATTCAAATGATCTTTGTTTCATTTGTTTAATTTTCCACTCAACTTCTTGATTTATCAATTTAGCATATTGTGCTTGGTAGAACTTAATTTCTCTCAGAACCTCCTGTGATTTTGGTTTTGATCACAATTTTTTCTCACCATCTCTTATCTTCTCTAAAATCTTATCCTTTTTTTCATTCCAATGTCTTTTCTTTATCATGTTCTGTTGTATCAAAAACCCTCTCATAACGGCTTTACTTGCGTCCCAGATTATTCTTTTTTCCACCGTAGTGTTCAAATTTATTTCAAAATAATCTTTTAAGGTTTTTTGGGCCTTCTTCACAATCTCCTGATCTCTTAATAGGGTGTCATTCATTTTCCATCTGAAGGAACCGATGGGAGTCCGGCTCACCACATGGTCTGAGGGACGGTGGACCGGCCCACGGCTGAAAAAGGTTGCTGAACCCTGATCTAGATCAGTGGGTATGGTAAACCTGTTGACAACTGTTAACGACTGCAATTAGTCCTACAGGAAAAAGCAAGGGATAGTTTGCAGATGACCAAAAATAGCTTTAGCGTGTGTAATGAGATAAGAATCCAATTTTTCTATTCAGACCAGGTCTCTCCATAGTTTTGGCCCATGTGCTCATGAAGAGTCGGACACGACTAAATGACTAAATAACAACAATAAGTTGTAATTCAACAACTTCTCTTTCAAATCTGTTTCTGAAATTCTTTTGTAATAATACAGCTGCTTTGAGATCTTGTATTGACTGTCCTGGGAGATGGAAGTGTTCTCCTACTGATTCCTGGTGTCAGATTTATGTCCATTTATGTGCACTGTGGGTCAAACCATTGTGCCGCTTGGGCTTGCTGATCGAAAGGTTGGCGGTTCGAATCCCCGCAACGGGGTGAGCTCCCATTGTTCAGTCCCAGCTCCTGTCAACCTAGCAGTTCAAAAGCACAAAGTGCAAGTAAGTAAATAGGTACCACTACGGTGGGAAGGTAAATGGTGTTTCCATGGGCTGCTCTGGTTCCAACAGAAGCAACTTAGTCATGCTGGCCATGTGACCCGGAAAAACTGTCTGCAGAAGCGGACAAACACCAGCTCCCTCGGCCTTTAAAGCGATATGAGCACTGCAACCCCAGAGTCGTTCGTGACTGAACTTAAATGTCAGGGGTCCCTTTATGCTTGGTGTAGGTAGGGTTTGACCTGTTTGTCCAATATAGAGAGCTGAAGGGGACTGCTGGCATTTGATGGCATACACAATGTTAGAAGGCCTGAGATGGTATGTTTGATGTCGTTTGGTCCAGTGATGGTGTTGTCTAGGTGTATGTGGCAGCCAAGTTGGCATCTGGGTTTATTGCAGGCTCTGGTACCAGTGTGCATGTCAAGCCTTGTTGCTTAACATGGGTGAGGAGTTGTTTAAGATTGGGTGGCTGTCTGTAGGCAATGAAAGGTCTTCCTCCCAGAGCTTGAGAAAGAGAACTGTCATTGTCTAGGAGAGGTTGTAAATCTCTGATGATGCATTGAACTGTTTTAGCTGTATGAGATTACTAGTGGTGTTCTGTTATTTTCTCTTTTGGGTCTGTCTTGCCGCAAGTTATCAGTCTGGCTTTGTTGATCTGTTGTTTAACTTCATCAGGTGGATATTTTAGTACAGATCTAGTGTGGTATTGCATCCATCAGGAGGGGTCCATGTGGAGTCTCTTTTTTTGTAACATTTTTCGATGGCAGTTTGTGGTCAATGTTCTGTTCATGGATTGCCATCATGATTTTTATTTTAATTCATTTTTGTATAAGCAGTTATTAACTTTTTTGTTTCTCACATTGAGGAGCTTGTTTTGAAGCTGAAAAGCAGGTTCTAAAACAGTTCAAAAGAAGAAAAACCTCAGGTGTGAAAACACCCAAGGTTGACACTGACATAACTGGCTTTTAAGTTGATCTAGCAGAGAAGATGAAATATTTGCCTCTCCCTCCAGCTCAAGAACTGGAAGAGAGCTGGCAGCCCAGGTCAGGCAGGAAGGCCGAGCGGGAGGGCAAGCGCCAGGCTCGCCAAACTCGCCTTTTCCTTCAAGCCAACAGTTTAGTTCTGGGGAGGAAACGTTCCATTCCCCCGCTCCTTTCCCTCTTCCCACGCACTCTTTTTCCTTCGCCTCCATCCAGGAAGCAGGGAAAACGCCGGCCGCCGGCCGCGCTTCCCTGACCTTCCAGACACGTCCTGGAGAGTCTGGCAAAAAGTTTTGGCCGATCCCTCAGCCCATGGGCTCCTTCCTCCTCACTGCTTCTCCTTCGGAGCTGTCTGGGTAGCAGAACTAAATGCCCCCCCCCCGCTGGGCGGATTTTTGCACCCCGGCACCACATATGCTAAAGAGGGCCCTGCGTCCAGGCCCCCAGGGTCCCCTTCTTCCCGCCCGCCTCCAATTTGAGCGCAAGAAGACGCGAGAGATCAGGGCGAGTCAAGAGCAGGTTTATTGGGGTGTTTGGGGGTCGCGGGGCGGCGTCGAGGCGGCTGCTCTGTGGCAGGTGCGGGCTTCGTGGGACCTAGCGGACCCTGGTGACCAGCACAGCGGCGACGCGGAGCAGGAAGTTGTCCAATTCGCGGATGACGGTGCTGATCGTGAGGAGCTCCGGTTGGTTGGCGGCGGTGGACACCAGGTTGCAGTGGCTCAGCGGCTGCGGGAGAGGCAGAGGGGGAGCGTTAGATGCACACGAAAGCTCATACCAAGAACAAACTTAGTTGGTCTCTAAGGTGCTACTGGACTATTTTTCTGATTTTTTATTTCGTTTGCAGAGGTACTGCGTCAAACCAACACGGCTACCTACCTGACACTGCAAACGAGTAACAGGCTTTCAAGAGCCTTTCGACAAAGTACCTCACCAACTACTCCCGAGTAAACTTAGCAGTCAAGGAATAAGAGGAGCTGCTTTCCCTGCCGTTCCTGGGTTGGAACAGATAATAATAATAATAATAATAATAATAATAATAATAATAATAATAATAATAATAATAATAATAATAATAATAATAAAATTTTATTTATATCCCGCCCTCCCCAGCCGAAGCCAGGCTCAGGGCGGCTAACAACAATGAAACAGTACAAAAGTACAGCATAAACAACACTCTAAAATCATTCATTATAAAATTAATTACATTAATTTACATTAATTTTAGGTCCCTTCCAACTCTTCAATTCCATGATTCTAAGAGCAGAGAGGTCCTCTTCCGGATCAGGAGTTGGCTAAGTTTCCGGATGCAGGGAGAAATGGACCTGGACGCCAATGGAGAGATGTAGAAAGTGGAGTCCCCCAAGGATCGGGACCTGTGCTTTATAAACGACCCTAGAGTTATAGATGAGTGGCGAAGTGGCGACGTTTGCTGGAGGCACTAAACTGTTCAGGGTCAATGTAACCAAAGGGTTACAATGGAGCTCTACAGAAAGACCTCTCCAAACGGAGCGAATGGGCGGAAGAATGACAAAGGCAATTCATTGTAGACAAGTGTCTACAATACACGAGGGCGAAAAGTCTAAATGTCACATATGTTTATGGAGTCTGAACTGGCAGAGAGTGGCCAGGATCGCGACTTTGTGGTCCTAGCGGAGATACGGATGAAGATGCGCCCTGCGTGCGCGGCAGTTGTGGAAAAGGCAACCTCCGCGCTAAGGATCATTAGGAAAGGAATTGACAATAAAGTAGCTACCCATCTCATAATGCCATTATTCAAATCTACGGGGCGACCGCAGGATATTGTAGAGCTGGAAAAGGTTCAGGAAAGGGCCACAAAATGATCAAGGCGCCGGAGCGACGGCCCTGTGGGAGAAAGTTGCGTGTTTGAGGCTGGTTTAGAGAAAAGGCGAATAAAACGAGACTTGGGGGAAGTTTAGAATGTTAAGCACAGCCTGGAAAAAGTGGAAAGAGGAAAGTTTTTTCCTGCCTCTCGCTGCCACAGGAGGCAGGCGATGGGCGCCAGCCTGGACGGCTTGACAAAAGGATCGTATAAATTCATGGAGGAGGAGGAGGAGGAGGAGGAGGAGGAGGAGGAGGAGGAGGAGGAGGAGGAAAGGGTCTATCGAGGGCTACCAGCCACGAAGGCTCCCTCTGCCCTCCACAGTCAGAGGCAGCCATGCTTCTGAATACGTTACGGGAAACCACAGGACGGGAGAGTGTCGCTCCTGGGCTCGGATCCTGCCTGCTGGTTTCCTACGGGCATCCGGTTGGCCACTGTTGCCTTTCTGATGTTCTGACATCCGTCTTTCCTCGCCGACGCCCCCAAGGACAGCTGCCTTCTCTCTCCATTCCTCGACGCGCCGGACTCCATCCTCGGGGGTTCGGCGGAGCCAGTGGCGTAGCGTGGGAGGTGCAGGGGGGGCCGGCCGCACCGGGTGCAACACCTGGGGGTTAGGGTTAGGGGGCGCAAATCCACGGGTTAGGGGGCGCAAATTACTTGCCTTGCCCCGGGTGCTGACAACCCACGCTATGCCACTGGGCGGAGCAGGCTCTCTCCCTCCCCAGATGCTGAACTCGGCGGGTCCCTGGCCAGGGGGCTCCAGGGGGCTGCCTGGGCGAGGCTCGCTAGCCTCTTTGGCGCGGCCCATGGAAGCCGTCCAGCGG
The DNA here is from genome assembly GCF_964188305.1 of Podarcis bocagei. NCBI lineage: Eukaryota > Metazoa > Chordata > Lepidosauria > Squamata > Lacertidae > Podarcis > Podarcis bocagei. The sequence goes on from NC_138133.1 coordinate 92,386,707, forward strand.
CGCCCACCCCCGTCACCGTTGCTGGGATGCCGGCGGCGGCGCCCCCCGCGCAAGACCAGGGGAGGCTCACAGCTGCCCCCCACATTTCTCTCCACCCCCAAACAGGCACTCCAGAGTCTTTGAACTGCGCTCTGCCTGGGCCGCCACATGCCTACTCCGGGTAGTCCTCACAACCCGCTTGCGGAGTAGCTCACAACCCGCTTGCGGAGTAGTTCCCTAAATATATAAAGTGCTACCTCTGGTTACGTACTTAAGTCGTTCTTAACCTGAAACTGTTCTTAACGTGAAGCACCACTATAGCTAATGGGGCCTCCCGTCGCCGTCGCGCGATTTCTGTTCTCATCCTGAAGCAAAGTTCTTAACCCGAGGTACTATTTCTGGGTTAGCGGAGTCTGTAACCTGAAGCGTATGTAACCCGAGGTACCACTGTATTATTTTCGCAATAATTCCTCTTGGTACGGCCGCTTTTTTGCAGATCTTCTCAATAGGCTCGCTTAAAATTACATTACAAAAACTTCATTCATACATTCATTCATTCTGATTTTGGGAGGGTATTATTGGGTTGTTTCAATTTTGATTATATACATTGAGGTTTTTAGGCTGATCATTTCTGTGAACCGCCGCCCTGAGACCTCTGGGTATAGGGCGGCATATAAATTCAATAAATAATCATTATCATTATCATTATTTTGCGTCCCCGCGGCTCGGTACCCTGCGCTGCTCTCCTTCGGTGTTTTGCGCCTAAGCGCCAAAGGAGGGTTGCATAACGCCATTAAAGATGACACGTGTGTGTGGGTCCCTGGGACGTGAGACCTTGGCCCGGTCAAAGCACAAGAGCCGGAGACAGGCGCACCCCGCAGCTCCCCGCCCCACAAGCGTCAGCCCCAAAGGCTTTCCAGGGAAGGGTCGTTTGTGCGGGCGGGTCCATGCGGAGAAAAGGCGGGAGTGCCTCTGAGCAGTAGGGCGGGTGCACGTGAGCATGTGCAGAGTGCTCTGGAGCAGCTCTGGCGAGAAGGACGGGCGGCCCTCTCGCCCACCTAAGGAGTCATGCTGCTCCATGCCAAGGGCTCGGCGGGGCAGGAGGGGCGCTGCAGGGCGTCTGCCCGTCCCCACTTGGGGTGCCCCTCGAGGGCGGAGTCCTGGGCCCACGGCTGGGAGGGCGGGCGCCCCCATGCCGAGGCAGCGGCGAAGAGGCCCGCCTCCGTCCCGGGACAGGGGTGGCCTTCGGGGGTCCGTCTGAGCAGGCAGCGGTCGCCCCGGCACCCTTTCTTAGCTCTTTCCTTATTTTATTTGTATTTTGAGAGAAAACTTTTAGTAGGCAGCGGCCGGGCTCTTCCGGCACGATCAATTTGTTGTGTTCACTTTGAAAGCATCCGATAATACTCCCCCCCCCCTAATAAAAGGATGCTTATTCCCAGGTGCATCAGGGCAGCAAATAGCAGCTTTAAAAAGGAGGAAATGTCAGAGGACTGGAAGCCAGTGGCACGTGCATGCGCCTGGGCAGAAACTGGAAAGGAGAGAGAGAGGGGGGGGTGAGGTTGGGGGGGGTCGTTCGGGGGAGGAGGCTCAAGGGAAGACCCAAGGCGCGCGCTCCTGGCCCTCTCCCGCCCCGTCGGCGCGCTTGCCTTGAAGTTCAAGGGGTCCACGCGGAGGTTGGAGGTGTGCAGATCGCTGGGATCCATGCGGGTGTTGTCCATGTTCATGATGGCGCTGTCGTTGGAGCCGGGGAATGGGTTGAAGCCCGAGTAGTAGATCCTGGTCAACGGGAAGACCCGGAAAAGCCTAAGGGGAGAGAAGGGGGCCGTCAGGAAAAGGGACCGGGCGGGAGGAACCAGACTGGGCTTCTCTCCCTTGGCCGCCCCGTCGAGCCTACCTGTCCAGCGCTTCGCCGCCCAGATCGTCGCTCGAGGGGAACCCGAACTGGATCGCCGTGCGCTCTCTAGCAGTCAGCACCACGTTGGCAGCAGGCGAGGATCGACCTGCTCGATGGGTGGCGGGAGGTGGCGAAGCTGAGAGCCCTGCAGAGGCCGCCGCTTTTATAGCGGCCCGCGCTGCCCTCCTCCGCCCGCCCCCACTTATCTTCTCGCCCCGGGGCAGCCGGAGAGGTCGGCTGCGCGGCGGAGAAGCCAAAGCCACCGACGGCGCAAGGAGGAGCCTCGGCGAGGGCGGACAGAGCTCAGCTCCTGCCTTGGCGGCCGAAAGAGCCGGTACTGCGGGGAGACGCGTCTGTGCTGCCGGGGGTGGAGTGGGGGCGATTTAGAGGAACAGAGCAGCATCAGAAGAGACGGCTGGATCCATGCAGCCTCGTGTTTTCACGTTGTCACCCAGGTGCCTCTTGCAGAAAACGCGCAAGCAGAATCCGAGAGCAAGAGCGTCTTCCTCCATCAGCCGCTGCCATCCAGAAGCATTTATGCCTCCACCGTTAGCCCTCTCTTCGCCCGCCATCCTCCTTGGACCGAGGGAGCCTTCTGCTGGGGCACGCGGCAAGTGGGAAGACGACACGGGACTGCCAAAGTTCAGACGACCAAAGAATCTGGGTGGATGCCCCGACTCTTTTCGCCACTCGGGAGAGGCCGGAGGCTCCTAAATTCGACCGCCCCCACCCCATTTCATGGCCTCGCAGGTCCCCAGCCCAAATCAAACACGCAGGGGGTGTACGGTATCCGTCTGAAAAGCCTCTCGAGACGCCCCAGTCGGTGGCATGAGGGCCACGCAGGAGACGAACCGACGGCTGGCTGATGAGTAAAGCGCATATTGCTAAGATCAGCCAGGCAGGGAAAGGTGTGTTGTTGCTTTTTGCTTTAGATCAAGCTCAGAAAAAGGGGTCGAGAGATCCTTGAGAGGCAAGCAGGAGACACCTGCAGCAGTCTCTGAGGCCAAGTATTTGTTTTCAGTCCTAGAGACAAGCTCCTGTTTCTCAAACGCAGAGAGCGATTCCTGGTTTCCCCCTCCCCGCCAAAAACCAGCCTTCATCTGTTCCAATAGCTGAATTTGAAAGCTCTTGTTAAACAATCCGGGACCACAAAAAGCGCTGCAAGTTGTTTTTTTCTAAAACCAAGCGGTATATAAATGTTATGAAACAAACAAACCAACAAGTCCTAGGAGATATACCACGAATCACTCAGTAGATCCTGATCTACCCCCTGCTCCCCCCCAACACACCACTTCCCCCCTCCCATCGCTGGGGCAACTTTACACCATCCCTCGACCTGGTGCCAGGAGGGTCTCAACCTGGTCCTCCTCACAGGGTTGTGGTGGGGAGGAGGACGACCACGTCGAGATCCTTGGAAGATATGCATGTAATACATAAATACAATACAGCGAAAAGGAAAAAGAGTCTAGAAATATTTTTGGAATTCAACATTCTGAGGACCTAACTGCACATGACATTAAGTGTGTGGTGTTGTGAGTGGTTTGGGGTATTTTTTTTTAAAAAAACAGTTGATATGGGGAGGGAGTTTTACAGTAGGACAACAATGTTGGGAGAAGAGAAGTTTCATCTTTGCACCACAGTTGTGGAAGGATACAAAGAGCCCAGCAGCAGTTGACTTGGGAAAGTCAGGCAGCCCTAGCCAGAACCAACAGGACCTCTGGCACCTCCTGCCCTGCTGTGCTATGCCTCAAGCCCTTGCCATGTGGGCTCTCTAATAACAATAGTAATTATAATTATAATTATTTATACCTCACCCGTCTGACGGTTTCCTCAGCCACTCTGGGCAGCTACCAACAAAATATTAAAATGCAATAATCTGTTAAACATTAAAAGCTTCCCTAAGCAGGGCTGCCTTCAGATGTCTTCTAAAAGTCTGGTACTTGTTGTTCTCTTTGACATCTGGTGGGAGGGCGTTCCACAGGGAGGGCGCCACTACCGAGAAGGCCCTCTGCCTGTTTCCCTGTAATTTGGCTTCTTGCAGTGAGGGAACCGCCAGAAGGCCCTTGGCACTGGACCTCAGTGTCCAGGTAGAACGATGGGGGTGGAGACGCTCCTTCAGGTATACTGGACCGAGGCCATTTAGAGCTTTCATGGTCAGCACCAACACTTTGAATTGGGCTCAGAAACGTACTGGGAGCCAATGTCGGTCTTTCAAGACCGTTGTTATGTGGTCTCAGTGGCCGCTCCCAGTCACCAGTCTAGCTGCCGCATTCTGGATTAATTGCAGTTTCCGGGTCACCTTCAAAGGTAGCCCCACGTAGAGCGCATTGCAGTAGTCCAAGCGGGAGATAACCAGAGCATGCACTACTATGGCGAGGCAGTCTGCGGGCAGATAGGGTCTCATCCTGCGTACCAGATGGAGCTGATAAGCAGCTGCCCTGGACACAGAATGGACCTGCTCCTCCATGGACAGTTGTGAGTCCAAAATGACAACAGGCTGCGCACCTGGTCCTTCAGGGGCACAGTTGCCCCATTCAGGACCAGGGAGTCCCCCTTACCCGCCTGCCCCCTGTCCCCCCAAAACAGTACTTCTGTCTTGTCAGGATTCAACCTCAATCTGTTAGCTGCCATCCATCCTCCAACTGCCTCCAGACACTCACACAGGACCTTCACCATGTTCACTGGTTCCGATGTGAAAGAGAGGTAGAGCTGGGTGTCATCCGCATACTGATAAGCACCCAGCCCAAACCCCCTGATGATCTCTCCCAGCGGCTGCATGTAGTAATTTCACTTTCCATATTCAACTACAGTAATGTGATCTTGGATGAAATAACTGTGATCTTGCGAATTAAGTACGTAACCAGAGGTACCACTGTAGTTTGCACAGACCCAGTTCTTTGAAGTCCCAAAGGAAGGAGTCCATTATGCTTTCAGGTGACTCCATTCACCAGAAAATTCTTCCTAAGGTTTAATTGCAATCTCCTTTCTTGTCATCTGAATCCACTGGTTCGAGTTCTCCCCTCTGGAGCAACATAAAACCAATTTCCTCCATGGGACAGGCCTGCAGGCCTTTGAATATGGCTCTCATGTCACCCCTCCGTGTCTCTTCTCCAAGCTAAACATATCCAATCCTTTCAACAGTTCATCACAAGACTTGATTTCCAGGCTCTTCATCTTCTTAGTCGCCCTTCTTGGCACACCTTCCAGCTTGTCCTTATCCTCTCAAACTGTGGTGCCCAGAACTGGACAAAGGGCTCCAGGTAGGCTCTGGCCAAGGCTGAATAGAGTGGTGCTATGACTTCCCTTAAGGGACGCGGGTGGCGCTGTAGGTAAAACCTCAGTGCCTAGGACTTGCCGATCGTATGGTCGGCAGTTCGAATCCCCGCCGCGACGGGGTGAGCTCCCGTCATTTGGTCCCAGCTCCTGCCAACCTAGCAGTTCGAAAGCACCATTAAGTGCAAGTAGATAAATACGTACCACTTTATAGCGGGAAGGTAAACGGCGTTTCCGAGTGCTGCGCTGGTGCTGGCTCGCCAGAGCAGCTTGTCACGCTGGCCACGTGACCCGGAAGTGTCTGTGGACGGCGCCGGCTCATGACCTCTAGAGCGAGATGAGCACACAACCCTAGAGTCGGACACGACTGGCCCGTACGGGCAGGGGTACCTTTACCTTTACCTTTATGACTTCCCTTAATTGGGACACTAGACTTCTTTTGATGCAGCCTGGAATTGCAAAAGCTTTTTCAATCTTTATTTCATGAGATACTATGACAGCGAAGAAGAGAAATGCAGCATGAAAAGCAAAACCACACGACAAGATACAACCAGGGTTGCCACCTTTGCTCTTGCAAAATACAGGACGGGACTGGGGGGGGGGACTTAGGGTGAATTCCCACCCCCACCTGGTGCTGAAATGACTTCAAAGCAATCCATTACAATCCATTGCAGCCTAATAGGAGGACATCTCTGGACTATCTCTCTCTCACACACATTTGTAAATCTCTCCATTCTCTGCTACCCAGAGCTAAGTACATTACCTTTCACACACATGCAGCATTATACAGCAAAGTTGCATCACATAACCTTTCTTTTTTGCATTCACATTCACACAATCATTTTGTTGCCTTCACATGGGATTTGCTTGTGAAAGCATACAAATGCTCATAACAAGATGAGACCGCACCATCCTACTGCCAAAATGTAGGGAACAGATTTTTGTAGAGAGTCAGGAATGCTTAGTTTATGGCACAAGGTTACATGACATTATTCAAAACTGTGCACGCATTGTACATGAAATACATATTTCATTAAGAATTGCATAAATCTATGGAGAGTAAATGGTTGAAATATGCTGATTTATTGTTAGAAGACAATGAAGGATTTAAATTACTGGTCAACTCACCACTGTGTGCTAACCACACTTGCCACTTAGCTATGCTGCAGTTTCTCTTTGATGGTAGCGTGACATCCAAGTGTGGAACAGGTGAGTGATGCCTCCAGCGACCTGGCAGAGGCAAGGAAAACAGAGAAACCCACACAAGATGTACCCTGGCTGCATTTGGTTCATATTATTTATCTTTAATGGTTTTTTTATTGCCTCATGGCTGTCAAAGTGACACAATGGCTTGAAGAGTTATAGGTGAGTGGTAATGACTGTCCTTCAGCTAATGAGGCTTAATTGCTTCAAATTTGCAAAGTGCTTTGAAACAGGCTCTTGCTCCGGCCCATTGGTGGTGGGTGGAAGGTATGAGAGCAAGTCCAGGAAACCAGCTTTAGGGGTTAAGGGTTAAGGGTTAAGGGTTTAAGTATCAGGGCTAGGATTAGGGTTAGGGTTAGTTTTAGGGGGTTAGGCATAGGGGTTGGGGTTAGGGGTTAGGGCTAGGGTTAGGGATTAGGGATTAGGGGCTAAGGGTTAAGGGTTTAAAGATTAGGGTTAGGATTAGGGTTAGGGGTTGGGGTTAGGGATTATGGGCTAAGGGTTAACGGTTTAAAGATTAGGGTTAGGATTAGGATTAGGGTTAGGGGTTAGGGATTAGGGGCTAAGAGTTAAGGGTTTAAAGATTAGGGTTAGGATTAGGGTTAGGGGTTAGGGATTAGGGATTAGGGATTAGGGGCTAAGGGTTAAGGGTTTAAAGATTAGGGTTAGGGGTTAGGGTTAGGGTTAGGGTTAGGGGTTAGGGGTTAGGGGTTAGGGATTAGGGATTAGGGGCTAAGGGTTAAGGGTTTAAAGATTAGGGTTAGGATTATGGTTAGGGGTTGGGGTTAGGGATTAGGGGCTATGGGTTAACGGTTTAAAGATTAGGGTTAGGATTAGGATTAGGGTTAGGGGTTAGGGGTTAGGGGTTAGGGATTAGGGATTAGGGGCTAAGGGTTAAGGGTTTAAAGATTAGGATTAGGGTTAGGGTTAGGGATTAGGGATTAGGGGCTAAGGGTTAAGGGTTTAAAGATTAGGGTTAGGGTTAGGATTAGGGTTAGGATTAGGGGTTAAGGGTTAAGGGTTAGGGTTTAAGTATTAGGGCTAGGCTTAGGCTTAGGTTTAGGGGGTTAGGCATAGGGGTTGGGGTTGGGGTTAGGGGTTAAGGGTTTAAGGTTAGGGTTTTACGATTAGGGTCAGGGTTAGGCATCTGGTCGGCGACTGTGAGAACAGGATGCTGGACGAGATGAGCTCCTGGCCTGCTCTCACCGTCTCTTCGCAGAAACCACAGGAGGGGAGAGTTGCTCTGCACTCAGTTTTGGTCAACTCTCCACTGTGTGCTAACCACACTTGCCACTTAGCTATGCTGCAGTTTCTCTTTGATGGTAGCGTGACATCCAAGTGTGGAACAGGTGAGTGATGCCCACAGCGACCTGGCAAGTGCAAGAGTGGGCACTGACAGAGAAACCCAAACAAGACGTACCCTGGCTGCATTTGCTTCATATTATTTATCTTTAATGGTTTTTTATTGCCTCATGGCTGTCAAAGTGACACAATGGCTTGAAGAGCTATGGGTGAGTGGTAATGACTGTTCTTGAGCTAATGAGGTTTAATTACTTCAAATTTGCAAAAGGCTTTGAAACAGGCTCTTGCTGCAGCCCATTGGTGGTGGGTGGAAGGTAATAATAATAATAATAATAATAATAATAATAATAATAATAATAATAATAATAATAATAATAATAATAATTTATTTATACCCCGCCCATCTGGCTGAGTTTCCCCAGCCACTCTGGGCGGCTCCCAATTGAGTGTTAAAAACAATCCAGTGTTAAATATTAAAAACTTCCCCCCAAAGGGCTGCCTTTTAAAGATAGGATATCTGCTTATTTCCTTCACATGTGAAGGGAGGGTGTTCCACAGGGTGGGTGCCACTACTGAGAAGGCCCTCTGCCTGTTTCCCTGTAACCTCACTTTTCACAATGAGGGAACCGCCAGAAGGCCCTCGGAGCTGGACCTCAGTGTCAGGGCAGAAAGATGGGGGTGGAAAGGAATTGCTGAAACAATAAACAGAAGTGGAATACAAAAAGGGAGGTGTGAGGAGGTCGTGGAAACAAGTGAACGAAAGATAAGATAATGAAATGGTTTTGTTTTTGTTTTATTAGTTTTATGTGTTAGTGTTTTTGTATTGTATTGCATTGTCTTCTTTTTTTTTGCTTTTTTGTAGTGTTGTGTTTAAATTGTTGGAAAATTAATAAATATTATACAAACAAACAAAAAAGACACTCCTTCAGATATACTGGACCAAGGCCGTTTAGGGCTTTAATGGTCAGCACCAACACTTTGAATTGTGCTTGGAAACGTACTGGGAGCCAATGCAGGACCGGTGTTATGTGGTCCTGGCAGCCGCTCCCAGTCACCAGTCTAGCTGCTGCATTCTTGAATAATTGCAGTTTCCGGGTCACCTTCAACGGTAGCCCCACATAGAGCGCACTGCAGTAGTCCAAGCGAGAAATAACTAGAGCATGCACCACTCTGGCGAGACAGTCTGCGGGCAGGTAGGGTCTCATCCTGTGTACCAGATGGAGCTGGTAGACAGCTGCCCTGGACACAGAGGTGACCTGCGCCTCCATGGACAGCTGTGAGTCCAAAATGACTCCCAGGCTGCGCACCTGTTCCTTCAGGGGCACAGTGATCCCATTTAGGACCAGGGAATCCTCCACATCCGCCTGCCCCCTGTCCCCCCAAAACAGTACTTCTGTCTTGTCAGGATTCAACCTCAATCTGTTAGCCACCATCCATCCTCTAATTGCAAGAGAGCAAGTTCAGGAAACCAGTTTTAGGGTTTAGGGTTCAGGGTTTAGGGTTTAAGGTTAGGGTTAGGTTTAGGGGTTGGGGTTGGGGTCATGAAGAGTTGGACACAACTAAGCGACAAAACAACAACAACAATAACAAGGAAAAGCGGGACATTCTGAGATCAAATCAGAAACAGGGACAGCTTTTCTAAATCGGTGGTGTTCCTGGAAAATAGGGACACTTGGAGTCTGATCTACTAGTCCAGGATCCTGCTCTCTCAGTGGCAGTTGTCCATGAGAAGTCCGCAAGCAGAAGAGGAGTGTAGCAACACTCTCCTCATTTGTGATTTGCAGTAATTAGAATTAGGAGGATTGAGGAAGGACTTCGGCATCATGGCCACGGAAGGTCTAATTCCCACTCTGACACTCAACTTGCACGGATCAGAGATAATCCTGACAGGAGAACTTGGTAGTCGTGGAAGGACTCAGGAAATCTTAAATTGACTGCTGCCAGCTGGCCTACACTTGGACCTTGTTCCGGGGGAGGCAGGCAGAGATGTTTCTATGGGCTGGAAGAGGCCATTTCAACACAGAAGTGCCTACCCATTCTCCACAAGGCTGACCGCACAAAGTGTTCATTTTGGAGCTTGGCTGATGTGGTTGGGACCTGCCAGTATCAGTACTCAAGTTTGGCACCCATCTGATCTCTAAATGGGATAAATGGAATGAGGATGTCTTCTTCTAAAATCATCTCCTGCCAAGGAGATGCCGTTATTTCCTCTTGGGAGAGAGTCAGAAACCACACAAGCCCACTCAGACCCAGCTCAGATGAAGGATGTCAAAATTTGATCTTGATCCCCAGATCCCGGTGTCACCATCTTTCTGATTGGCCAAGTTGAGCCACGTCAGGCAAGCACTGTCCATTGGGAAGGGGATAAAACCTGGAGGTGCAGGACTCCTCTGGAAGCAGGGAAGTCTCAGTTCCAGTTTGGGGAGAAGAACCTGTGCAACAGACGCTTCTGCAGATCCCGAGAAAGAGAGGCAAGGTAAGTCGAGAAAACCCACTGGATATGATTATTGAAGCCTAGAACACCTCCCAAAAAAGAAAGTCTAGACCCTGAATGCCCCACAGAATTTGCATATCTAAAACTGTGGTTTTCTTTTCTTTTCTTGACATTAAACGTCGGTTAGGCACTGTGGCGATCACACAGGGTCCCCGGACGTTTATCGGTCTACTGATCCCTGTGCCACCACTGTGCTCGCTTCCCTGCTGCCACCAGCCAGTTACTCTCTGGTAAAACACTGAGTCCAGTCAGTTGTTAAAAGTGAGCCAAAAAAAATTTTATTGTACAAACAATAACAAGTTTATGGTTTCTCAGATAATATTCCTGTCAGTATCTTAACTTTAGTTTCTTTACCGGCCTATGCTTTCCTAAGGGACGTGGGTGGCGCTGTGGGTTAAACCACTGAGCCTCTTGGGCTTGCCGATCGGAAGGTCGGCGGTTCAAATCCCTGCGACGGGGTGAGCTCCTGTTGCTCGGTCCCTGCTCCTGCCAGCCTAGCAGTTCGAAAGCAGTTCGAAAGCACGTCAAAGTGCAAGTAGATAAATAGGTACCACTCCTGCGGGAAGGTAAGCGGCATTTCTGTGCGCTGCTCTGGTTCGCCAGAAGCGGCTTAGTCATGCTGGTCACATGACCCAGAAGCTGTACGCCGGCTCCCTCGGCCAATAAAGCGAGATGAGCACCGCAACCCCAGAGTTGGTCACGACTGGACCTAATGGTCAGGGGTCCCTTTACCTTTACCTTTCTAATACCTTCTAACTGATTATCTCAACTGTTTGACTGACTCCTCTTAACAAATTCTCTCTCTCTCACACACACACACACCAGACTAGCCCAACCCACAGACTTATCCTGTCTCTTCTAACTCCAGACTGTCTTCTCAACAACTCCAACTCTAACTCTAACTCAAAAACCATCTGGGCTTAAACCTTATACACAGCTAACTCCACCCCCTGGGTTCCCATTGGTTAGTCATTTTACAATTAGTTAACCCTTTTCCCTATGAACCCAGTATAATGTCACACACATCGGAGGGCAAACGCCACAGGCACCTCTATCACTTTGGAGAAGAAGAGTTCTCCAGGCCAACCCAATAGCTCTTGTTGCAGGAAACCCCTCCCCCTCCCCAATCATTCAGTTTGTACAAACACGACACACACATCATACACGACGCTTCTGTTATAAATTCATAGAAAATCACCCGTACATCGGATCTGCACCATTCCACTTTTATTTTACACCATGAGGGAAGGACTATCAAAGATGGGAGACTTGACACAAGGCAGCCAACATGTCCTACCCAGTTGGCATGCCAACCTTGTCCTAAAGAGAAGATAATTCCACTCACAAAGGACCTGCAAATGGGAGTAGATTCAGTACGGACTGAAACAAAGGACAGTGACCAGCCCTTCCCTCTGGGGGCAGGAAACAGTGAAGTCCTCTTTGTCCTCAGGAATGTAATCATGGGGAGGGGAAAAGGAGGAACCGGACAGGTGACAAGACACTCAGGTTACCACCACAACTCCTCCCTCAACCCCTCCTCTTTGTGATGTGTCAATGATGTAGTCGTGATGTAGTTATGTTGTAGTCTTAGGGGTGTAGCATGGGGGATTAGCAGCCAATAAAGTCTGGGGGTTCCATTGTTTGGGGCTTCCATCTGGTGGCAGGTGGGAGTCCTGTCGTGACCGTCTTCAATAAAGACCAAGCCTCCTGGCTGCTGTTTTGCCCTGGTATTCCTGGCTGGTGTCCTTGTTTTTTGTCCAAGGGAGCCCTCAGATTTCTCCGTTAACATGCTGCTAAGGAGGAACACGACCCCCATGGCTTCCAGCCTAGCCTTCCCTCACTGCCTTCTCTGCTCCCTCCTTGCAGGATGCTCCTCGTCTGGACTTCGCTGCTGCCCCTGGTACTTCTGTCAGGGCGTGGGGAGGCCCAGAACTCCGAGCCTGGCCTGGAAAGTACCAGTAAGAGTGGGGGAAAGGGAATGGAAAGGGGTAATCGCCTGTGGGCAAGCAAAACGGTGCCCCTCTCCACGAACAGAGGTCACTCTTATTCCTCCCCCAACAATGGTCTATAAGCTGGTTTCCGACAGTGAAAATCATGGAGGTCACCTTACTCCATGCATGGGTAGGTGGCCTAGGAGTTGGTGGGGGGGAGCAGCAATGAGGAAGATTTCCATGTTGTGGCTGGCATCCACAGCAATCTCTCAAAATTCAAAATGTAGCCACTGGTCCAAAAAATAGGTGACCCTCCAGGTCTATGCCAGGGCTGAAACTCCTTCAGTTCACCTGGTCCCAAGTCGTTCAGGTGTTTACATGTTAGAAACAAGTCCTCGAAGATGCCCCGGCAGGTAACTGACAGCTTCCTCAGCACAGGTCCACTCAGCAACTTGGCCGCAGCATCATGCACCAGCTGCAGCTTCTGAACCCATCCCAAGGGACGTCCCACATAAGGTGCATTACAGTAGACCAGTTGTAAGATTACCAACGCATGCATCGCCGTGGCCAAAGTATTCCTGTCCCGGAAAGGGCAGAGTTGGTGCAAATGGGAGCTTCTGCCCACAGAGGTAATCTGAAGCTCCATTAAGAAAGATGGATCTAGGATCCCCCCAAAACTCTGCACCTCATCCTTCTGAGGGTTCGCAATCTCATCTGGCAATGGGGAAGCCCCCAACTTCTGGACCTGGAAACTGATCGCCCACAAAGTCTCATTCTGGCCAGGATGAGTATGATGACTGCAAACCACTCGGAGGATTTATGACTGGCAAATGCAATATAAATTTTGTAAAACAGAATGACATTTATTGGCACTGCTGTTATCTGTAGGTTAACTGCTAGTTCTTAATATGGGTGGTGACTGGGAGAACAGGATGATGGACTAGATGGGCCCTTTTGGCCTCATCCTGCTGCGTCAGGACTATTCTTGTGTTCTTACTGCTCCCTTACTTGCAGAGCCAGCGTGGTGTAATGGTTAAGAGCGGTGGACTCGTAATCTGGTGAACCGGGTTCGCTTCCCCGCTCCTCCACTTGCAGCTGCTGGGTGACCTTGGGCCAGTCACACTTCTCTGAAGTCTCTCAGCCCCACTCACCTCACAGAGTGTTTGTTGTGGGGGAGGAAGGGAAAGGAGAATGTGAGCCGCTCTGAGACTCCTTAAAGGGAGTGAAAGGCGGGATGTCAAATTGAAACTCTTCTCCTTCTTCTTCCTCTTCTCCTCCTTCTTCTGCCCTGTCTTCTTTCCATTAAGCTGTTGCTCCACCTCGCAACTTGGCCAGAGGCCGCCCAGCCTGTCAGTCCTCCACTAACCCCCATCCAAGCGATCCGGCAGCCGGCAAAGCTGTCGATGGGAACTCTGACGGGGTCTTCGGTCATGCCTCCTGCACCCACACCCATAAAGAATATGGACCATGGTGGCATGTGGAATTGGACGACCGGTATGCTATCTCCTCTGTGGTGGTGAAAAACCGTGCAGACTGCTGCAGCGAGAGACTCCTGGGAGCCCAGATCCGTGTGGGAGACCACGTGATTGACCAGGGCAAGTTCAACCCCCTGTAAGTTCCCGTTGCCCCTCCCCTCCCTACTTGTCCTTCAGCCAAGGCATCCCAGGAGACACTCTCAAGACCGCCTGCAGATTCGTTCACTTGTAGCTCCTTTGTTCTATTCCCAATCGGGGGGGGGAGCAGGGGGTAGTGGATTCTGCCCATATTTCAAGACCTGCTTCTGTGTGGAATGACCTCTCTGATTTCTCCACTTGGATGCTTCACTGATGTCTCAAGTTCAATAAGTCCAAGACTGAACTTCTCATCTTTCCTCCCCTCCCTCTTCTTTCACTCTCCCTCTTCCCTGACACTCTTGCCTTCTTCATCAAGCATGAAGCCATGACTTCCCCTTGGACTCCCCTTTGGTTTGAATCCTATCCTTGAGAGTGAACAAGCATGTTCCCTCCTCCATGTGACAGCCCTAAGATATTGGAAGATGGCTATCATATCTCCTCTCAGTCACCTCTTTTCCAGGCTAAACGTACCCAGGTCCTTCAACTGTGCTTCCTAAGGCTTGGTTTCCAGACCCTTGATCATCTTGGTTGCCCTTTGTGGCGTTTGCCCTCCTAGGTGGGTCATAAGGAAAGGGTTAAATGAGTGTGAAGTGATTGGCCAGTGGGAACCCAAGAGGAGGAGTTAGAGTTAGAGTTGGAGTTGTTTGGAAGTCAGTTGGGAGTTGGAGAAGGAAGAGGGAAGACAAGTCTGTGGGTTGGTCTAGTTTTGAGGTGAGAGTGAGCGAAACTGTTAGGAGGAGTCAGATAGACAGTTGGGATAATCAGTTAGAAGTTATTGGGAAGGTATAGGCCAGTATAGAAACTAAGGATAAGAAACTGACAAGAAAAATTATCTGAAACCATAAACCTGTTAAGGCTTATAAAATAAACTTGATTATTTGTTTTAATGTTAACAACTGTCTGGACTCAGTGTGTACCCGACAGAAACGGGTTGGTGGCAGCGGGGTAGTGATCATAGTGGTGGCACAGGGATCAAGAGACCGTCAAATGTCCGGGGACCCTGTGTGATGCCACACCCTCCTCTGCAAACCTTCCAGCTTGTCAACATCCTTCTGAGACTGTGGTGCCCAGAACTGGACACAGGACTCCAGGCATGTTCTGACTAAGGCAGAATAGAGGGGTACTATTATTTCCCTTGATCTGGACACTAGACTTCTGTTGATGCAGCCTAGAAGAGCATTGGCTTTTTTTGCTGCTGCATCACACTCTTGACTCATGTTCAGTTTGTGGTCCACCAAGACCCCTAGATCCTTTTCACATGTACTGTTAGTGAGCCAGGGGCTCCCGCAGCCATGGAAATACCTCAGAGGGTAGACGGAGTCATTCTGAATTGTTTCCACCCCAAGGTTGACCTCCCATTTCTCTCTGTAGTTGTGGAACCATCACAGATGATGGCCTTGGCTCCATCAGCACCATCAATTGCCAAGGGATGAAGGGTCGCTATGTGAGCGTGAACCACTATGGACTAGCTATCCTGACCTTGTGTGAGGTAGAAGTCTATGGAACAAAGTTGGAGGATGAGTCTCAGGGATAACCAGCCATGTGTCACGCGGAAAGGGGCATGGGCAGAACTGATGGAATCGGTGTTCGTTGTCCAATAAACATCATTTGAGCAGCCTTCTTTCGTCTCTCCGATTTGTTGGTCAGAACCAAGGGGGTCTGTGGTTTTGCCTGTGCCAGAGAGCAGAGCCATAGAGGAGGCCAAGTGACGCCTTGTGGAGACTGCAAGTCCTATTTGCCAGGGATCCCTCACAAAGAGAACTAGTTGCACGACGAAGAAGGCCAGAGAATTATGCACTAATGTAGTGATCAGGTGGGATTGCTATGAGGAATTATAAAAAATATGGAGCAAGCCAATTGTGTCAGCAATGAAAGCATTGTGTTGACTGGGGTTGAGACATTTTGATATGATTTCTGATCAATCCATGCCTCTGCGTCTCTGTCCTATGCCCGACAGGCACGTATCAGCATTCTAAACACAGGCCAGTTGTTCATCAGGCATCCTGGGTCCTAAAGCTAGTAAGCAGCTTCTTTGATGTAATTATTGTTAGTTTTGTTAATCTTAGGGCCAGGAAGAGAGTTCACAAAGATGGTAAATACTGCCATCCTGCCCTTCCTGTTTACTGCTGTTTACGACCTCCAGAGTTTCCTAAAAGCATTCCTCCTTGCTTCCTATTTTATTTACTCTGAACTATGCATGCTCAAGTAGGAAATCTTTTCTTTGTAGTTAAAAGAATTGCTTCTGATCTGACTTTGTCCCATGTGGGGTTTTCTTGAGATGTTCAGAGGAAATCTGATTGGTTCTTACGAACACTGTGTAAAAAGTTCTTTTGTGAATAAAACGACCTGGGCCGGAGGGTGGAGATGAATTATTATTATTGGCACCCCTCCCAGAGTCTTGCTGGTCAAGCCTCCTGTGTATTCTATTAATCAGAGTCCAATCCTTCCTTGCTTTGGGAATGCTACACACTAAGACAGAGGTCCTCGAACTACGGTCCGCGGGCCAGATCCGGCCCTCCAGGGTCCTGAACCCGGCCTGCCTGGCAATTGCCTCCACCACCGCCACCCAGCACCTTCGGGCACAAGAGGCAGGGAGGCAGGCTCCCCCCAGGCCCAGGGAAAATCCTCGCAGAGCCCAGAGGTTCCACCTCTCTACCTTATTCGTATGTCTTTGGCCTCACTCCCGACGCACATGCGCCCCTTGTCAGTTGGGGAGGTTTTTCTACGGCGCGTGTGATGGGACGTACATGGCCAAGATGGTGGCTGCTCCCAGAGGCGGTTCTTGACCAGCCAGGAGCAGCAGTGGGGCCAGCATGGAGGTGGATGTGGCAGATAAGCATGGGAGGCAGTGGGGGGGTGCCTGACTGGGGGGGGGGTGGAGGGGAAGGGCAGGGACCCCGGGCCTCCTCCCTTAGTCCTCACACTCCCTCGGTCTCTGCAGTGTTGCAGGAAACCCACCCCCCATCATTCAGTTTGTACAAACTCGACACACACACTCACACACGACATACGTGACGCTTCTGTTATAAATTCATAGAAAATCACCCGTACATCGGAGCTGTACAGTTCCACTTTTATTTTACACCACGAAGGAAGGACTACAAAATGGTGAAGGTTTGATACAAGGCAGCCATAATCTCTCGAGGGTACCAACACGTCCACAGGAAACCTGCCCAGTTGGCATGCCAACCTTGATGGTCCTAGACAGAAGACCATCACACTCACAAAGGACGTGCAAATGGGAGTGGATTCAGCAGGGACTGGAACAAAGGACAGTGACCAGCCCTTCCCTCTGGGGACAGGAAACTGCAAACTCCCCTTTGTCCTCTGGAAAGTACTCATGGGGAGGGGGAAAGGAGGAACTGGACAGGTGACAAGACACTCAGGTTACCACCACAACTCCTCCCTGAACCCCTCCTCTTTGTGACGTGTCAATGATGTGGTCATGATGTAGTCTTAGGGGTGTAGCATGAGGGATTAGTAGCTGATAAAAGTTGGGGTCTTCTTTTGTTCAGGGCTTCCATCTTGTTCCACCTGGTGGCAGGTGGGAGTCCTGTGGTGACAGTCTTCAATCAAGACCAAGCCAACTGGCTGCTGTTTTGCTCTGGTATTCCTGGCTGGTGTCCTGGTTTTTTTTGGTCTAAGGGAGCCCTCAGATTTCTCAGTTTACAGCAGCGGCAGCGGCGATGATGGTGTTGGGCGTGACGGGGAGTGTGTCAGTAGCCCTGCACCCGCTCGTCATCTTCAAAATCAGCGACCACTGGATCCGGATGCACTCGCAGGAAGGGCGTCCCCGTGAGTAGGGGCAGGAGGAGGGGAGCTGCACCTGTTGGACTTCCGCCTGCGAGCTGGCAAGGGGCAGCCTCCCACAGGACCCTGGAGTGAAGGAACCGAGCCTCGCCAGGGGGGCCAACATGTCTCCTGCAGCCCCAGGCCGCCCACCTTGCAAAGGCGCCCGGGAAGGGAGCAGAGAGAGAGAAGTCCTCCTCCGCCCCCAGCTCTGGTGAGACTCGAACTCGCATCGCCCTGGAGCACAAGCCTCACTGGCTGGGGCTGGTGGGAGGAGCCATCCCTGTCCTGAATCCCCCCTCCCCGTGGGAAGCCTGTGGGCTCCTCAGACTGCTCATGGACTACAACCCCCATCAGCCCCGGCCAGCACAACCTGATGGGAGATTGAGTCTGAGAGCTGCCTGAGGGCCACTGGTTCTGCTTCCCTGGAGTAAGGGCCGGGATGCTGAAGGGAGGCTTTGTTTGCTGGCTGGATTTTGGGTTCTAGCTAGGCAGGTCTAGTTGGTGGATTGTCCTCTTCTTCTTCTTTGTATGATTTTTATTGAAGATTTAAAGAAAACATATTATCCAAAAACATATCATCCTTAATTCTTTTTCCCCATTTTCCTCCCTCCCCCCACCCCACCCCCCACAAAACCCACCCACCCCAGCTTCCCTCAGTTCCAGTGTTTGATTTCTCTGTGAATGCTGTCCTCTGCATGTAACAACGTTGTATAAATCCTTAAATTATTTAACTGATTATTGTCAATAAAAAGCTTGTGAATGTTTATTCAAAACCTGCCAAGGACTCCAATTCACTTTGTTGCCTCTTCAAATACTTTGTGAAAGGTTCCCATTCATCTTTAAAGTCACGGTTATCCTTGTCCCATAGCTTATATGTCAATTTTGCCAGTTCTGCATAGTCCATCAGTTTTTCTTGCCATGATTCTTTAGTTGGGGTTTCTTCAGTCTTCCATCCTTGTGCTATTAGGACTCTTGGGCCGTTGTCGCATACATGAAGATGTTTTTCAGTTTTTTTGGTAGGTATTTCCCTACAATCCCTAACAAAAATGCTTCAGGTTTTTTAACAAATGTTAGATGGAACATTTTCTTCAATTCATTGTATATCATTTCCCAATTTTTTTAAATTACCGTATTTTTCGCACCATAGGGCGCACCGGACCATAGGGCGCACCCAGTTTTTAGGGGGGGAATTCAAGAAAAAAAGTCTTTTTCCCCCCCGCAGCCCCAAAGAGCAGCGTACAGGCTGCACACAACCTCTCCCTGCCGGAGGGGTTGCGTGCAGCTATGGATCAAGCCAAGGCAGCGAGCGGGATGGATCCCGCTCGCTGTTTTGGCTTCCCCTTTAGCCCCGTGCAGCCTCTCCTTGGCGGAGGGGCTGCACAGGGCTTTCCTGGCTTCACTGGGAGGTGGGGGGATTCCCTCACCTCTCCCCAAAGCCCGCAGAAGCCGTGCAAACCCTTTAAAGAGATCACGGCTTCTCCTGGCTTTCCTGGGAGGCGGGGGATTCCCCCACCTCCCGCGAAACCGGCAGAAGCCACGCGCCTTTTAAAAGGGCTGCATGGCTTCTCCTGGCTTTCCTGGGAGGCGGGGGGATTCCCCCACCTCCCGCAAAACCGGCAGAAGCCGCGCGCCTTTTAAAAGGGCTGCATGGCTTCTCCTGGCTTTCCTGGGAGGCGGGGGGATTCCCCCACCTCCCGCAAAACCGGCAGAAGCCACGCGCCTTTTAAAAGGGCTGCACGGCTTCTCCTGGCTTTCCTGGGAGGCGGGGGGATTCCCCCACCTCCCGCAAAACCGGCAGAAGCCACGCGCCTTTTAAAAGGGCTGCACGGCTTCTCCTGGCTTTCCTGGGAGGCGGGGGGATTCCCCCGCCTCCCGCAAAACCAGGCTCCCCCCCCCCAGCCTTCTAACCAAGTCGGGGGACAGCGGCAAAGGCGCGCTGCGCCCCTGCCGCTGTCCCCCGAGTTTGCGGGGCTGGCGACGGGGAGGAGCAGGCTTCTCCCCCCGCCAGCCTTCTAGACAAGTCGGGGGACAGCGGCAAAGGCGCGCTGCGCCCCTGCCGCTGTCCCCCGAGTTTGCAGGGCTGGCGACGGGGAGGAGCAGGCTTCTCCCCCCGCCAGCCTTCTAGCCAAGTCGGGAGACAGCGGCAAAGGCGCGCTGCGCCCCTGCCGCTATCCCCCGAGTTTGCGGGGCTGGCGACGGGGAGGAGCAGGCTTCTCCCCCCGCCAGCCTTCTAGACAAGTCGGGGGACTGCGGCAAAGGCGCGCTGCGCCTCTCCCGCTGTCTCCCGAGTTTGCGGGGCTGGCGACGGGGAGGAGCAGGCTTCTCCCCCCGCCAGCCTTCTAGACAAGTCGGGGGACAGCGGCAAAGGCGCGCTGCGCCTCTCCCGCTGTCTCCCGAGTTTGCGGGGCTGGCGATGGGGAGGAGCAGGCTTCTCCCCCCGCCAGCCTTCTAGCCAAGTCGGGGGACAGCGGCAAAGGCGCGCTGCGCCCCTGCCGCTGTCTCCCGAGTTTGCGGGGCTGGCGACGGGGAGGAGCAGGCTTCTCCCCCCGCCAGCCTTCTAGCCAAGTCGGGGGACAGCGGCAAAGGCGCGCTGCGCCCCTGCCGCTGTCTCCCGAGTTTGCGGGGCTGGCGACGGGGAGGAGCAGGCTTCTCCCCCCGCCAGCCTTCTAGCCAAGTCGGGGGACAGCGGCAAAGGCGCGCTGCGCCCCTGCCGCTGTCTCCCGAGTTTGCGGGGCTGGCGACGGGGAGGAGCAGGCTTCTCCCCCCGCCAGCCTTCTAGACAAGTCGGGGGACAGCGGCAAAGGCGCGCTGCGCCCCTGCCGCTGTCCCCCGAGTTTGCAGGGCTGGCGACGGGGAGGAGCAGGCTTCTCCCCCCGCCAGCCTTCTAGCCAAGTCGGGAGACAGCGGCAAAGGCGCGCTGCGCCCCTGCCGCTATCCCCCGAGTTTGCGGGGCTGGCGACGGGGAGGAGCAGGCTTCTCCCCCCGCCAGCCTTCTAGCCAAGTCGGGGGACAGCGGCAAAGGCGCGCTGCGCCCCTGCCGCTGTCTCCCGAGTTTGCGGGGCTGGCGACGGGGAGGAGCAGGCTTCTCCCCCCGCCAGCCTTCTAGCCAAGTCGGGGGACAGCGGCAAAGGCGCGCTGCGCCCCTGCCGCTGTCTCCCGAGTTTGCGGGGCTGGCGACGGGGAGGAGCAGGCTTCTCCCCCCGCCAGCCTTCTAGCCAAGTCGGGGGACAGCGGCAAAGGCGCGCTGCGCCCCTGCCGCTGTCTCCCGAGTTTGCGGGGCTGGCGACGGGGAGGAGCAGGCTTCTCCCCCCGCCAGCCTTCTAGACAAGTCGGGGGACAGCGGCAAAGGCGCGCTGCGCCCCTGCCGCTGTCCCCCGAGTTTGCAGGGCTGGCGACGGGGAGGAGCAGGCTTCTCCCCCCGCCAGCCTTCTAGCCAAGTCGGGAGACAGCGGCAAAGGCGCGCTGCGCCCCTGCCGCTATCCCCCGAGTTTGCGGGGCTGGCGACGGGGAGGAGCAGGCTTCTCCCCCCGCCAGCCTTCTAGCCAAGTCGGGGGACAGCGGCAAAGGCGCGCTGCGCCCCTGCCGCTGTCCCCCGAGTTTGCGGGGCTGGCGACGGGGAGGAGCAGGCTTCTCCCCCCGCCAGCCTTCTAGACAAGTCGGGGGACAGCGGCAAAGGCGCGCTGCGCCTCTCCCGCTGTCTCCCGAGTTTGCGGGGCTGGCGACGGGGAGGAGCAGGCTTCTCCCCCCGCCAGCCTTCTAGACAAGTCGGGGGACAGCGGCAAAGGCGCGCTGCGCCTCTCCCGCTGTCTCCCGAGTTTGCGGGGCTGGCGATGGGGCGGAGCAGGCTTCTCCCCCCGCCAGCCTTCTAGCCAAGTCGGGGGACAGCGGGAATGGCGCGCTGCGCCTCTCCCGCTGTCTCCCGAGTTTGCGGGGCTGGCGAGGGGGAGGAGCAGGCTCCCCCCCCCCCGCCAGCCTTCTAACCAAGTCGGGGGACAGCGGCAAAGGCACGCTGCGCCCCTGCCGCTGTCCCCCGAGTTTGTGGGGCTGGCGGTGGGGCTCTCCTGAAGCCTGGAGAGCGAGAGGGGTCGGTGCGCACCGACCCCTCTCGCTCTCCAGGCTTCAGCGAAAGCCTGCATTCGCACCATAGGACGCACACACATTTCCCCTTCATTTTTGGAGGGGAAAAAGTGCGTCCTATAGTGCAAAAAATACGGTACATTACAATCCCACCACATATGATAAAATGTCCCCTCCTTTTCCTTACACTTCCAACATATATTTGAACTAGTTTTGTACATTTTCCCTAACTGCACTGGTATCGTGTACCATCTGTACATCATCTTCATGTAATTCTCCTTCAACATGGAACAATCTGTAAATTTTAAATCAGTTTTCCATAATTTCCCCCAATCTTCCATCATAATGTTGTGACCTACATCTTGTGCCCATTTAATCAGGACTGATGGTGGGTTGTCATTCTTGGGAAGGGCTCAGTATGGGCTGTTTTAGCTTTTCGCAGAAAACCAGCAGAGTTGGGCTTCTCAGGCTTACAGTGGGGAAGATACAGCACTAAAGGAAAAAGGAGAGGGAGGAGGTGGAAAAGCAAACCTCTTTCTTCATGACTGTTTTCTTGTAATGAGCTTGTGGAATGAGCCCAAAGCCGCTTGCATCCCTCACTATGACTAGCAGTGACAAATATGGAACCGGATATTGACCATCTCATTAGCCAAAAGCAGGCCCATACTTCCTATTGAAATACTTATAAATTTATGTTGATTAAAATTTTAAATATTATATTGTTTTTCCACCACAAATAAAATATGTGTAGTGTGCATAGGAATTCGTTCATATTTTTTTCAAACTGTCATCTGGCCCCCAACAGTCTCTGAGGGACAGTGAACCGGCCCCCTGTTTAAAAAGTTTGAGGACCCCTGCATTAAGAGGACATGGATGTAGAAATCCCACCTGTGCACATCATTCCCCAGGTTGGCTGGGGGAACCCAGCCGGATGGGCAGGGTATAAATAATAAAATTATTATTATTATTATTATTATTATTATTATTATTATTATTATTAACCAGAAATCCTTGAAGCGATTGCACCTCAGCATTCTTGATAGTGAAGGTGAGGAAATACCACAGCAGATTACATACAATTAATGTCTTGGTTTTTATTTGACATTTCCTCAAGCTTTATCATGAAGCTTGGCAGAAGTTTAGAACCCTTCAGGAAGATGGCAATTCCTTCTTTCAAAGTCAATAATTGGCTAAGAGATCCCTCAGGAACACCTGTGCACCATGGTGGTTGTGGTTCAGGAAACCAATGGAGGGAATGGATTTTTTACATCAGCGGTGTCTTAAAAGCAAAACACAGAGAAGAAATGGATTCCGGAAGCAGCAGGGAGAAATCCAAACTCTTCTTCCTTCAGGTATACAGGGCTGTGGCCGTTTAGGGCATTAAATTCTATAAATTCCTAGGGGGTCATCTGTCAGTATTTTCATCCCTCCCATTGCAAAGGATCACCTGATCCTATTGTCTACTTTCATACTGTGAGAAAGGAAGGGGTGGAAGCCACTCTTCGAGACTTCCGTCCTTGGTACTGTTGTGCTTTTTCTGGCAAGGAGGCAGGATCTCCTCCATGTTTGAGGACTTCCGGGTTGGCGCGATCTGGAAATGGCGGATTCCCTCCGAGCTGCGGAGGGAATCGGCTCAACTGAGGACGGGTCTTGCCGCGCCGGCTACGCGGGGACCCTTAGAAACCGCAGGCGCTGAAGCCTGCGGACTAGAAGACTCGGTGGGCGCCTTAAGCGCCCCCCCGACCCACGAAGAGCCTTTTTAAAGGCTGCGGAGAGGGTACGGAGGGTGGCGTGGCGCTGAGAGTCGATCGCTACCTCGGTTGAGCGGAGCCGCGAGCCATGACTGGAGAGCGCTGACTTCCTTCCTTGAAATTCGGACTGAAAAAAGAATAACCCGTGAGTAAGATGAAATTGGACTTTAAGAATATTTTCCTGTGAATTCGAGACAACCGGGGGGTGTGCTAAAAGGAAGTCCGCACCCCCCCTCTTGCAGATGATCTAAAGCAACTATAGAAGAACTAAGCTGGAGAGCCTACCCTTTGTGGGGTGAGTTAAAAAGGACATTAACTTCCAAGATTTGGCAAAAAGAAATTTTGAGCTGGAGTGAAAGAGTGGAATTTTAGAAGCTTTTTTTCTGTTGTATGTAACCCCCCCTCCCGGGCCCGGGAGCGTCCTGTATTTGAGCTTGTGGAAGAGGAATGCGGAGTTTGACAGCTGTTAAAGCTGTCAAACGGACAGTTTAAAGTTGAAAAATTGTCATCTAAGATCCCTCTGGATTAAAATCAATTAAAATTGAACTAAAATTGTTGGAAACAAAGTAACAACAACAAGTCAGAGGATTATTGGAGAAAGATTATTAAGTAACCAGATTCCCTCTAGGGGGAACTCTGTGACATTACAATGGCTGTGGATGGAAAGTTACTAGTGGAAATTGAAAGAATGTTTCATTTGGTGGGAATCTTACAAGAGCAGAGTCTGGCTATGAATAAACAACTCATGACCTTGACTTCTGGAACAAGCAGCTCTGCTGAATGTATTGAGGACCTGAATGAGAAAGGATCTGCAGCTGAATCGGAAATGATAACTCAAGAAGTGGAGGAGATTAAACAAGGAGAAGAGAAAGCAAAGATGGAAAGTACCAACCAGAAGCTTACACCAGTGGAATATAAGCAAGGAGACTTTTGGATTACATTGACTACAAATCTGCGAAAGATGCAAAAGACGAAGGAGGAGGCCCGGGGAGTATATGGAATACAGGAACTCAAAATAAAGAAGAAATATGATTGGGGCCTTCACTCTGACTCTGAAGATGCATGGCCTGAGGAACTTTTGCAGCAGTTGTTTTCAAATGTCCTTGTGGGAAGAGAACCTGGTTTGATGGGGACAGAACTCCTTCGAGATTCGACGACCAATATAAAGGACTACCAACAAGACCGGCGGAGAGGGACTGAAAGAGACTTGAAAGCCTCGGACGTGAGGAATCCAGGCTAAGAACTGTTATTTTGGACATGTATTGGGGAAGGGACGAAAACCGGGGATGGGAGGGAGGGAAGAATAGAACGTTAAAAACACTCAGGACTTTTGGGTTTAGTTAATTTGACTTTTATCTAAGACAAAATGGGAAATCGATGGAAGGGAATTTGAGTCCAACTTAGAAAAACTTTTTTTTCTTTAATAAAAGAGGTAATATTAAGATGGTTAAGAGGAGAAATACCAATTTGCTGACATAATTATGGGAATTGGGATGCATGAAGGGGGGTGGGGGGAAGTTAAGGAACAAGGTTAAGAAAGTAGGATTTTCTGAAATTATACATGTTTTCGTCTTTTGTCTTTTCTGTGTGTGTTATGTATTCATAAAAGGTGAAAAACCAATAAAAATTATTTATTTATTTTTTAAAAAAGGATCTCCTCCATGTTTGTTATGTTCTTTTATTTGAGTAATTGCAGAAATAAATTAGGTATGCTGCAAAACCTCCACAGCTTTGCTTCTGTTGACTCTGCTGAGTTTGGGTGCAAACATGAGCAGCTGTGAGTCCACAGCCACAGGACCTGCTCCTCGTTGGTGTTCCTATGTTCCTCTGATCGGAGGGTCAGAGAAGGAATTCCGGTCGCCCAGCCCCTGCAGGCGCTGAAGAGGTGGGCTAACAGGCATACTGAAATCATCCTGGCTGAGGCCGATGTTTACGACTTTTGTAATTCTGTAGATCTTGTTATGCTGAAAGCCACCTTGAGCCTTGTTTTGCAACTGTGGAAAGGCGGCATACAAATGAAAAATGAAAAACGAAAAAAATGAGATGAGAGCTGTAGTCAAAAACATATTCAAAATAAAAAAAATTCCTTCCTGTAGCACCTTAAAGACCAACTAAGTTAGTTCTTGGTATAAGCTTTCGTGTGCATGCACACTTCTTCAGATACACTGAAACAGAAGTTGCCAGATCCTTCTATATATAGAGAAGGTGGGGAGGGGTATTACTCAGAAGGGTGGTGGGAATCGGAGATTGGCAGATAGCTGAGATGAGCCTGATGAGCCTGTTGACGACTCTTAACGACTGTAATAGGTCTTACAGGAAAAGGCAAGGGGTGGGAAGGTGAGAAATGGTTTAGTCATGTATAATGAGATAAGAATCCAATGTCTCTGTTCAGACCAGGTCTCTCCATTGTTTTAAGTTTGGTAATGAGTTGCAATTCAGCAGCTTCTCTTTCCAGTCTATTTCTGAAATTCCTTTGTAGTAAAACAGCTACTTTGAGATCTTGTATAGAATGTCCTGGGAGATTGAAGTGTTCTCCTACTGGTTTCTCTGTTCTGTGATTCTTGATGTCAGATTTATGTCCGTTTATTCTTTGGCGTAAGGTTTGGCCTGTTTGTCCAATATAGAGAGCTGAAGGACACTGTTGGCATTTGATGGCATACACAATGTTAGACGATGAGCAATTAAATAGTCCCGAGATGGTATGTGTGATGTTGTTGGGGCCAGTAATGGTGTTGTCCGGGTGTATGTGGCAGCAAAGTTGGCATCTGGGTTTATTGCAGGCTCTGGTGCCAGTGTCCGTGTTAAGTCTGGTTGTAGTATTATTGTGGGTTAGGAGTTGTTTAAGATTGGGTGGCTGTCTGTAGGCAATGAAAGGTCTTCCTCCCAGAGCTTGAGAAAGAGAACTGTCATTGTCCAGGAGAGGTTGTAGATCTCTGATGATGCGTTGAACTGTTTTAACTTGGGAGCTGTATGTGATGACTAGTGGTGTTCTGTTATTTTCTTTTTTGGGTCTGTCTTGCAGCAAGTTCTCTCTGGGTATCAGTCTGGCTCTGTTGATCTGTTGTCTAACTTCATCTGCTGGGTATTTTAGTTCTGAAAAGGTTTGCTGTAGATCTCTAAGGTGAGAGTCTCTGTCTGTAGAATTGGAACAGATGCGGCTGTAACGTAGTGCCTGGCTATATACAATGGACTGTTTGGTATGTTTGGGATGGTAGCTAGAGGCATGTAGATATGTTTGTCGGTCAGTTGGTTTACGGTATAAGGTGGTGTCTATGCGTCCATCCTGTATTTTTATAGTAGTGTCCAAAAAATGTATTTCTTGCATAGAATTATTCATTGTAAGGTTGATTGTGGGGTGAAAATCATTGAATTTCTGGTGAAAGGTGTCCAGGGTCTGTTGACCATGTGTCCAGATGATAAAAATATCATCAATGTATCGCAGGTACAAGAGAGGTTTGAGTGGGTGGGAGTTTAGGAAACGTTGTTCTAAATCTGCCATGAAGATGTTGGCATACTGTGGGGCCATGCGGGTGCCCATTGCTGTGCCGCTGATCTGAAGGAACAGGTCATCACCGAATTTGAAGTTGTTGTGGGTAAGGACAAATTGGCAGAGTTTGGTGGCAAGGTCCGCTGTGGTTTTATCTGAAATGGTGTTCCTTATAGCTTGTAAACCATCGTTGTGTGGGATGTTGGTATACAGGGATTCCACGTCCATAGTAACTAGTATAGTATTGTTGGGAAGGTTATTTAAAGATTGTATTTTCCTCAGAAAATCTGTGGTGTCACGTACATAGCTGGGAGCACTGATGGCATATGGTTTCAGAACAGAGTCCATATAACCGGAGACACCCACTGTAATAGTGCCAATACCTGAAATGATGGGGCGTCCTGGATTTCCTGGTTTGTGTATTTTAGGTAGAAGATAGAAAACATATGATTGATATATATGAGACCCTGGGATTCCTATAACAATTCTGGTGTGGGGAGCTCTGGGCTGCCACTTGGATGAGGAGGATGTTGTCTGGATGCTGCACAATGAGACATCAGCCGCTTCAAATCTGCAGTGGACAAGCTCTCTGTTAACTCTGTCCAAAGGTGCCCAACAGGCAATGTGACATGGCTGCTGTGTCCACACTAGGGCATAAATACATGTTCCTGTGGGTCACGGCTTCCGCTGGGCACTTTTGATTCCATGCCTCCCAAATCCACCTCCCTCTTTCCTGTCCCCACTGGTGGGCAGTGTCAGGTGGGAGGGCCTCACACTCTTTGGGGCCCCCCCTCTGCCCTGCGCCCCACGGCGACAGCCAGGATGTGGTGTGAGTGGCAGGATTTGTCCCAGGAGGACGTGTTGGGTTCCCAGTGGGGTGGGTGTGAAGACACCCTGAGCAGCTGGGCCAAACATCTCCCCCACCTGAGCATTGGGGGGGGGGACTAACAGTGTTTTTAATAACCAACAGACAAAGAAATAAGTCACTGAGCAACGGGAGCTCACCCCATCACGGGGATTCGAACCACTGACCTTTTGATCGGCAAGCCCAAGAGGCTCAGTGGTTAGACCACAGCGCCACCCGCGTCCCATTAAAGGAGCTTTAAATGTGCCATTAAATGTATAGGTGTGTGCTGTCAGGGGGTTAGGTTCACCATTAAACAGAAATAAATTATTTAATCCAGATCAGAAGATGGTGGTCTGCCTGGCAACAGGGAGCACGTCAAACGAGAATTCCAAGGATGCTGGGTGTGGGGAGATATGGGGATATTTCCTGGGGAGGTTATATTTATTTAGAAAAGCATATATCCCTGTCCTTCCAGGACTCTTGCATTGCTCAGGGTGGCTTAGACCAATTTATGACTTTTTATTAGTAAGTGAACAAACGGTCCATTGGTGCTGAGGTGCAGCCCCAGTTGCGATGCCCAAAGAGGTTATGGTGACGCGTCCACAGCTGCTCCCATTGGCTGGGGGCTGTCTATGATGTCACAAAGGCACCTGTCAGCTGCCTGGCTATAAAGGTGGCCTCTCCCTCTTCCCAGCATAGACCTCGGTGGGCAGCGGCTGTGGCACTCAGCTCTGGGGGGTCTCCTTCCTCGGGGAGGCAAAATGGCAGGAGGAAGGAGGCACTCATCCTGCAATGGGATGCTGAGGAACAGGCAGAAGGCAAGTTCACTTTGTTATGGAAATGACGGGGGGGGGCCACATCTTTAAAGTTGTTACAATGTTACAAATATCATGCCTGGATGTATCCTTTTGACTTGACAGCTCAGGGAAGATACCTAGCTTTATAAATTCGTAGAAAATCCATACTTTAACTGGCTCTCCTCATTCCAACACCATTTTAACCCTTAAAGAAATTTGGCTCCACCTCCCTCCATGAACCAAGAAGCGGGAAGCCATGCAGGCAGCAGGAACAGGGCGTCCCACCATAATTCCCCAAGCCTGAGAGCACAAACATGGCCCCCACCAAGAAGGTATCAAGAGTTTTATTGTTCTTTCGGTGATGGGGACTTAAGAGGTGTTGGGAAAGGGGTCTGAGAAAGTGACCTCATGTTGGACTTGTTTACCCCCCCCCCCATTTGTGACATGCTAGTGATGTAGTGATGATGTATCAGTGATGCCTCTCAAAGTGTATTCTGGGGGAAGGAGGGAAGGTTTAAAAGTCAATGTCACCTCATGCTCGGGGTTCTTACTCCTGGGGGGACCTGTTGCGCAACAATGAAGATCATGGTCTTCTGACTGCTGTTTTGCTCCAAATTACTTGGCTGGAACTTCCTTCTTTTACTGACTGCATGGACCCACAGGGGACTCGCACCCTGATTAAGTTGAGCAGTCTCTCATTCCAGAATTTTTTAAATAATGAGGTCAAAAAATAATAAAAAGGAGGTGAGTTTAAAGACAAGGCAGGAAGGTGAATTAGGACAACCACTGGGCAGCTTAGCATGTCTAAACAACACATTTAAACCTAGTTTAAGCCAAATCCAGACTTGCTTAAATATTCTGAGGAGTGTAAATCTCCAAGGGACTGGAACTTGCCTTCAAAAAAATGCAATTTCTGGACTCCTAGAACTCTAAGACTCTGTCCCCTCCAACTGGGCGCAGACTCTGACCTGCAAGAGGAAGTAATATTTGACCCTAGGCAGTGCCAAGTGATTTGAATATATGAAGCCTCCAATTTCTCATTTAACACATGTTTGAACAAACACTAAAAGCCATATTTATTTTGGCCACATCCCAGCCATGCCCATTAAAACCCAAAGTCAATAGTCTGATTGCATTGACAGCATCAGTCTACCTATGTGAGGCCAAGAGGCTCTCTTAAGAATTTCATAGCAACTTTCTGGATCAGACCAGAGGTCCAGCTCCTCGCCCAGAATCCTGTTCTCTCTGTTGCCAACCAGGTGCCCATGGAAAACCCACCAGAAGGAGAGGAGCGAAACAGCACTCTCGCTATTTGTGGTTCCCAGCAATTGGCCTTCAGAGGCATCTTTCCATTTTAAATTTCGGAACAGAGTAGTTGCTTTGGAAGACGATAATCGGGCATCCACACAACATGACCAGTCCAACAAACTTGATGTTGAAGAAGCATCGCTTGGACACTGGTGATCTTTGCTTCTTCCAGTACACTGGCATTAGTTCACCTGTCTTCCCAAGTGATGTGTAAAAATTTCCAGACACCATTGATGGAATCTTTCGAGGAGTTGGAGATGGCGTTTATAAGTGGTCCATGTTTCACAAGCAGACAGTAAGGTTGGCAGTACAAGAGCTTTGTAAACAAAGTCTACCTATGTGAGGTCAAGAGGCTCTCTTAAGAAATTCATAGCAACCTTTTTTTTTTTTTTTTTTTTGCCCTATGCAACATGCCTTTAATGGAAGTCAACTGCTGGAGCATCAGATGCAGTGTGAAATAGAAGAAACACAGCAAAATCTGGGAGGAGAAAAATGTTGCTTTCAAATGAAAGTTGCCACTTTTAAAAAACAAGGATAACTTGAAACGGTTCCATTATAAAATCAGATCCCAGAGCTGCCCTGGGTTGTTTCTGCTTCCCTTCCTCCCACCCCACCCCACCCAGCCACACGCACAGGCTCCTTCCCTCCTGGCAGGGACAGGCAATCTGTACAAAACAACACTTTATATATGTACTAGTATTTAGACCCATTCCTAAATTAAAAAAAGATGACTTTTTATATATTGAACATAAAATTTTAAAAACTTACAAAATGGTCACCTCTCTTACAGAATGGATGCAAACTGGATTATGGATGTGCCTCCAAGCTAAGTTGGTTTCTCCCCCCCCCCCTTGCTCTCCCCCTTCATAATAAATAAATAGAATTCATTGAGTTTTGGATCCTTTTGTGAGACAGAGTGGGTGGCCCCTGAACTGTTACTGGGCTTTCTTCCCCATCCCGTTCTTTTCCGCAGAGTTTGTGGAGGTTAAGTTCACTGGCCCGTCGGGGTGCTTGGAATCCTTGCGTGGCGGCATGCGCTCGTTGACACGGTCCAGTCCCCTTGCTTCTTCAAAGCTGCGGATCTTGTGCTGTGGCGAAAATCCACGGATGGCCGTCTGTAGAGTCTGTTTCCCCCCTGAGAGGACTCCCAGGGGCAGAGTACCTGTAGGAGTCAGTCCTTTGAGCATCAGAACACTCTCACTCTCCTCCCAAAGAACTGAAAAGACTCGTGCCATCTTCCCAATGGCTCTGATCTTATTCCTGATGATCTCTTTACGGGCAGTGGTGCCTCCGTCCAACGCTTCATCTCCATCAGAAATGAGCTCATCATCAGAGCAGATGTTAAGGATGTTAACCAGCATCTCTGTAACCTTTTCCCCTACGAAAGGCAAAGACCATGTGAAAACATCCATGAAGTTTGGAAGCCAGTAAGGGTGTGGAGAACAGTTGAACTGCCTGATGTTCATGACATTGTTTTCATATTTCAGCACAGCAGCCTTGTTGTTATAGACATCTAGATAATTTGGTGCAGAAAAGATTGTGATTAGGGATGGAAAGCCTGTAGTCTGGCTCTTTCTGTACATTCGGTACCCAGCATCCTGGGCTTCATGTGCTCAAATCACAGATAACAAATTATTATTTTGCAAAAATTCACAAATTGCAGGGTAACTGTAGAAATAGGAGCAACCTTGAACAGTGTTGTGGGTAAAATGTTCCAGTGTCTTCTCATTGCCATAATCCTCTGATGGATCAGACCACAGCAGGTCACACATTGGACCAGAGGCTGGAGGCTCCTTAAACCTGTCTAATTTCCTAATATCATCTAGACATGTGATTTCAGGAGACAGCCCTCCATGCACGCACAGAAACTGCTGGTTCAAAAGGGCAGCAAGAGGAAGACAGTCAAATGTATCCATGCATGCATCATACACCCGCTCGGAGTACTTGATTCGACATTCTTGTTTAAAGGTGAAGTATTCTGTGAGGTGCCTGCACTCGTGGTTCCCTCGGAGCAGGAAAAGAGTTTTGGGGTGGTTTATCTTTAAACTCCATAAATACAGCACACACTCTATACTGAAGTAGCCTCTGTCCACGTAGTCTCCCAGGAAGAGGTAGCGCGTGTTATTGGGTGATCCTCCAACTTCAAACAACTTCATCAGGTCAAAGAACTGCCCATGAATGTCACCACACACTGTGATTGGAGCCTCAACTTCAATCATGGTCTTCTCATGCCTCAGAATGGAGGCTCCATCATTGATTATCTTCAGCGCTGCATCCTCCTCCAGACGCCCTTCTTTCACCAAGTGGTTTCTTAAGACCTCCAGCCTGGGTTTCCCATCCTCAAAAACTTCTTTCAGGGTTAACCGCTGTGTAGGAGGGAAAGGGACAGCCTTCACGATGCGCTCCGTCGTGGACAGTTTGCTGCTCTGGGCGCGCCCGGACATGGTCCTGCCTGCCCCGTTGCGGCTCCCGGGACCTTCGTGCCTCCCTGCGGGAGGGGCCGGGACTCCGGCGGCGGCGGCGGCAACGGCAGCGGCTGAGCAGGCCAGGGCGGGCGGGCGGGCGGGCGGAGGGAGGCGCGGACGGGGGAATCCTCTCAGTGCCACGGCGGCGGCTGTCTCCACCCGAGCCCCCCGAAGCTGCCCCTACCACCTGAAGGGATCCCTCTATATTGCTTCAAAATTTCTTCGGAGGCTAAGCGAAGGGCCTTTACCTGTGCCCGTCTCAACTGTTTTCCCACAGCAGTTCTGTCGGGTCGTTATTCCAGAGTTCCCATAGCAAATAGAACATGCACCTGTAATGACACGGCCCTGGAGACTATGGAACATGTAATGCTCTTCTGTCCTAATAGGACAGATGAAAGATCTCGGTTTTTAACTCCCCTCGTGAACAAGCTTCATCTCCCAATCCAGCCTTGGATAGTGTCCCCTTTTTTTGCAGGATTCTGATTGTTGGATTACCGAGATGACAGCTAACTTCCTGCTTAGTGTGATGAAGAGGAAAGCGGCACTAACTTCTTCCTTAACACCACAGCTGCAGTCGATACGCCGCACAATCGAACGAAGTTCCAAGTAGCCTTATTGTACAAGGACAATGGAGTTAGGACAAATCTGAGGAGCTGAAGGACCCTTTAACAGTCCTCCTCCAGCCTCAGCAGTTTTGTGTGTGTGTGTGTGTGTGTGTGTTTTTCTTCTGTTTAAGTATTTGCCCAGGACGATATCTACCTTTACCTCCCCACCCCCATTTTATGTTGTTATTTTAATGTATATCATGCTATGGCCACACGGCTAATGCAATAAAATTTATATGAAGAAATAGCAACCTTCTGGATCAGACCAGAGCTGCATCTCCTCGTCCAGAATCCTGTTCTCTCCGTTGCCAACCAGGTGCCCATGGAAAGCCCACCAGAAGGAGAGGAGCGAAACAGCACTCTCACTACTTGTGGTTCCCAGCAATTGGCCTTCAGAGGAGGAAGAACATTGTCACCATGACTAGCAGCCATAGAAGGCCTTAGTTGCCATCTGGCACTCAACTGCCATAGATCACAGAGTGTGGTGGTCATGGCAGGGCTCAGGAAATCCCAGACTGGCTGCGTCCAATACGGTGGTACCTCGGGATGCGAACGGGATCTGTTCTGGAGCCCCGTTCACATCCTGAACAGAACGCAAGATGCGACGGCGTGTCTGCGCATGCATGGGTTCCGTTACTTCCGGGTTGCCACGGAGCGCAACACGCTCTACCCAAAGCACATTCAACTAAAGGCATTACTGTACTCACTTTATCATCCACCTGCCCTCTAAATGCAACAAGGATATATTGCTAAACTCAAAGCAGATCCTCTGGTGATAAGGCGGTGCAAATTCCCCCTCTTGGCAGAGATGTAGAAACCACACAAGCTGTGTGAGAAGACGGATGTAAACAGTGGATCTTGATAGCCAAATTCCCGCCTTCCTGATTGGTTGGGTTGTTCTGAGTCAAACAGGAACTGCCTGTTTGAAAGGGGATAAAACCAGGAGGGACAGGACTCAGCTGGAAGCAGGGAGGTCTCTGTCTCAGTTTCAAGAGAAAAACCTGGGCTTGCCAAGCCACCAAGAAGGACAACAGGCACTGATCCCAAGAAAGAGAGCCAAGGTAAGTCTGGGAAATCCACTGGATGTGAGCCTTGAAGCCTAGAACATGCCTAGAAGTCTTGACCCTGAAGGGGCAGATCTGAAATGGCATTGTTATTGTTCAGGGCTTATATAGGACTGTAAGGAATCTTTGGAGGACGACAACCGTTCTCCTGCCCAACGTGGTCCTTGATTGACCTGAATGCCTCTTCAGCACTCCTGGCTGCAAGCAAAGCCCTCTGGGGCTGCTAAGGGGGCCAGACCCCCAGGGCTCCTGCAGGGGCTGTCCCTCACTGCCATCTCCACTTTTGCAGGATGCTCCCCTCCTGGACTTGGCTGCTGGCCCTGGTGCTCCTGGCAGGCCAGGTGGAGGCCCAGAGCTGCAAGCCAGAACTGCAAGCTATTGGTAAGACATGGGGGACGCAAGGGCCAGTCTATGGGTCAAAGCAACACTTTGGAGTTTTATTACAAGCAAGCCTGTCGTGCTTGGGGGCTTCCCAGAAGTATTTGAGTGGCCACTGTGAGAGCAGGTGCTGGATGAGACGGGCTGATCTCTTATTGCATTATTATTTGTCCTTGTCCCCATCTTCTTTCTCTCATTCCCTGACTCCAGCTCGCAACCTGGCCAGAGGCCGCCCAACCTGCCAGTCCTCCGTCTTCCCTCACGAGATTATTGGAGCAGCAAGCAAAGCCGTGGATGGGAACTGCGGTGGGGACTGGTATAAAACGGGCACCTGCACCCACACGCAGCTGGACACGGAGCCCTGGTGGTACGTGGACTTGGGCCAGCAGTACGCCATCTCTGCTGTGGTGGTGAAGAACCGCGGGGACTGCTGTGGTGAGAGACTCCAGGGAGCTGAGATCCGCGTGGGAGACTCTGTGGCTGACCATGGCAAGTCCAACCCCCTGTAAGTTCCAGTTGCCTCTTCCCAAAATCTCCTTCCAGAAATCTCCCTTCTTGTAACATGGAGTCCTTGTTTCAGATCCCCCCCCCTCCACCCCAGGAGAAAAGAAGCTTGCTCCATCTTCCAGGTGACAGCTCTTGAGATATTGGGAGATGGCTCTCATACTTCCCTTTCTAGGCTAAACATCCCCAGTTCCACCAACCCTTCCTCATTCAGACTTGGTTCCCAGACTCTTGGCCGTCTTGGTCGCCCTCCTCTTCACAGCTCCCAGCAAACACGATGTCTACAGTTTTAATTCTACCAACGTTTAAGGGGGGTGGGGTGGTCATGATTGCTTTTCTGTTTGTTTTGCAGTTCTTCTTTTTATCTGTAAGCCTGTCATGGTCCATTTCACGGGTGATCGAGGTCCCGGCAGGGGACGTCAGGACCAAGGGCAAGATGGCGGGGTGGGAGCAGGAACGGGGGTCCAGAAGCCAGAAGTCAGGAGCCAAGAGTCTGAGGGTCAGAGAGCCGGGAGTCCAGAAGCCATTGGGTCCGAGGGTCAGGAAGCAGGGAGTCACGAAGTCAGGGGTCCAAGGATCAAGAAGCAAGGGGTCACGAAGTCAGGGGTCCGAGGGTCAAGAAGCAGGGAGTCACGAAGTCAGGGGTCCAAGGATCAAGAAGCAAGGGGTCACGAAGTCAGGGGTCCGAGGGTCAAGAAGCAGGGAGTCACGAAGTCAGGGGTCCGAGGGTCAGGAAGCAAGAAGCCAAATGCAGCAAGGCAGGAAGTGTGTTGCTGTGGCAAAGAGCCAAAGGCAAAATGCTGACCTTATATCCCTTCCCTGCTCTTGCCACCAGGTGCTGTGAGTTACCAAGTCGCCTCACCTGTGTGGCCGCACCTTGCCTCTCCAGAACAAACTTAGGAAGGCCCCAGTCCTGCAGAGTCCTACTGGTCACAGGGCCTGGCTCCTGCACGCACACCTGACAAAGCCATGCTGAGTCCCATCAGGGGGAAAGACAGGCCATAAATAAAAACACCCCCCACCCCAATCCCTCCATCAGGGATGGAGTCAAGGCTTCCTTGGTCTCCTCTCCTCCTCCCGACCTCTTCATCACATCGCCAGTTCACTTTGCTTCTCCCTCCTCTGTGAAGTTGTGCTTCCCTTAGCCAAAGCTCTGCTCCGCCATCAGCTCCTCACCCCCCTTGACCCCCACGGCCCCCTGCTCCTGGGTCCTCCTCGCACTCCACCTGGCCGCCTCCTGTCTGCTCTCTTCGGCCAGAAGCCACTGGCCACCAGGCGCTGCCCTTCCTCCAATCCCTCGGAGATCCATTAGACGCCCCTTGTCCTGCCTTGGCACAGATATCTGGCCCCTTTGTGGAGACCTGGGCATGCAGTGGACCCTTAAAACAACGCCAGCGGTTAATGATGAAAATTGGGGAATGTGAGAAGCCACCTTTGAGCGATAGGAATGGGAGGGGGCTGATATTTGGGAGTCCTTTCACATACAGCTTTGAGATTTTTCCCTTTAAAATCTAAAGCGGCATAGAAACAAAACGTATGAATAAATGAATGAAGATCCCCATAGACTGAGCTGTTCTGAATTTACAATCCCCTCCACTTTCTCTCTGCAGCTGTGGGACCATCACAGACACCAGCCTTGGCTCCGTCAGCACCTTGTACTGCAATTGGCTCAAGGGCCGCTATGTGAGCATCCACATCCCGGGGAGGGCTGAATACCTGACCTTGTGCGAGGTGGAGGTCTATGGCACCAAGGCAGAAGACCAGTGCTAGGGAGTGGCAGACTCTGCGCGTGTGTCTTGGGGGGTGATGAAATAAAGAATTATTCTTCCTCTGAATTGGCTTGTTTTGTCTCTCCCACATCCCTCCCTGTGAGATAGATAGATAGATAGATAGATAGATAGATAGATAGATAGACAGACAGATAGATAGACAGATAGACAGACTTAATTCGCATTAGCCAACGGCCAGGGCAACATAAAACAAGCAATATATACAAATAAAAAGACAGCAATGGGCAAAAAGGGCCATCAAATGACCAAGATTATCGTTCAGATCCTCCCTGCGAGAGATGCTGTCCTGTGGACTGCAGCACAGAACAGGCCATCTGCCGTCTGAGGTTGACCCACAAGTCTTCATTAGACCCACACTCAGGCCTTGAGACTTCATCCCAGAGAGGAAAGGTTCAAATCATAGAATTGTAGAGTTGGAAGAGACCCCAATCCAAGTCGCTGCCATGAAGGAATCTCAGCTAAAGCATCCTTGAAAGATGGCCGCCCAACCTCTGCTTGAAAACCTCCAAGGAAGGAGAGACCGTTCCAAAGTCAAGCTGGTCATCATGTTGGGGGCTTTTTAGCTGAGAAAAAGAAGGGGGGGCATAATAAGAGGTGTGTGAAATTAAGTATAGCACAGAGAACGTGGATAGAGAAGAGATTTTCTTCCTTTGTTCTTAACCAAAGCCCTCAAGAAAAGAAGGGATTCTTCACAGTTAACCTGTGGAACTCCCTCCCACTTGAGGCAGTAATGGCCACCAACCTGAATGGCCATTATCGGAGAGGTTTAGGCGAATGCGTGGAGGAGTAGAAGGCTATCACTGGCTCCAAACATTGTGGCTGGTGCCTTGGAATAACGGGAATCGCAGCTGGCAATTCCAGGGGAGTTTCTGCCCAGGGGAAATTCTGCCAAGCAAAGCCTGGGAAAAGAAGCCAAAGTCTCTGAGATCCGGGCAGTTGCAGAGGCCAGGAGAGAGCAGCTCAGAGAAGGAGGGGTCCCTTTGGCACAAGGGGGGGGGGGGGGCAGAGAGCAAGGGTGGCGACTTTAGTGATGGTGTGATAATTTTAAAGTCTTAGATATATAATAAATGTTCATAAATGTGCCAACCAAGCATGTACAAATATCAGCACAGGAAGACCGACCTGAAACCATTTTTTATTCCCAAACTGACCAAATGTTTTCTCTGCAAGGTCAAAGGAAAATGGAAAAGCCTCCCATTGTCTTTTCCTTCACAAATCCTGTCTTAAGGGTATGTCTGTGTATGAATAGGGTGAGCCTGTGACCTGGCTCAGGAACTAAGTATTTATCATTACAAAAGACTGGCCAGGCTCCCCAGGCAATCCAATCAAGTGAGCATTAACAGGTAACCTGCCAGACAGGAGATAAACAACGCACTCAGGTTTCTGCTGTAGACCGCCCTTTCTGTGATGTAGGTATGATGTTTCTGGGGGTGGTCTTGGACTCCAGGGCGGGCAATTTAAAATGTCTATATAAGGGCAGGCACACCTTGGTTCTGGGTCCTCCTCCTGCAAGTTCAATAAAGATCAGGCTTACGAGCTGCTTTGCTTCTCAATATTCTCTGCTTGGCCTCTGTTATTTTCTCTGACCAATGGAGAACCTGCAAAGGACTCTATAAGGGCTCTTGTGTCCCCCATTAGGGAATAAGGGCAGATTTTCGTTTATTACAATGGGAGACTCAAATGGAGTTCTGACCCCTTCCACGCCCCACAGGCTGTGCAGTGGGCATTTCTGCACCCCAGGGAGCTGTGTCCCCCCACCACCTTGGACTCCTGAGCCTCCCCCCCCCCCCGCCAGGGCAGGCAGCACCAGACCCCCCTGAACAGATCCCAGGGACTCTAAACCCCACGAAGCTGTTTTGCTGCCCCCTGGTGGAGTCACTCGGCTGCTGCCAGCCTTGCCTGCTGCCTCCTAGGTAACAGCGTAAGAGCCTGCAGGATCAGGCCAGCGTCCTCTTCCCCGCGGGAAAGCCGCAAGCAGCCCCAGAGCCTCTCTCTCCCCTCCTGGGATCAGAAGCGTGGCTGCCTTCAGCTGCGGAGGCCAAGCAGAGCCCGGCTGGAGATGGTCCAAATCAGGGAAGCCGGAAGGC
Organism: Podarcis bocagei; assembly: GCF_964188305.1. Lineage (NCBI taxonomy): Eukaryota > Metazoa > Chordata > Lepidosauria > Squamata > Lacertidae > Podarcis > Podarcis bocagei. Next base: position 92,425,348 of record NC_138133.1, read on the forward strand.
CGGGTTTCTGAGCCAGAGAGATCACTCAGGCCCCAAATCCCCGCAAGTGGCACATAAACATGGCCCAAGCAAGACGAAGAAACTCTGTGCAAGCAAGACCTACACCCTTGTGCAAATTAATTGAAACAAAGCATGTTTTCTATCTTACTCGTAATCCTGTACAGTGGTGCCTCGCAAGACGAAAAGAATCCGTTCTGTGATTCTCTTCGTCTAGCAGTTTTTTCGTCTTGCAAAGCAAGCCCATTGACGGATTAGCGGATTAGCGCTATTAGCGGCTTTTAGCGGCTTATCTGCTGATCGGATCAGCTGATAAGCGGCTTAGCGGCTTAGAAAAAGGGTGGTGAAAGGGGAAAAAACCAGCAGGAACTCGCAAGACATTGTCGTCTTTCGAAGCAAGCCCATAGGAAATTCGTTTTGCGAAGCACCTCCCAAACGGAAAACTCTTTCGTCTAGCGAGTTTTCCGTCTTGCGAGGCATTAGTCTTGCGGGGCACCACTGTACTCAAAACAAGTCAGTTGATCATTATGGTTTTGGAAGCCTGCAGCCAATAGAAGGAATGATGCGCTCGCCACAATATATTGAGGTTCTACGAAAGAGAGTTCTTCCAGAGCTGGAAAAGAGGTGTCCTGACAGTACTGGGATATTGCAGCAGGACCTAGCCCTCTGTCACACATTAAAACTGGTGAAGAAATTGATGACAGAGCAGCAAATACAGGTACTTGATTGGCCAGGGAATTCCTGGACGAAAATCCCATTGAGAATTTGTGGGCTATATGCAAAAGTCGCCTCCGTGCTGCAGACTGTACGACTCCGGAGAAGCTCCTTCAGGCGCTGATTCAGGTGTGGTGCAGGGATCCGAAAATCAACAGTGACTGTTCGAAACTAGGAGACTCCATGCCAAACGGTGTTCAAATACTGCTTAAAAATAGCGGAGGGCATATCCGTTACTAATGTACGTATACTTGAGTTTTGTACATGTATATGTGAGTTTTGTACAATAAACTAGATTGCTTGTTTCAATTAATTTGCACAAGAGTGTAGAAGAAGCTAGACCTAGAACATGAGTAGGCAAAATGAGGTCCAGGGGCCAGATCCAGCCCAATCGCTTTCTAAATCTGGCCCACAGATGGTCTTTGGAATCAGCATGTTTTTACATGAGTAGAATGTGTCCTTTTACCATATTTTTCGCTCTATAAGACACACCAGACCACAAGACGCACCTAGTTTTTGGAGGAGGAAAACAAGAAAAAAAATATTCTGAATCTCAGAAGCCAGAACAGCAAGAGGGATTGCTGCGCAATGAAAGCAGCAATCCCTCTTGCTGTCCTGGCTTCTGGGATAGCTGCGCAGCCTGCATTCGCTCCATAAGACGCACACACATTCCCCCTTACTTTTTAGGAGGGGAAAAGTGAGTCTTATAGAGCAAAAAATGCGGTATTTAAAATGCATCTCTGGGTTATTTGTGGGGCATAGGAATTCGTTCACCCCCCCCCCAAAATAAAATATAGTCCGGCCCCCCACAAGGTCTGAGGGACAGTGGACCGGTCCCCTGCTGAAAACGTTTGCTGACCCCTGACCTAGAAGCTAGGTGCTTCCTCTAGTGGAGCCGTCTAGAAAGGGCCCCCGCCCCCCCCCACTTTGACCCAGGAACAGGACCAGCCCAGTGCCTTGTGGCCTCCCCTTGGGGCCCTGGGACGCCCTCTGCCCTTCTTCCTAGAAGCAGCAGGTCCAAGCCCCAGCTAGTCTCTCGCCAACCGCCGAGATGTGCCCCCTTGGCGTGCCAGGATGCAAGCGGGCCAAGGAGTCCTCAGTCCCCTTACCTAATATCCCTGTGTCCCACAGAGCAGCTCTTGAGAACATCTCCGTTTCCCCATTTCCAAGCAGTGGAAGGGCCAAACTTTGCCCTCAAGATCAAAACTGACCACTAGCCCACTCCAGGCCTGCTTCATCCTCACTACTGAAGGGGTCCCACCTCTGTCCTTCAAGAGCCTGCTGAACCACAGAATCATAGAGATGGAAGGGACCCCGGGGGTCATCCAGTCCAGCCCCCTGCAATGCAGGGATCTCAGCACCCATGACAGATGGACACCCAACCTCTGCTCAAAAACCTCCAAGGAAGGAGAGCCCACAACCTTCCACTGTCAAACAGCTCTTACCATCAGAAAGGTCTTCCTGATGTTTACGGTAGTCGGAATCTCCTTTCTTGTAACGTAAGGCCATGGGTTCGAGTCCTACCCTCCAGAGCAGCAGAAAAGCCTGTCCATCTTCCATGCAAAGCCATTCAGCTATTTCAAGATAGCTTATCTTGTCACCTCCCCATATCTGGATCAGTCCAACAGCCCATCTAGACTCAGCGCCCAACCAGATGCCTGGCCATTTCACGTTCCCCGAGGACATCGGGACGGGACTGGGCCTGAACACCTTGGCCTTGTGGGACAACATTGTGGAGGCTTCCGGGGTCAGAATCCACCCCCTACCCCCGAGAGCCTGCTGTCAAAACACTGTGCAGGCCTCTACCTCCCCAACCCTCAGAGCTGGGACAGTCTCAAGGCAGAGGCAGCCCTGGCTTTGGGTGGGCGGGACTGTTGTGCGTCACTCAAGGGCCTGGGATGACCCCCCACCCTTATGTTTTGACACCCGGCTGTGTTGTGCTCAAGGTGGGAGGGGCCGCAGCCCAGAACAGAGGCCAGTGGGCTCAGGGAAAGTCCCTGGCCCCTCCAGCTGGAGCAGGCATAGGCAACCTTCGGCCCTCCAGATGTTTTGGACTACAATTCCCATCACCCCTGACCGCTGGTCCTGTTAGCTAGGGATCATGGGAGTTGTGGGCCAAAACGTCTGGAGGGCCAAAGGTTGCCTATGCCTGAGCCAGAGCATCTCAGGCAAGCAGGACAAGGAAGACCCAAGACCCTCTGATCCCGACGGCACAGAGGATCGGTCGCAGCCCTGGGCAAAATGGGCCCAGCGGTCCGATGCCGTCTGTAAGGAGGTTGCAGAAGTTTGGAGTATTTTGTGTGCCACAATTCAGGGTTACAGAAGGAGGTGTGTCCGTCCTCAGCACTAACCTCTCCAAAGTCAGTCTTATAAGGGTAGGTTTGAACAATTTGGGGCAATTAAAATGTTAAAAGTTAAATAAACATTGTGGAAGGAGTGTGAAGGTATATAGAAGTGTTAAGGTAAAGGGACCCCTGACCGTTAGGTCCAGTCGTGGCCGACTCTGGGGTTGCAGCGCTCATCTCGCTTTATTGGCCGAGGGAGCCGGCATACAGCTTCCGGGTCATGTGGCCAGCAGGACTAAGCCGCTTCTGGCGAACCAGAGCAGCGCACGGAAACGCCGTTTACCTTCCCGCCAGATTTATCTACTTGCACTTTGACGTGCTTTCGAACTGCTAGCTTGGCAGGAGCAGGGACCGAGCAACGGGAGCTCACCCTGTCGCGGGGATTTGAACTGCCAACCTTCCAATCGGCAAGCCCTAGGCTCTGTGGTTTAACCCATAGCGCCACCCGCGTCCCTATATAGAAGTGTACATATGGTTAATTTGAATATGTTATTATTGAATAGGTATATTATTGAATATTGTATACCCAATGTATCAGCCACCTGGGGGGTTTCACTGTTTGTGTTTTGGTGGTTGGCAAAAATAAAATACATTAAAAATAAAATAAAATAAAATAAAATAAGGGAGTCAGAATTTGAGAATTGGAAGGGACCCACGAGGGCCATCTAGTCGAACTCCCTTGCAATGAAGGAAACGCGGCTAGAGAATTCCTGACAGGCGGCTGTCCAACCCCCCCTTAAAAGCCTCCAAGGAAGGAGAGTGTGTTCCACCGTCCAACGGCTCTTACGGCCAGCAAGTTCTTCCTAATACAGTGGTGCCCCGCAAGACGAATGCCTCGCAAGACGGAAAACTCGCTAGACGAAAGAGTTTTCCGTTTTGGAGGTGCTTCGCAAAACGAATTTCCTATGGGCTTGCTTCGCAAGACGACAATGTCTTGCAAGTTCCTGCTGGTTTTTTCCCTTCCCCCCTTTTTTCTAAGCCGCTAAGCCGCTTATCAGCTGATCCGATCATCAGATAAGCCGCTAAAAGCCGCTAATAGCGCTAATCCGCTAATTCGTCAATGGGCTTGCTTCGCAAGACGAAAAAACCGCTAGACGAAGAGAATCACAGAACGGATTCTTTTCGTCTTGCGAGGCACCACTGTACTTGGTGGAACTCTCCTTCCAAGTAATTTGAGTCTGATCCCTGGAGCAGCAAAGAAAAAAGCTTGTTCCATGATGACTTCCTTTTACACACACACAACCAGGAACGAGTGTTTGGCCACACTGCCCTGTTAGGGACATAGAAAATAAATTTTATTCTCCGCTTCGGTGCCCACACTGCGGCTGCATCCCTAACCACGACCCCCATGGGAAGAGCGCAGCCGGCATCCCTCGAGACAGACCTCCTCCGCCTGTTGCCAGAGTCCGTGCTCGTTGCCGCAGAGGGGGAGGAGGAGGAGGAGCGATGGCGGCGGCGGCAGCGGCAGCGGCCCAGGCTTGGCTCTTTGACTTACTCAACAAAAACAAACGGGGGAAAATAATAATAATATCATATTCCAGAGACAGGACCCCCCCCTCCCCGCACCTGCCCACCCCCACGCTGTCCCCCTCCTGCCTGCTGCGGGTGGGGGGGCCACGGAGCCTTGCAGAGGCAGGCAGGCGGGCGGGCGGCAAGGCCGCGGGCTTGGCGGTGCTGGGAGCCAGAGGTGGCGCTGTCGAGGTCAAGGCTGCGCTCCAGCAGTGGCGGGCACCGGCGAGCCCAGAGTGTTCGGAGAAGAGATGACGGGGGAGGCTGCCAGGCTGCCGATGGGCTGAGAGGCGGACATGGAGGCGATCCCTGTGCAAGAGAGGGAGGAAGAGGGCAGAGAGTCAGGGCCCCATCGCGGCGGAAGGGGGTGGGGGAGCAGGGGCCCATCAGCCCTCCCTCGGGTCCCACGTGCCCCACGCCAGAGCAGTGTTACCGTCCTGAATGCAGTCAACACAGTTTCCTTCTTTTAGACAACTTGCTGCTCTGTTTGAATACATAATAATAATAATAATAATAATAATAATAATAATAATAATAATAATAATAATTTATTTATACCCCGCCCATCTGGCTGAGTTTCCCCAGCCACTCTGGGCGACTCCCAATCGAGTGTTAAAAACAATACAGCATAAAACTTCCCTGAATCAGGGCTGCCTTCAGATGTCTTTTAAAGATAAGATAGCTGCTTATTTCCTTCACATCTGGTGGGAGGGCGTTCCACATGGTGGGCACCACTACCGAGAAGGCCCTCTGCCTGGTTCCCGGTAACCTCACTTCTCGCAACGAGGGAACCGCCAGAAGGCCCTCGGCGCTGGATACTTAGATTAGCTGCTGAAGATTCTGCTTTTCTCTGTATTACTTCCTTGTTTTCACTATTATTTTTGTCACTGCCCAGATAGCCATTTACTTCATTTTCAAAATCCCGTAAAGCCTTGGCTGTCTTTTTTTCAGGTCTGGAAAAAACAGTTCTGCTTTGCTCCCTTCCACTGCAGCAACACTGAAAGCTGAAGGAAATGGATTATTTAAAAGCGGACAATTTGGAGAGGCCGTCCTCAGATACTCAGAAGCAATTGAAAATGTAATTAGTTCTGGAATCCAAAGTCCAGAGGATCTAAGTATTTTGTATTCAAACAGAGCAGCATGTTACCTAAAAGAAGGAAACTGTGTCGACTGCATTCAAGACTGTAACAGTGCCCTAGAACTGCATCCATATTCTCCAAAACCTCTTCTGCGCCGAGCCACGCCAGAGCAGGGCAGACACGGGCACCCCTGGCTCCGGAAACCTACCTGCCAACATGCTGGAGGAGCTGACGGGCGTGTTAGCTGCCGAGAGCACCGTGGAGGAGCCCATCCTGGCCGGATCTTTCACTATTGGATCTGGACAGGAGAGCAGAGAATGAGAGGGAGGTAGAGTTGGAAGGGGAATCTAGTGTCAGCGTCTGGGTGGGTGCAGAGAAATGAGGGGGGCACCAGGTGGGGAACCAAGAGAGGAAGAAGGGTCAGAGCCTGGGGATTGGCGGTGGGGCGACTCTGAGTGGTCAGAAGAAGAAGAAGAGAGTTTGGATTTGATATCCCGCTTTATCACTACCCAAAGGAGTCTCAAAGTGGCTAACATTCTCCTTTCCCTTCCTCCCCCACAACAAACACTCTGTGAGGTGAGTGGGGCTGAGAGACTTCAGAGAAGTGTGACTGGCCCAAGGTCACCCAGCAGCTGCATGTGGAGGAGCGGAGACGCGAACCTGGTTCCCCAGATTACGAGACTACCGCTCTTAACCACTACACCACACTGGCTCTGAGGGAAAAGGGGGAGAGGACTGCAGAGAGGAAGCGCCGGAAGCTGGAGCAGCAACAGGGTTTAGTGAGCAGGAAGAGGCTGTGGCAGAGAGCAGTCCAGACTCAGAGGCAGGAGAGGAAGGGGCAGGAGACAGAGGGGAGACCAGCTACTGAAGAATCCAGGGAGTCTCTCCCTCCTGCTGCAACCAGCTCCCTTCCATCTTGGTCTCCCAGAACACACAGAGAAATGAAAAGAGCGGAGCAGAGGTTGGCTGCATGCAGACACAGTCTCCGTTTGCTTGGGGGGAAACCCTGGAGAGGAGGGGACTGTGGGAAGGTGTGTGGGGGGGGTGCCATTCAGTCCTCACAACTGCCTCATCGGGGGGAAACCTACTGGGAAGACTTGCTGTGATCACGAGGCCTTTGCTGGTCCCCACTGCCTGCCAACCCAAAGAGCACCCCAATAGCTACTGGAGCAGGAGGGAGAGCTTTGGGGTCCCCCAGAGGGCAAGGGGCCCTGGGGAAAGGGGGAGGCACTGGTAGGGCCTGCAGAGTTTGGGCAGAGCCCGAGGCGAGACCAGGAGTGCACGTTGGGTGCTTGAAGACACCGCCGCAGGGTCGTGGGCAAAGGCCTGGGAGAAATGGCCTGTCACCCCTCATGGCAGAGTCGTGCGCTAGGCCTCAGGCAGGTAAGCAAAAGGACAACGGTCAGGGTGGAGCAACTGGCCAGCTAGAACCTGGTGTCCGAGTGTGCCATTGTAGGGGGAGGCAGGGGGGGTCCTCACCTGGAGGGCTGCGTCCTGATCCGAGGTGGGGCGCAGCAGCAGTGTTCCCACCAGGCAACCATTCAGCAATGGGTCCCCAGATGGATGGAAGCCCGGGTGGCAGGTGGCCCTGGCTCTGAGAAGACAGGGAGCCAGGGCCCAATAAGGAGGGGGGCAGGAGGGGAGAGTGGCGGGGGGGGGCACGTACAGAAGTAAGGGTGCTCCATGGCTTCGCGGGCCGTGAGGCGGGTCTGGTGGTCGTAGCGCAGCAGCTTGTCCAGGAAGTCGAGGGCCTCCGTGCTCACCAAGTGCTGGTTCTCGCTGTGCACAAAACGCTCCCATCGCTTGCGAGAGTGTCTGGGCGGGAGAGAGACGGGCGGGGGGAGTCACAGGCCTGGCGCTCAAGGGCCCCGGAGCCACGCGCTGCAAGGCCAGGGGCCCGGGGCCTTAACCCACACACCCCACGCACAAGGGAAGGGACTTTGGGGGGCAGCGCAAGGTCCTCTGTGTCTGATTGGAAGCCCCTCTCGCCAAGAAAGAGTGACTCTGGCCTGGCAAGGAACAGACTCCCAGAAGGGTCCCCCAAAGGTCATCCAGCCCAACCCCTGCAATGTCCTGGCAAGGCCTCCGGGTGCCCCGCGCTCACCTGCCAAGGATGTCGTTGAAGCGGGGGTCCAGTTCAATGTTGTACTTGTCAATGTAGTCATAGAGGTCCTCTGTGCCCAAAACCTTTGCGATCCGCACCAACTGGGAAGGGGGGGGAGGAGATGGTGAGAAAGCACAGAATGAGGGGGGGGGGACAGGATCCCACCCACGCACTGAGCAAGGGGAGCAGACAGGGCCCAGCCCGGCTAGAACTGAAGCAGGTGCATAATTAGAAAATTCTTGGAAGTAATAAATAGGCTTAGGGGAGGAATATGTGCTAGTAAATATTAAGGATTAGAATATTAATAAAGGAGAAGAGCTTAGTAAATGTTAGGAGTCAATATTATTAGAAATATGAATTTGGAGACCTGTCATACAGGTGATAGAACGAAATTCAGTTAGAGGGGATGCGAGGAAGTCAGTTATTAATGTTATGAGAATTAGATATCTGAAGAAATAATTTTTGTGTGTGTTTAGTTTACTGTATTGTAAAGTGTTTTTCTTTGTTGTGTGTTTTGTAATGTCTTTTTTGTCATAAATGTGGGAAATCAATTTTAAAAATTGGGGGGGGATAGAACTGAAGCAGGTGTAGCCTCACCTGAGCAGGTCTCCCACTACAGTCCTGCTGACACCCCCCCCCCAGACAGACGGCCCGTTTCTTCCTCCCCCTTGGGCAAAAGCCAGAACCAAAACGAGAGTTTGCCTCACCTGGTCGTAGTTGTCGTGTCCGTGGAAGAAGGGCTCCTTGCGGAATATCATACTGGCCAGCATGCAGCCCAAGCTCCACATGTCCAGACTGTAGTCATACATCTGCAGAAGGAAGGAGGGCCGGGGGGGTGGTGGAGAGAGCAGTGAAGCAACCGGGGGGGGGGCGCAGGGGGAGAGCCACCAAGAGAGAGGACACCTCCCCCCTCCCCTGCCCCAGAACCAAGCTTTCAGAAGGCTAAAAACACCTTCGCCCCCTGCCCAGCCTTGGCCACCCCTGTTTCCGTCGGCTCAGACCATCTCCTGCTGAACCCACTGCCGTGGGCAGGCCCCCCAGGGACACCGACCCCCTGCCCCTCTGGAGAACCAGGTGGCACGGAGGGTCCAGCCCAGGCCTGCCCCAAGCAGCGTCTCCAGCAAACACCCTCGTTTTGAGGTGCCTGGGCAGCAAAGCGCCCTCTTCGCACGCAGGCGACCGCAGGCTCTCTCCCGAGGACGGAGAAAGGGCCCTGGGGTGCCCTCCTGCTCTCCCTCCGCCTGGAAGGGATGGGCTGGGCGCCGGGCAGCGCTGCGGAGCAAGGCCCTGGCCTCCAACCTACCTGGTAGTCCACCAGGAGCTCTGGACCCTTGAAGTACCGGGAGGCCACTCGCACGTTGTACTCTTGCCCCGGGTGGTAGAACTCGGCCAGCCCCCAGTCGATCAGGCGCAGCTGCAGGCAGGGAAGGGAAAGGCCAGGGGGGCCCTGAGCGCCAGAGGAAGCCGGGAGGGGGGGAGAGGGGAGAGGACCCCCACCCTGGTCCCAGCAGCCAGGAGCAGACAGGCTGCCCAAGGAAGCATGCTTTCAAGGAAAGGGATCCGAAGAGTGCGCTGTTGATTACTATGTGCATTTCAACAGATACGTTTTTTCACTGTTTTTTCATTGTTTGAATTCGACAGATCATTTTAATTGTTGTTGTTTTTAAAAGAACCCTTCTACATCTTTTAGCTCTGTGTGATTTATCTGTATTTTAATTTTTTGCAAGCCGCCTTGAGCCCCGCTTCTGGCAGGTGGGGTGGAGAAGGGGCATAAATACATACGTAATCTTGGGCAGGTGGAGGACCTTGAAAGCCCTAAACGGCCTCAATCCAGTATACCTGAAGGAGTATCTTCACCCCCATCGTTCTACCCGGACACGGAGGTCCAGCGATGAGGGCCTTCTGGCAGTTCCCTCGCTACAAGAAGCCAAGTTACAGGGAACCAGGCAGAGGGCCTTCTCAGTAGTGGCACCTGCCCTGTGGAACTCCCTCCCTCCAGATGTCAAAGAGAAAAACAACTACCAGATTTTTAGAAGACATCTGAAGGCAGCCCTGTTTAGGGAAGCTTTTAATGTTTAACAGACTACTGTATTTTAATACTTTGTTGGAAGCCACCCAGAGTGGCTGGGGAAACCCAGCCAGATGGGCGAGGTATAAATAATAAATTCTATTCTATTCTACTGAGGTGCAGAGCTCGATGTGTCTCCAGGCCATGACAAACGCTCCCTAGCTGGACACTGCTGGACCGGCCGACTGGCCTTGAGCCAGCTGGCTGTGCCAGGCGAGGAAACCTCCATGGCTCCTCGCGACACCTGCCCCGCGACGGCCTTACCTTCCGGTGCTCGTGGTCTATCATCACGTTGTGAGGCTTGACGTCCCGGTGCATGACGCCCATGCTGTGGCAGTAATCCAGCGCCTGCAGAGAAAGAGGGAAAGAGAGGTGGGCAGCGGCAAACAGGTCGCATTGGGAAGAGCATCCTTGCCTTGCCTTGCAAGGAAGCAGCTCTGGGCTCAGGATCTGGCCCCTTGGCCAGCCTACTCCCCACGACCACACAAGTTCTTTCCCAACTGTGGCTGGAGTCGACAGGGAGTGGATCTGGTGCTTTCTGCGTTCTCCTAAGCCACAGGCAAAGCTGGAGAAAGACTGGACGCCACCCATAGTGAGAAGCATGCGCACAGCCTCTCTTGAGCTCCTGGGTCACAGGTCAGGAGTCCCTGCTCTGCCCCCCAACCCGGCATAGTCACTGTGTGGGGCTAACCAAAGCACAGATCGGCTCATCTCCCCCACCCAATTCCCCTGCGCTCAGTTCCTTACCTTCAAGATTTCATACATGTAGAATCGGATGTCAAAATCCGAGAGCGTCTGATACAATTGCTTGGAAGAAAAGAGATATTGCAGAAGTGCCATTAGCAAGACAGCCCTCAGAGCTCTGGGCCTGATCTGTTTCCGGCAGCAAGGCTCTGCCCTGGCATCTGCAATGCGCTGCCAGCACAGCACCTCTCGACTTATGCTCAGAGCACCTCTCTGCGCATTGCCGAGGGATCACAACGACCTGCCTGATCTGGAAGGATGCTGAAGGGCTTCAAGGTTAGAGGGCTTAAAACGGAGGCTTTGCAGCCCACCCTGCTCACAGCAAAGCTGGAGGATGACTTTCACGCACGTCCCCTCCAAACGGGATCACAGAATTGTGGAGTTGGAAGGGACCCCAGGAGTCATCTAGTCCAGCCCCCTGCAATGCAGGAACAGCAGCTAAAGAATCCCTAATCCAGAACGTCACCCAACGTCTCCAACAAAGGAGAACTCCGCCACCTTCAGAGGGAGTCTGTTCCACAGCCGAATGGCTCTTAATGTCAGAAAGTTCTTCCTAAAGTTTAGTCAGAATAATAATAATAATAATAATTTACTATTTATACCCCGCCCATCTGGCTGGGCTTCCCCAGCCACTCTGGGCGGCTTCCAACACAGTATTAAAACACAGTAATGCCTCAAACATTAAAAGCTTCCCTGAACAGGGCTGCCTTCAGATGTCGTCTAAAAGTCTGGTAGTTGTTGTTCTCTTTGACATCTGGTGGGAGGGCGTTCAGCAGGGCGGGTGCCACCACCGAGAAGGCCCTCTGCCTGGTTCCCTGTAACTCAGTGGTGGACCTCAGTGTCCGGGCAGAACGATGGGGGTGGAGATGCTCCTTCAGGTCTACTGGGCCAAGGCCGTTTAGGGCTTTAAAGGTCAGCACCAACACTTTGAATTGTGCTCGGAATCTCCTTCCTTGCAATTTGTATCCATCGGTTTGGGTTCTGCACTCTGGAGCAGAAAACAAGCCTGCTCCATCTTCCACGTGGCAGCCCTTCAGATGTAATCTCTTCAAGAATGTACTGCAGAACCATCAGGAAGGAGGCAGCCTTAAGGCTCCCTCTTGCTTTGTCTCACCACCTGAAACCCCAACACTTCCAGGGCCTGAACCCAGGGCGAGGGATGGGTCTGTAGGAGAAGGGAGTAGCATCAAATCCATCCAGGAGCTGCTGTCTCGCCTCATCTCCTGCAGGCCGCCTGTGCTGCCCCCTTCCCCTAACGGCACATCACCATCTCCTGCACTGAAACCATCTCCTCAAATGGGAGAAGAACCAGCCACTGCCCAGCTGAGAGACGGCTCTGCCGTCCCTCTGCCTCCCTGGCATGTCCAGGAGAAGAAGAAGTGGTGTTTGGATTTGATATCCCACTTTATCACTACCCTAAGGAGTTTCAAAGCGGTTCACAATCTCCTTTCCCTTCCTCCCCCACAACAAACACTCTGTGAGGTGAGTGAGGCTGAGAGACTTCAGAGAAGTGTGACTGGCCCAAGGTCACCCAGCAGCTGCAGGTGGAGGAGCGGAGACGCGAACCCGGTTCCCCAGCAGCTGCAAGTGGAGGAGCGGGGAAGCGAACCCGGTTCCCCAGATTACGAGTCCACCGCTCTAACCACTACACCACACTGGGAGGAAGTTGGCTTCCTAGGACTAAGAGACCAAAGGAAGAGCGGACAGAAAAACCCGTTTGACTGCTCTCAGATGGGTTTTACGGTGGTGGCCTAGGAAAGAAAGCACCGCACACATGGCCCAGATAAGGACAGGGCTCTTTAATCTCTCCACACCTTTCAGGGGGTATTTGTCTCTCTCTCTCTCTCTCTGTGTGTGTGTGTGTGTGTTATGGGCAACGGATAGAAGGAGGGGCAACAGTGAGGAGCTGGAGGGGGGAGACCTGAATGAAGCTGACACCACATCCCTCCCCCAAGTCAGCCCACCGCTGACTCCAAGTCAAAGACGGGTTTTCCAGCAGCCCTGGAACAGAAGGGTGACATTGCGCAGCCTCTCCTGGACTTTAGACCCATAGTTAAGCTCCACCCCACCCCACCCAATACACATGCACACACATCAGAAAGTGAGGAGGCACCCAGAGGCATCGCATCACCCAACCGGCCTCCACTCACCTTAAAATCTGTATTGTTGACATGCTCAAAGACCAGGGCGGGTGTCCGGGACTGCAGAGCCAGCGCAGAGCGTTCCAGGGCAGGAGAGAGAAAAAAGAGAGAATGACCAGAAGGGTTTAGTCTCAAAGCCCTGAGGGGGGACAGAGAGGAGCACAGTCTTCCTTCTCCCCTAGCCCCCCAAAAGCTACTGTAGCCACGCTGCATCTACGGAGCAGGTGAGCCAGGATGGGGGTGGGCCGAAGGGAGACAGCAGCCCCCTGGGAAGCCCCCTGACTCAGATCTGGGGGATCACCAATGGCCAGGATTCTTGAAAAGGAAGCTGGGCGGGGAAGACTTGGGTCTGATGCAGAGAGGTGCCTGTTCCCCTCGCAAGTAGGACTGCAGGCTCAAGGTGGGCAAGGGATGTAGCTGAGTGGCAGAACACCTGCTCTGCGTGCAGAAGGGCCCGGGGTCCAGGAAGGGCTGGCAGAGATGCTTTGCCTGGAATCCTGGTCAGGGTAGACAATCCTGAGCTATGTTCCTAAGGGGTCCAGAAGCACACCATTAAACTGTCCTAAGCGGCTCTGGGCTTGGGCTCCTGCAGCCAAGAAAGAACGGCTAGATTTCATTTCATTTCACTTTCAGTTTGTATACTGCTTTTCTATATTACAGTGGTACCTCGGGTTAAGTACAGTGGTGCCTCACAAGACGAAATTAATTCGTTCTGCGAGTTTTTTCGTCTTGCGAATTTTTCGTCTTGCGAAGCACAGTCAAGTCGCAACTGCACCTCTTCAAGCAATGCACCCTGGGTTTTAAGAAAAAGGAAACAAACTCACAAGACGTTTTCGTCTTGCGAAGCAAGCCCATAGGGAAATTCGTCTTGCGAAGCAACTCAAAAAATGAAAAACTCTTTCGTCTTGCGAGGCATTCGTCTTGCGAGGTACCACTGTACTTAATTCATTCCGGAGGTCCGTACTTAATCTGAAACTGTTCTTAACCTGAAGCACCACTTTAACTAATGGGGCCTCCTGCTGCCGCTGAGCGATTTCTGTTCTCATCCTGAAGCAAAGTTCTTAACCTGTGGTAATATTTCTGGGTTAGCGGAGTCTGTAACCTGAAGCGTCTGTAACCTGAAGCATATGTAACCAGAGGTACCATGAACAAGGCAGTTTGCAGGCTGAAGAAACAACAAAGTAGATGGCAAAGGTCACACACCTAATGACCATCTGAGCCAATGCAAGAAAGGCAGAATGGAAGCATAACTTTAAAATAAACAACTTATATCTGGATACCAGGGAGAGGCCCTGCAGAAGCTGCCCTGCCACACTCTGCTGGCCTGGAGCTTGGAACAAAGTAGGCTATGGATAAATATAAATACCCCACATAGCCTGATATATAATAATAATAATTTATTATTTATACCCCGCCCATCTGGCTGGGTTTCTCCAGCCACTCTGGGCGGCTTCCAACGGAATATTAAAATACAGTAGTCCATCAAACATTAAAAGCTTCCCTAAACAGGGCTGCCTTCAGATGTCTTCTAAAAGTCTGGTAGTTGTTTTTCTCTTTGACATCTGGTGGGAGGGCGTTCCACAGGGCGGGTGCCACCACTGAGAAGGCCCTCTGCCTGGTTCCCTGTAACTTGGCTTCTCGCAGCGAGGGAACCGCCAGAAGGCCCTCAGCACTGGACCTCAGTGTCCAGGCTGAGCAATGGGGATGGAGACGCTCCTTCAGGTATACTGGATCGAGGCCATTTAGGGCTTTAAAGGTCAGCACCAACATTTTGAATTGTGCTCGGAAACGTACTGGATCAGGGAGCCAAGAGCTCACTAGACCTGCCCTCTGGCCAAAAGGCAGCCCCCTCCAGGCAGAGCCTGAGCTAGGGTGGCCCACCAGGAGAGGGCAGCCTGGGGGTCCCAGAAGGGTGCAGGCTCAGCAGGCAGCTCCAGGTTCCAGGAGGAAGGAACATGGCAGAGAGGGGGAATGCTCTTCCCAGCCACAAAATGACAACTCCCGGTGTTGTTTTTTTGCCCAGCACAGCTGCCTTGCTTGAGGCAGGCCGCGTCTCTGGGATCCAGGTGGAGAGAAGCCAGGGAGGTTTCCATGCCCCACTTACAAGAACTTCCTGCCTCTTTTGAAAATCAGCTTGAAAGGGGACCAGCTGCCTTGGGCTTCATCGAGCGCTGTGCGCATGAATGCTGCCCCCCCCACACACACACACCAGCCCTTACCACGGGGTCCTTGACTATGTCTAGAAGGCTGATAATGTTGGGGCCTCCTCGGAGATTTTCGAGGATCTTGATCTCACGCTTGATTTTCTTCTTTTTTACTGGCTGAAAAAGAGAGTGCAACACAGTCGTTGTCGCAAAGGTCCGGAATCAAGGCAACCGGGAGCACAGAGCCCTTTGCACACTCAAACGCACACTGAGCTCAGGTTTTGCTTTATGGTTCTTGGCTGAGGATCGCAGCACCTGCAATTCCACGGCAAAGGTGAGAGGATGGAGGAGGCGGGGGTCCAAAGGCCCCCCGAGGACTTCCTCAGGTTTCCTAGCCTTTAGGAGACGAGGCTGTTCAATGCAATTTCAAGCTTTGCTTTTGCAATTAAAATGTATAAACACAAAATCCTCCTCTTTCTTTTGTAATTTATATTTAATTCTGGGTTTTCCCCCCCTGCCAGATAAATTTAGACAATGCTTTCCGCCATTCTTTAAAACATTCAATATTATCAATAATTGGTAAAGCTTGGAATAAAAACAACATCTTTGGCAATACGTTCATCTTACCCACCGATATTCGGCCCATTAATGACAATTTTAGACTTGACCAGATCTCAAGATCTCTCTTAATTTCATTCCATAATTTCTCATAATTATCTTTATATAAATTCACATTTTTCACCGATCAATTCACACCCAAATATCTCACTTTCTTCACAAAAACAAGGCCTGTCTTTTCTTGAAGGATTTTCCTCTCCTCGTTATCTAATTTTTTTTGCCACACCTTGGTTTTGCTCTTATTTAACTTGAATCCTGCTACTTGCCCAAACTCCTGAATCAGCTCCAGTGCTTTTCCTGCCCTGGAGTCTGGATCTTGTAAAGTGAACACCAAATCATCAGCAAAGCAGAAACACCACCTTTCAAGAGGTTGTAGCGCTTCACGTCTGCCCCCTCAGCAGCCCCTACAACACCCCTGCGATGTAGGCAGCTGCTGTCCCCATGCAGGGGTTCACCCGCAGCTGCCTAGCAAGTGCCTGCCAGGGATGAGATTTGAACTGGAAACCTCCCAGCCCAACCCCTGGCCCAAGAGACACCACCACACCCACACCCCCGCCAGGAGAAAGGGGTCACAGGCAAGAAATTCAGGACCTCTTGCTCCCCACCCACCTTGAGGATTTTCACCACGACTTTCTCGTTGTTGGTGATGTTGATGGCTTCGAAGACCTCGCTGTATTTGCCACGGCCAAGCTTCCGAACAAGCTGGTAGTCATCTTGATTGCTGTTAGAGAAGAAGAAGGTTTTTTTTTAAAGAGGTTTGCATGCTCAGGTGGGCTGCCTGTGGGCTAATCCAGCAGGGCTTAGCGGTTCCCCTACCCCCATTCCACGACGTGCGACTCGTAGTCCCAATATTCACGGGGCCTCTGTGTGTTGACGTCCGCATAGACCCTCGCTCGGCTTGGCACCGGGCCCGACATGCTCTCCCAGCCTGGAGGTCAGCGCCTCAATTGCTCTGGGGAAAAGGAGGAGGAGAGGATAAGCACAGGGGCATTAGAGAAAGGAACCGAAGGTCATTATTAGGCACTAAGATAAAAGAGAAGAGGGAGGGGAAAGGGGGTATAGCAGTTAGAGTGTCAGACTTGGACCTGGGAGACAGGGGTTCGAATCTCCCCACTCGCTCAGCTGTGGAGCTTAAGTGAGCGAGAGGGAGAACCATGTTTGCCACCTCAAGCTCCTTGGAGGGAAAAGACGGGGTGTAAATGCAGTAAGTAAATGATAAATGAAAGCTCTTCTCCCCAGCTCTTTTGCTCAGAACAACAAAGCAAACCCAGAAGCCGCCAAAATAGCTCTGAAGGGTCTCCTCTAAGTTGGGGCACTTTGTGAAGCTTTGGCCAAGGGTTGGTGGCAAGAGAGAGCCCAGGAGGAGAGGAGGCAGCAAGAAGCACCAGCAATGGGAACCTGGAAGGCCCCCGTGCCCATGCTCACACAGGGGCACAGGCCTCGCTCCGCCTGCCAGCCTCGCCCTTTGGCTGCCCAGGCCCTCAGGATGAGACCTGAAAGAGCAAGAGCAAGAGGCCTGCACACCTCATGTTCTCAAGGAGCCAGCATGGTGGACGGATGCGGAGATTGCATCCATAGTATCACGTCACAGGGGGTGAAGTTCTGGGGATGGCGTGCATATGCAACAAAGCTCTCTACCTTCTGCACATTCAATTCGTGCAATTTCAACCGGCTGGCCTTCAACCACATAGCAGAAATCCTTCACACCCATGTAATCTGTGATCGTAAACTGACCTGGGAGCAGGGGTGGGGTGCCTGATAGCACCACAGCTCATTGCCTGCTGGCAGGGAACTGCCATCAGCTCAGATGCGAGAGGTGGAAGGGCAGTTGTGTTACAGGGAACCTCCGAAAGTCTTGCGAAGCAGCTCCTCCTCTGGCGAGGAGCAAAGCCCCACCTCCAGTGGGGAGGAGGTGGGGGGACCAGGGGATGCTAGGGAGAGCCTCAACACCGACCCTGAGCAAGCCGGAGGGGAGGGAAGTACCCCTTTACCAGCACCCACGCTGCGCAGTAGGTTTTGGCGCAGGGAGGGGAGGAGAAGGTTGGAGGTCAAGCGACTGTTATGCTGGGGAAGGTACAAGGACCGGCCACTCCCAGATTCTGCGAGCGACTGCGCCAGACATGAACTTGCAATGCTCTTCACTGTAAATGGTTTTGCACTAAGAATAAAGCCTGGAAAAGACAGGTCAGAGTCTTGCCGGTTTGCTCTCGAGCAACCACACCACCACCTGACACCTGCCTTGCTCAATCTGAACAGCTCTCCAGGTTTCAAGTAGGAGTGTTTTCCCAACCCTGCATGGAGATGCTTGGACCGATCCTGCGGCCTTCTGCATGGAAAGCAGGAAACCACAGGTGGGGAGAGAGCAGCAGGAGCAGACCGCTCTTTCAGACCAGGGCTGGTGGAGACATTGCCATTTTCAACTGAGCTGAGGCTCCCCGGACAGAACCAGGCCCAGCCCTGGAAGGTGGAGGGAAAGAGGAGCCTGCCTGTCTCCTGTGGTGCTGAGGAACTGGCCTTGGGCTCCAAGCAGGCTCTTAGGGATTCTGCCTCCGTTCAGATGCCAGGCTCCCATCGCCCGACAAAACCCCTCAGGAACAGCCAGCAGGTCTCTTGTCAGGGGAAGGAGCCTGCCCTGCTGCCGCTGACTGCCTTCCAGGGAGGCCGGCCCATGCAGGAAGCGCTCGGGCTCTGCAGAGCCAACAGCCCTCCTGGCAGCATAAACCCTCCCTCCTCCTCCTCCTGGCACCAGATCCACACGCTCTCTGCCCCGGAGGCCAATTAAGCCAGCAAGAGGAACCTGCTCTCTCTGCACTTTCCCCAGTGCCAAGAAGCCAAGAAGAGCAGGCCCCAAAGAGCCCCAAATATCTGCTACTCCACGAAGCCCTTTCAGAGGACACTGTCTGACCCCACACCTGGGACCAAGCTGCCTCCTGCCGCTGCTGCTGGGGCTCAGGCCCAGGAAGTGAGGGCACCATCCTGGTTTTAATGCCTATCCTGGGTGCAGGCCAGCTTCCCCCTGGCAGGCCAAGCCAGAGGACCAGCTTCCTGGCCGGACGTCCATCAGCTCTAAAGCCCAGTGATCCCCACGCGGACTTCCCAAGCCTCTCCTGGCTGTTTCAGAGTCCGGCGGGAAACTCCAGAGTCTACGGAACTCGCTGCCTCAGGAGGCGGGAGTGGCCCCCATCCTGGACGGCTTTAAAAGAGGATTAGGCAAGTTCATGGAGGAGAAGAGGGCTACTGGTGGCCAAGAGCCCTGGTGGCTGTGCTCTGCTCCAGCAGTCAGAGGCAGCCATGCTTCTGAATCGCAGTTGATGGAAGCCGGGCATCCAGTTGGCCACTATGAGAGCAGGAGGCGGGACTAGACGGACCACTGGCCTGATCCAATAGGCTCTTCTTAGGTTCTTATGGCAGGTCAGCCCGGCTCCGTGAGCAGGAAAGTGTACCTGCCTAGAACCCCACAATGGAGGCCAATGCAGAAATCAGCAGAAACACGTCTTTGGCTGTGGCTCCTGCATTGCAGGGCATTGGGCTCCCAACTGATGACTCCACTTGAATGCCTCCCAACCTGAAGGCCCTGCAGGAGCTCCAACCAACATCCCAGGAGGAGCAGAGAGGAAAGCAAAGCACCTCAAGGGAGTTTTGTCCTAGCACAGAGGAGACCTTCAGACCATGCTTGCCATTTTCCAGCTTCCCCAACAGCCAGCTGCAAAAAGGGCTTCCTTTGAATCATGTGAGGGCTTGCACATAGTGAGATGATAGCAATGTGCGCGCGCACACACACACCCCTAGCAACTTAGCCAGACTCTGCTGGTTGAATACTATCGGAGCGCCTGGAAATATCAGACCCAGGCTGCAGGTGGTCCCCACCTGTAGGCAGGGAGCTTAAGAGCATCCCCTGGCAGACTGTGCAACAAAAGGCTCACCCGCTCCACCATCCTGTTTCCACCAACAAGAGACCCCCAGGAAGTTCACAAGCAGGACTAGAAGGCGTGCTTGTCCCCAGCACCGGGAATTTCAGCCTCCAATTCACCACCCTGATTAACGCCGTCTGTGCAGACACTAAGAGCTGAGCAAGAGGGACCAAGCTCTGCCCATGGAAAACAGCTTCCTGTGTATGACTCTCTCCTGAGAAAGACACCGGAACGCTCCCTCTGACAGCAGGATGCTCATTCTGCTTTAAAGGGGGGATCCAAGCGAAGGAAGGCCCCCGAGCCACACCTGCTGTCGAGCGAGGCTCCTCCGAGTAATCCCAGCAAAACTCTGCTCTCCTGTGCACCCTGCTCCCAGGCAAATGGGCCACCTTGCTAGCAAGCGGAACAGCAGTTTCTGAACAGAGGCCAAGCTTGGGGCGACGGCCTGGGGGGGCAACACTGCCTCCCTTCCCTGGGGTCTCCTTTTCCTTGTAGCCCCGCTTGCCTGGACACCCACCTCGGCAAATCAGCTGCAAAGCTGTCCATAGGCACCGGTTTCAGCAGCTTCCCCGGAATCGAGGCTCTCTCTCGAATGAGTCTTAGCCACCTGGGACTCGGATTTGCATCCCTCAGAAGTCCTGCTGGGGGAAACCAGCAAGCGGGGGTGGGGTGGGAGGCAGCTGGATCCCTGGACTCTGCCTGCCTGGGCAGGGGCAGCGCCATCGCTCCTGGAGGCTGCAATGTGCAGCTTCAAAGGCGAGGCTCTGAGCGAGTGAAGGAGGGAAGGCTGGCTCAGAGGAAGGCGGCTGAGCAGCGTCTCTAGAGAGGCTCCCCCTCTCCGCCCGTTTGCTTCCAGGAGGAGGAAGAGAGAGGGCAGGCTGGCACACAGAGAACAGGAGAAGCAAGCAGCAAAGGACTGCTCAGCAGGAGAAAGAGGAGGAGGAGGCAGGGACTGCCAGCCAAAGGGCTTGGCCAGGAGTCCCACTAAGGTCAGACCCTCCAAGTGTCCCTATTTTCCAGGGAGGCCCGTGATTTAGAGAAGCCACCCTGATTATTTGATCCCAGATTGTCCCACTTTTCCTTAAAGGTAAAGGGACCCCTGGCCATTAGGTCCAGTTGTGACCGCCTCTGGGGTTGTGGTGCTCATCTCGCTTTATTGGCCGAGGGAGCTGGCGCACAGCTTCCGGGTCATGTGGCCAGCATGACTAAGCCGCTTCTGGCGAACCAGAGCAGTGCCGTTTACCCTCCCGCCTATGTCAAAAGCCTTGCTGAAATCAAGATACACTATGTCCACAGCATTTCCCTGATCCACCAAGTTTGTAATTCTATCAAAAAAAGAAATCAGATTGATCTGCCATGACTTATTTTTGAGAAACCCATGCTGGGTCTTACTAATCACAGCATCCTTTTCTAAATGGTCACAGACCGACTGTTGAATTATCTGTTCCTTCCCTGGTATCAATGTCAAGCTCTCTGGATGGGAGTTACTTGGATTCCCCCCCCCCCTTTTGAAGATGGGGACATTTGCCTGCCTCCAGTCTGTAGGGACCTCACCTGTTCTCCATGAATTCTCAAAGATAATAGACAAAGGCTCAGAGATTACACCCGCGAGCTCCTTGGATGCAGCTTATCAGGCCCTGGAGATTCGAATTCCTTTAAAGGAGCTAGTTGTTCCCTTACCCCCACTTTTCCTATCTTGGGCCCCAGCTCCCTCCTTATATCATTTATCACCAGGTTGGGCACTGCTTTCCTTTTGGGTGAAGACAGAGGCAAAGTACCGTATTTTTTGCACCATAACACTCACTTTTTTCCTCCTAGAAAGTAAGGGGAAATGTCTGTGCGTGTTATGGAGGGAATGCCTATGGGTGGCATGCCTACAGATTTTCCTCCTCTAAAAACTACGTGCGTGTTATGGTCGGGTGCGTGTTATAGAGCGAAAAATACGGTAGGTGTTGAGTGGTTCCGCCTTTTCTCCGACACCCAATAGCTTTTCTCCGTCTTCCCCACACAGAGGACCTTCCACTGCATATTCAGATCTCTCCCCACCTTTAAAACAACAACAACTTTACAGCTTAAAATAAAAAAATTCCTTCCAGTAGCACCTTAGAGACCAACTAAGTTTGTTATGGTATGAGCTTTCGTGTGCATGCACACTTCTTCAGATTCGTGCATGCACACGAAAGCTCATACCAATAATAAACATAGTTGGTCTCTGTCAGGGAACTGCCATCAGAGCATCAGGTGGTGGAGGGACTCAGGCAGGATGAAAGAGACTCAACTGCTGAAGCAGGGACCAGCAGGGGGAGGAGTGGGTCTCTGAGGGAATGCGAGCAGGAGGGAGGGCTCAGGGAGGCTTCCAGCGAGAACAGTGGGGAGGTATCGGAGTCTCCCATAGGGAGACCCATACCTCGCAGGAAACTGTCACGCCGTGAGTCCAGGAGACGCGTTTCCGTTAAGGAACTTCTTTGTTGGAAACGCTTCCGCAGACAGCCACTGTCGGACTCTACTAGTGACTAGAGCAGACATGTCTGAGGAGCTCCGTCACACACGGAGGTTTGTGGGGGCGCACAAACTCTGAGGGAGCACGTTTTCACGCACAAGCAGCTAATCAAACCCTCACAGCAGTCCGACAGTCTTTGTACGCTGCCTGTGCAAGAGAAGGCATCATGAGCGAACCAACCGGAACCGGAGGAGCAGGGGCTGGAGCTGGTCCAAGCTTGGAAGATAGATACCGAGCGTTGGAGGTTCAACTGGCCCTGCAGACGGCGAGGCTGGAGGAGAGAAGGGCTCAGGATGCAGACAAGAAGGGGAGAGCCACTCAATTCCCCAGAAAGGTACCAGGATTGGTGCAGAAATTTGGGGGGGACCCCAAGGACTACCATGCTTTTAGGACAGAGATGCAATATGCCCTTAATGTGCAGTTCGATGAGTTCCCTGATGAGGAATCGCGAGTTGCTTTTGTAATTGGGCATCTTGAGAAAGGGGCTAGAGACTGGGTGCGACCCCTAATGGCAACGCACAATGACATACTAAAGGACACAATGAAGTTCTTTCGTGCAATGGATATCATGTTTTCCAGCGATATTGAGGAAGGGGTGGTGCGCAGACAGCTAATGGCTTGTAAGCAGGGGAGTCGATCTGTCCGTGAATATTGGACTGAGTTTACCATGCTGATTCACAGACTGAGTTGGGATTTATCGGCGGCACCCGTTCAAATGCTATTTGAAGAAGGTCTTTCTTCGGGGGTGAAAGACGAGCTGGCACGGAGCCCCAGGGCGGAGTCTATGGATCAGCTGACCAAATCTGCGCTGACCATAGGAGCGCGGCAGGAGGCAAGAGCCTTGGAGAGGCGGGAAGGGAGAGGGGAACGTTGGAAGGAGTTCCGCATTCCAGACATTCCTGAGCCAGCTTTCCCGCCGGCAGAGCCGATGGAAATCGGAACAGCGCGCGCGCGCGCATTTTCAAAAACCAGCGAGGGAGCTAAGAAGGAGGGAAAGGGCCCCCGGAAATGCTATCTCTGCCAACAGCCAGGCCACTTTGCCAGAGTCTGCCCCCAGAGGAAGGAATGGCAAGGGATGGTGGGAGCTGTTGAGGGGGGAGAAGAAGGGGGAGCGGAGCAGGTAAAAGCCAACGCCTGGTTGCCACAATTGGGGCACTGCAGCCAGGCCAAAGAGCAGTGAAAGTGCCCGTGCCAGAAGCTCCTCGACCTGCTCTAGTGATTGAAGTGTCGCTAGAGCTGCAGAATGGGCACCCCCTAAAAATAAAGGCGCTATTGGACTCAGGCAGCTCCTGCAATTTTATGAGCAAGGAGTTTGTTGCTGAACACCAGATACAGACCATCCCTTTAAGCAACCCCCTGCAGGTGACCACGATTGATGGCAGGGAGTTGTTGGGAGGAGGAGTCCGCTTGCAGACTGTCCCAATGATAATGAGGGTGGCAAGGCACACAGAACTGATAGCGTTTAATGTGGCCACCCTGGGAGGCGCTCCCATTATTTTGGGAATGAGCTGGCTAGCTCTACATGATCCGCTGGTTGGCTGGCATCAAAGAGTGGTGTCCTTTGGTTCAGCACATTGCCTAGAACACTGCAAAGGGGAGAAGGGTTCAGTAGGGGCCCAAGCCACCCTAGCAGGGACTGAAGTAATGGGGAAGGTGAAGGTACCACCACAGTATGCAGATCTCAGCGACGTGTTCAGCGAGAAGGAAGCTGACCAACTACCACCTCATAGACCCTTTGATTGTCAGATCAATTTACTCCCTGGAGCACAGCTTCCCGTGGGCAAGTTGTATGCCATGTCAGACAGGGAAATGCAGGAGTTGCGAGGGTTCATTGACAAGAACCTGAAGAGAGGCTTCATCAGAGAGTCCAAAGCAGCAGGGGGGAGCCCAGTGTTCTTTGTGGACAAAAAAAATGCGGACAAGCCGAGACTTGTATGTGATTTTAGGCGGCTGAATGCAGTGACTGAACCGGTGGCGTTCCCTATGCCCAGAATTGATGATATTTTGACCATGGTGAGGAAGGGAAAGATTTTCACAAAGCTGGATCTAAGGGGGGCGTACAACCTGATACGCATAAGGAAAGGGGATGAATGGAAAACCACCATGTTTACCCCTTTGGGGGCGTTTGAATACCTCGTTATGCCATTTGGATTACAAGCAGGCTCCGCGTGTTTTCAATCTTTTATGAACCACGTGCTGGGCCCTTTGCTCTACAAGAATTGCGTTGCCTTTCTAGATGATGTGTTGGTGTATTCTGAGAATGAGGAGCAACATGTGAGAGACGTCAGAGAAGTGTTGAGCAGACTGCAAGCCAACAGGCTGTGGGTCAAACTGGAGAAGTGTCGGTTCCATACCAAGGAGGTGGAATTCCTGGGGTACCGCCTGTCAGACAAGGGATTGGCCATGGATCCCGGCAAGGTACAGGCAGTGCTGGAATGGAAAACACCCAAAACCAAGAAGGATGTGCAGAGGTTCCTAGGGTTTGGAAACTTTTATCGTAAGTTCATCCGCAACTTCGCCCATCTGACGGCGCCCATCACTGACTGTCTCAGCAGTAAGAAGAAGTTTGTATGGACGGCGGAGGCGGGGCGAGCGTTTGAGGAACTGAAAAGGGCCTTCGCCTCTGAAGAACAACTTCTGCATGTGGATTTACGAAAGAAGCTAAGGGTTGAAACAGACGCATCTGACAGAGCCATAGGGGCGGTGCTTCTTCTGCAGCCGGGGAAGGAGGAGTCGGAGTGGCGTCCGTGTGCCTTCTTCTCGCGGAAGCTGAACAAATCCGAGAGGAACTACACGGTGTACGACCGAGAACTGCTTGCTATTCATGAGGCGTTCCGGAGATGGAGGCATCTGCTAGTTGGTGCACAACATAAAGTGCAAGTGTGCACGGACCATAAAAATCTAGAGTACTGGAGAACGGCGCGAGTGCTCAACCAAAGGCAGTTGAGATGGGCCCAAGAGTTCTCCAAATTTAACTTTGAGATTTGTTATGTGCCAGGCCCAGAGAATGTTAGGGCGGACGCTCTCTCACGCAAGCCTGAATATTTGGAGGGGGAGGGAGCACCCGAAGAAACCCATATCATTCCAGAGGACCGCTGGGTGTGTGGGGCGACTTTGGTGGGGCAAAGGGAATTGGTAGAGGGTACGGTGCAGGATGCATACGCCCAGGGGAAACTCAGGGATCTCAGAGGGGAGGAAGACAAACCCGGTGGTTTTGAGGAGAGAAATGGGGCATTGTATTATAAGGGAGCGTTATATATACCTGAAGGGGAATTGAGGGAGAAAGTACTCAAGCAGCTGCACGATAGCCCCACAGCAGGGCACTTTGGGCAACACAAAACCATGTGGCTGGTTACCAGGGAATTTTGGTGGCCCAAGGTCAGGGAAGATGTGCGGGAGTATGTGAGAGGGTGTGAACAATGCCAAAGAGCCAAGGGGGAGAGGCAGGCGCCGGCTGGTTTATTAGAACCACTGCCCACACCTGAGAGACCGTGGGAAGCAGTGGCAATAGATTTCATGACTGATCTGCCAAGGTCTAGAGGGAAAACAGCCATCATGGTTGTAGTAGACCTGTTAACTAAAATGGCCCACTTCATAGCCTGCTCACATGCGGTTACAGCAGAAGAAACCGCCAAATTGTTTGTAGAGAATGTGTTTAGGTTGCATGGCGCCCCCTTGAGGGTGGTTTCAGACCGAGGGAAACAATTTACTTCCAGGTTCTGGAGGAAGCTCATGAGCTTACTGCATGTAGAGGTTAATTTCTCGACGGCCCGTCATCCTGAAACCAACGGGCAGGCGGAAAGAGCAAATGGGGTTCTCCAACAATATTTGAGGTGTTATGTTAATGACAGAGAGAATGATTGGGTGGAGAAGCTGGCGTTGGCAGAATTTGCCTACAACAATGCAGAGAACGTGTCCACGGGGATGAGCCCCTTTTTGGCTAATCACGGGTGCCATCCCAGAGCCTTCCCAGGGGGGGAGGGGGAGAACTGGAGCGTTCCAGCTGCAGAACAGTTCGTGGAAGAAATGGAAGCGATCCATCGCCAGCTCCAACTCAACTTAAACAGGGCTAAGGAGGAATATAAGAGGCAAGCAGACAAAAACAGAAGGGAAGGTGAAAGCATCAGGGTGGGGGACCAGGTGTGGCTGTCAACCCAAGGGTTGCCATTCAAAGGAGGTTGTAAGAAATTAAGACCCAAAAGGCTGGGTCCGTTTGAAGTCATACAGCAGGTCAATCCAGTGGCTTTCAGGCTCCGGTTACCGAACCACATGAAGCTGCACCCAGTTTTTCACAGGTCGTTGCTGTCACCGTATAGAGGAGACAGTGAGGGGAGGGTCACTAGGGGACCAGCAATGGAGGAGAAGGAACACAGCTACCATGTAGCGGAGATCCTCGATTCCAGGTGGAAGGGAGATCAAGTAGAGTATTTGGTAATGTGGGAAGGGGAACCGGAGTCGGAAAACACCTGGGTTAGGGCAGAGGATGTCAATGACGAGGTTTTAATAGAGACTTTTCATCAGAGGTTCCCACGTAAACCTCAGCCTGTAGCGAGGTTCCGAAGGGAATACTTTGCCACCACCGACGAGGAAGAGGAATTGGAGGGGTTCCCAGATTCTGAAGAGGAGGAGGATTCAGCTGGCCAGGACGACGATCGATGGAGAGAATTGTTCGAGACGTCAGAAGATGAGGAAGATTCGTTTCGGGGTTTTAGCCCTTCACCTCCCAGGGGGGAGGAATTGGGAGGGGGTGAGGGGGGCCCTGGAGGGGAGGTGGATGTCAGGGAACTGCCATCAGAGCATCAGGTGGTGGAGGGACTCAGGCAGGATGAAAGAGACTCAACTGCTGAAGCAGGGACCAGCAGGGGGAGGAGTGGGTCTCTGAGGGAATGCGAGCAGGAGGGAGGGCTCAGGGAGGCTTCCAGCGAGAACAGTGGGGAGGTATCGGAGTCTCCCATAGGGAGACCCATACCTCGCAGGAAACTGTCACGCCGTGAGTCCAGGAGACGCGTTTCCGTTAAGGAACTTCTTTGTTGGAAACGCTTCCGCAGACAGCCACTGTCGGACTCTACTAGTGACTAGAGCAGACATGTCTGAGGAGCTCCGTCACACACGGAGGTTTGTGGGGGCGCACAAACTCTGAGGGAGCACGTTTTCACGCACAAGCAGCTAATCAAACCCTCACAGTCTCTAAGGTGCTACTGGAAGAAATTTTTTTATTTTGTTTCGACTACAGCAGACCAACACGGCTACCTACCTGTAACTTTACAGCTGTTTTCATCCTCTATATTTTAACATCTTTGGTTTTTTTATATTGTTTCCATTCTAATGTATTAAAGTTTAATTATTTTTAAAATGATGATCTTCTATCTGTTTTTAGCTTTTAGTATTTTATCTGTCTTGTTTTAATTTGTGTAAGCAGCCACGAGCCCCAGTTCAGGAGAAGGATGTAAATATTAGAATCAGAGAATTGGAAGAGACCCTGAAGGATAGTCAGTTGTCTCGGTTATGACAAACATTCTTCCCTTTAACATGCTACCTTCTCAGAATCACTTCCCGAAAACAACGGAGGAATCCACTTACTCCTAAACCACAGGCTGCTTTGGGCACTTGGCCAGCGGATTACGAATGCAGCCGTAGGAATGCACTTATCCACGGCCTCCGTCCCGTCCGGCTCCAGCCCATTTCAGACACAACAAGGAACCCGGAAAGCAGTGCAAGGAAACTGAGCCGGGCCACTAATATCCCCAGCTGACCTCTGTTGACTGGCAAATGAGCACAACACTGATCTAGCAGAGATTGCCAGCGCCGAGGCTGCCTTTCACTTGGAAGCAGCGGCCACGCTGGGTAACCCGCAGGTCAAAGATATCCTCTGGAGCTGCAGCGGAGGCCCGTGGCAGACACAGCCCGCTCTGCTGGGAGCCCGAGTCAGAGCGGCTTCGATGCTTGGCTCCAGGAAATGGCACTGCCATCCCGCCTCCCACAAGCATGGGAGTTGCAAGGGGCCCACCCAGGGCAGCCCCCTGCAATGACCAGGGAACCCCGGAAGCTGCTCGACACAGAGTCAGTCTGTTACTCCACACTGAGCGACAGCAACTCTCCAAGGTTTCAGGCAAGGGTCCTTTCCAGCCCTGCCTGGAGGTGAAGCAAACTTGAGGCTGCTTCTTTCTGCGTTCAAAGCACCCCTGTGGGATGTGCCCCTGAGCCGCTGCCCTTCCTCAAACCGGCACTGCCCAGCAAATGGCCCCAGGATGGAGCAGAGGGTGCAAATCAGCTGCCAAAGCTGCCAAGTGACCACATGGATCTGTGGAACTTGTACCTTTGCAAGTACCCTATGGAGTTTGCTCCACGTCTGTGAGGAGCAGATCTTTCAGTGTGGTAGCCCCTGTGAACTGGAAATCTGCCTAGTCACATTCAGCAGACAGCCTTGTTGTGCTCAAAGTGTTGGTGCTGACCTTGAAAGCCCTAAACGGCCTCGGCCCAGTATACCTGAAGGAGAGTCTCCACCCCCATCATTCTGCCCGGTTGCTGAGGTCCAGCTTTGAGGGCCTTCTGGCGGTTCCCTCACTGCGAGAAGCCAAGTTACAGGGAACCAGGCAGAGGGCCTTCTTGGTAGTGGCGCCCGCCCTGTGCAACACCCTCCCATCAGATGTCAAGGAAATAAACAACTATCTGACTTTCAGAAGACATCTGAAGGCAGTCCTGTTTAGGGAAATTTCAAATGTTTGATATTTTATTGCTTTTTTATCATTATTAATATTCTGTTGTGAGCCACCCAGAGCGGCTGGGGAAACCCAGCCAGATTATAAATAATAAGTTGTCGTTGTCATTGTTGTTATGCTCTTTCAGACACCTGGTCAAAACTTTTCTGTTTTGACAAACCTACCTGGAAACATATGCAAGTTTTACTTGGGCTAATAATAATAGTGGTGATGATGATGATGACGTGGCTGGCTATATTTGTATATTGACAATTCCTTTATATAACTGCCTAGGGTCTCTTTGACTAAGTGGTTGACAAATTATTCTAACTAAATAAAAAAATAGAGCACTGATTAGATTTTTCTCATGTTCAGTTGCACACCTGAATACTCATTCTCTGCCCCTACACTTCCTGAATACTCTTTTGTCACATAGGACAGCCGAAGCTCCAGAGCAGAATTTGGCTCGCAACAATCTCAGCATGTTTGCAATCCTCATTGTTGCAGGAGAAAACACAAGTGCGTGCACATTCAGACAGCATCCTCTGAAAGCTTGAGCAAAAGAGAGCTTTTCCCACCCACCCCTCCCTGACCACAGTAATCCCTCCCGAAATATTTCAAAGTCTCTATATAGGCAGAACCCAGCAGAAAAGGTCACACAGGCACAACACCCAAATTTGCATAACCTGCCTTGGTTGACCAGGACTTCTGTACAACGGGGTGGTTTTAAACATGTAACTCGAGGCCTGTGCTTACAGTGCTTCAGTGCATTAAACAACAGAGTGGAGCCTGAGGTAAGCCTCGCGCCAAGGTTGTGTGCATTTAAGTCAACACAGCACTTATTTCTGGAAGTGGAGTTCAGCTGGAACTCTGAGAAATGTCTCCTGTCTGAGGCTCCTGCACGTGATAAATCACTGCATTTCCTCCACTTCTCCATGCGCAGGCCAAGTGTGGCGAGCACCCTCAGCGCCAGGCCCTGTCTGCGCATGGCCAAAGAGATGACGGTTACCACCTTCATGTGGTTCCCCATGTACGCTGCGCAGACTCTCTGAATTGAGAGCCAGTGTAGCAGTCAGAGAGTCAGACCAGGATCTGGTAGGCCCGGGTTTGAGTCCGCACTCAAACACGAAGCTCAATGGGCTAGTCACTCTCTCCGCCTAGCCTACCTCACAGGGTGGTTGTGAGGATAAAATGGGCCAGGTGAGGGACCTATGTACACCACCTTGAGCTCCTTGGAGGAAAAGGTGGGCTATAGATGCTAGAAATGAAGGAATCCAGGACCCGAGACCCAGCATGCAATGCTTGACAACAGCCAGACAGAAACAGTCAAACACAGGGTGCAAACAGGGAGCAGAGACAGCAGCAGAGCGAGGTCTCCGTTCGCACCAGAACCCAAGCTTGCCTCCGCACCGGCTCACGCTTTCCCTCTTGCCCCGAGAAAAGAGAGGGTGAGCTCCAGGTCACCGGCAGAGAGTCCGGCTCCCTCGTAGCCAGAGCCGCCTCCTACCTTGAGCCTTGGTTAATCTGCAGCTCCACCGCAGCCTCCGGGAGCCGTCCTGCGAGACGCAGAGCAAGGCACGTGCAGCATTCCAGGCAGGCGGGAGCTCAGGAGGGGCGGTCAGACGCTTCCACGTGGTCAGCAGGTCTCCATCGGGCCCAAGAGGACAAAACGCAAAGGAGATTCCCGAAAGCCCAGGCGTCTCTTCACAGCATCGCCCTGTGCCTGGAAGAACAGCAAAGGCTTAGGCAGCTCATCTTCATCTCCACCGCAACACACACACTTCACCAACAACACAAGCAACAATTCCAAACCTCAGCCGTTGTGAACGGTGTGCTAAACTGAAAGAGTATGGACCAGTCTTCCTCAGCCTGGTGCCCCCCTCCAGGTGTTTTGGACTGCCATTCCCCATAATCCCCTGCCAGCATGGCCGCAGGAAGCTAGGGCTGATGGGAGTCGTAGTTCAAAGCATCTGAAGGATGCCAAGTTGGGGGGAAACTGGTAGAGGCAAAATCCCAGCAGATAAGCCAGCAACCATCAACTCTGTCCTACTCAGAGGAGACCTCACTTAGTCAAGTTCATTCATTTCAGCGGGTCTACTCTGAGTAACAGTGAGCTGCCATATTACCTGCAGTTTAAATGGAGGAGGGAAAGGGTTATATTAGAGATAGAAACTAAAAGAACAATTTCCTAAAGTAAAAAACATGCAGGGTTCATAAAGGGTTTTGATCATAGACTCACAGAACTGTACAATCATAGAATCTTACAGTTGAAAGGGACCCGATGGTAATCTAGTTCAACCTCTTGCAATGTAGGAATCCCTGGGTGGGCTGAAATCAGCGATCTTCTCGTTAACAACAAGCAGCCCTGACCCACTGCGCCAGAGAGAGCATTGATTGGAAATACTCCCGTCTGCTCCAGTGCCAAGGAATCAAATTCCACTTGGAGAACAGCACCTTCTACTGAGCAGTAATGGGCGAGATATACTTTTCTAAATAAGCAAAATAAATATTGATGGGGTGAGCAGAAAGCAGAGACACACAAAGCAACCGGCCCGGGCTGACTGTCAGCTGCTGGAGGCGATTTCTCCAAAGAATGCCTGGGCCTGGTTTGATCCAGCCATTTTTACAGGATCAAGAGAGAGTGTGCAAAGATCAGTTATGCCTTGATTCAGGCCTAGCCAGCATGGGGGTGACCTCCAGACTCCCACCAGCCTCAGGAAACAGGGCCAGTGGACAGGGATGGTGGGAACCATATTTGAGACCCCTGCCTGAATTGTCCAGCCATCCAGACCAGGCTTGCTTGCTCTGAAAGTTCAGCACATTCTTACAGATCTTGCACATATATATCAGGCTCCCAAGCACAACGCAAACCAACACAGCAATGGGAAGGGCCGCAAAACATCTCTTTTGGATGCCAAAGGTCCCAGGTTCAGTCTCTGCAAATAGGGCCAGTAACTCAAAATCCTGAAAAGCCATTACTATCAGTCGGAGCAGACAGTGCTGAGCGACACGGACCAATGGTCTGAGTCACAGAGTCAGAAGGGACCCTGAGGGTCATCTAGCCCAACCCCCCGCAAAGCAGGAATCTCAACCAAAGCATCCATGACAGGGGGCCATCCAACCTCTGCTTAAAAACTTCTAAGAAAGGAGAGTCCACCACCTTCCACGGAAGATCGTTTCAGCATAAAGCAATTTCCTGTGTTCACACCTTAGCAACCCTACGGGGGGGGGGGGAGGATGGAAGAGAAGAGCTCCAACACCCTGAGAGCCCAAAATGCTGCAGGCGCCATCACTCGACTCCCCGCCTGTCTGCACCCCAGTACTGGCCAGGCTCACTCACAGAGGCAAGAGGCCCATGCACAAAGATCTCCCACTTAGATTACTGCAATCTGCTCTACGTGGGGCTACCTTTGAAGGTGACCCGGAAACTACAACTAATCCAGAATGTGGCAGCCAGACTGGTGACTGGGAGCGGCCGCCGAGACCACATAACACCGGTCTTGAAAGACCTACATTGGCTCCCAATACGTTTACGAGCACAATTCAAAGTGTTGGCGCTGACCTTGAAAGCCCGAAACGGCCTCGGTCCAGTATATCTGAAGGAGCGTTTCCACCCCCGTCGTTCTACCCAGACACTGAGGTCCAGCGCTGAGGGCCTTCTGGCGGTTCCCTCACTGCGAGAAGCCAAGTTACAGGGAAACAGGCAGAGGGCCTTCTCAGTAGTGGCACCCGCCCTGTGGAACGCCCTCCCTTCAGATGTGAAGGAAATAAGCAGCTATCTTATCTTTTAAAAGACATCTGAAGGCAGCCCTGTTTAGGGAAGTTTTCAATATTTAATGCTGTATTGTTTTTAACACTCGATGGGAAGCCCCCCAGAGTGGCTGGGGAAACTCAGCCAGATGGGCGGGGTACAAATAAATTGTTGTTGTTGTTGTTGTTATGCCATGGGCAGAGTGCAGAAGGCCATCTAAAGACTGAGCACAAGACACCCCTGCTCCAATCCCCAGCATTGCCTTTGAAAGGATCTCTGGATACGGGGCTGGAAAAGGCCATTGCCTGAGAGAATCCAAGGCTCCGCAGCCGGCAGGAGTGGACAGCACTGAGCTAGTCCAGTTCTGCATAAGGCAGAACATCAGCAGATGCAGCGCCCGATCCAAGGTGGTCTAATGAGAACGGTTTCCCAAAACTCATGGGTCCTTCCCGATTAACTTCAGCTAAACATCAGGAGAAACTTCCTTATGGCCAGAGCTGCTGGACAGCAGAGGAAACTGTCTCCGGAGGTGGCTCTCCTTCGCTGGGGATATTTCCGCAGAGGCCAGGCGTTCATCCACAGGGATGCTATAGAGCTCAATCAGAGACTTGTTGTCAGAAGGAACCTCAAGGGGTCATGTAGTCCAACCCTCTGCAATGCGGCAAAGTCTGGCTCCTGGTACTGGCCAGGGGACCAAAGCCGCACCCCAAAGGCTGCTCCCACTGTCCCCAGGAATAATGTCAAGTCAAGGGGGAAGCCAGTCTGGCCCCACCCATTGGTCAGAGGAGGAGGAGCAGTAGCAAGGGGATTGTTCCTTCATCCCCTGGTGGAAAGAACACTTGGCTCCAATTGCCACTTCTCTGCCCCACGACAGCAGAAGCAAAGGGAGAGGCCACTCTGCCCACTCACCCACCCCCCACCCTGTACAGGGAAAGCTGCCGTGGGCAGCTGTTTAAGCAAGACCACCGACAGGGGAAGTTTGGCCTGGCATGAGCGCCCACTTCCGGCTCACCACTTTGGCCTGCCTTTCACAGAATTGAAGGGATCCCAAGACCCTGCAAATTGCAAGAGTCACAACTTGGAAGAAGGGGCCTCGCCTCCATCTTTCCCCTCTGCTTCCCTTGCCTTGTGTGAGCTGCTTTGGGAGGCTAGAGCTGTCAGAGAACAACTCCAGGAGATACAAGCCGGATCTTGCAGGGAGCAGGAGGCGGCTGGAGGAGAGGACCTTCCCAAAGCCCTTTCCAAGCCAGCGACTCCCATTAAGGGCTCAAGGTAGCGCTCAAACACACACAAAGGGGACAGGCCTTTCCGGATCACCTGGTTGGGCTGTTGAAAGAGCGCCGTTCCGGCACCGGGCTGTTTGTGCTGAGGACTTTTTATCCGCAAAGGCCAAAGGCAGACCTGCTTAAATCAATGTGCTCCTCCCATGTCACCCAGGCGGCTTATCACGGGGCATGATCTTGCGCTTAGTGGGCAACAGCCTCTAGCCTGATCCTAAACCGATTAGAGCAGCATTTTCCGAATTCCAGCTGTTTTTGGACTACAACACCCATCATCCCTAGCTAGCAGGACCAGCGGTCAGGAATGATGGGAACTGTAGTCCAAAAAGCACACGAAGACCCAAGTTTGGACACTGGATTAGAGGAACGCAGGAAGAAGCTGTCAAACCATTGCTCCATTTAGCTCAGTATTGTCCACACTGACAGGCAGCACCTCTCCAGGGTTTCAGGCAGGGAGTTTGGCCCCGTTCTCGCAGGAGACGCCCCTGGGGTTTCAACCCGGGACCTTCTGCATGCAAATGAGGTGATCCGCAACTGAGCTCCGGCCCTAAAATAAAAATGCATCTATGCA
Organism: Podarcis bocagei; assembly: GCF_964188305.1. Lineage (NCBI taxonomy): Eukaryota > Metazoa > Chordata > Lepidosauria > Squamata > Lacertidae > Podarcis > Podarcis bocagei. The sequence continues at coordinate 92,459,522 of NC_138133.1, forward strand.
AACGGAAGAGGTGAGAGTTAAGCAAAGAATTGATTCCGGTCTCGGAGTGTGTCTTGTGCGTCTCAGAACTTGTCGTTCTTTGATGGGGGGTTATCTAGGAGTCTTGGTTGACCATAAACTTGACATGAGCCAACAGTGTGACGCAGCAGCTAAAAAAGCCAATGCAATTCTGGGCTGCATCAATAGGAGTATAGCATCTAGATCAAGGGAAGTAATAGTGCCACCGTATTCTGCTCTGGTCAGACCTCACCCGGAGTACTGTGTCCAGTTCTGGGCACCACAGTTCAAGAAGGACACTGACAAACTGGAACATGTCCAGAAGAGGGCAACCAAAATGGTCAAAGGCCTGGAAACGATGCCTTATGAGGAACGGCTAAGGGAGCTGGGCATGTTTAGCCTGGAGAAGAGGAGGTTAAGGGGTGATATGATAGCCATGTTCAAATATAGAAAAGGATGTCACATAGAGGAGGGAGAAAGGTTGTTTTCTGCTGCTCCAGAGAAGCGGACACGGAGCAATGGATCCAAACTACAAGAAAGAAGATTCCACCTAAACATTAGGAAGAACTTCCTGACAGTAAGAGCTGTTTGACAGTGGAATTTGCTGCCAAGGAGTGTGGTGGAGTCTCCTACTTTGGAGGTCTTTAAGCAGAGGCTTGACAACCATATGTCAGGAGTGCTCTGATGGTGTTTCCTGCTTGGCAGGGGGTTGGACTCGATGGCCCTTGGGGTCTCTTCCAATTCTATGATTCTATGATTCTATGATTCTAGTCTGCCCTCGGGATGCGGGGACCAGCGCTGGGGATGCGGCAGCTACGGAGACAGCCGGGAAGGTTGGGGTGGGGAATTTGTGGGTGCCAAAGCCCACCACCACCATGCCCACCTCTCTCTGCAAGCTGCAAGACCCCCAAAGGGAATCTGATGTGCAGGCACCCTCTCTGCACACCCCCTACAAGATGGGCACCCCACTCCAGGGGGGCCAGTCACAGCTGCTCAGTATCTGGGGCCCCATTTCACGGGGGGAGTGGGGGAAAGGAGAGAGAGATGACAGGAAGGGCCTCCCCATCCAGAAGGGACCCTTGGCCACCCAAACCTATCCTGACCCCACCCCCCCAAGCCCACAGATCCCCACCCCCCACAACTGCCCCCCACACTTGACAGGCAGGCAGAGGAGCCAGCTCACTCCTGGGGGAAGAGGTCCCTTCACCTGCCCCCCAAATTGATGGGCATTCCTGTGTGTGTGTGCCATGTCATGTGATCGATTATGTGGGGCAGAGCTTACCTGGAACACCCCCCCCCTCTTATTTGATTCAAGTTCGCACCTCTGGAAGGGGGGGCTCTCTCTTTTTCTCTCTCTTTCACCCCCTCACTCCACGTCCAGGTACGAAGGCCTCTCTCTCCCCCCCCCCAATTTCCCTCATCCCCCCACAAGTCGCCCCCCCTGCCCTGCAACAAGCCCCCACCCCACCCATATCCTCCACCAACACCCCCCAGGTCCGCCACACACACACAGCGTGACCCCTTCCCCCCCAAATGAAGGACCCCCCCCTCAGAAGAGGGTCCCCCTCCGCACCCCCCATTTTCCCTTCTCGGCGGCGAAGGGGCTTCTCTCTCTCCCCCCCCCCGCTTCTTTACCTCGGCCGGGCCGCTGAAGCGGCGGCGGCGGCGGCGACCGGGTCGAGCAGGTCTCTCCCGGGTCCGCTCCTGGTGGGAGGAGGGGGGCAGGGAGGGGGCTGGCCTCTCCCGGGTCCGCTGGGGGGGCGACAATATGGCGGCGGCGGCCGCGGGAGGAGGAGGGAGGGAGGGGCGAGAGAGGGTTTTTCCCCCGCCGGGCCGAGAGGGGGCGCTCGGCCAAGACTCGCCGCTTCCGGCGCAGGGCCATAGAGAGCGCGGGGAGGGAAGGGCCGAGCGGGGAGAAGCCGCTCTGGCACGACGGCCGCACCATAGAGGCGGACATTCGACCGCTGCGCTCACGCGCCGGCCTCCGCGCGCACGTGTGAATGGAGGGCGTTTTCACGTGTACGATCCGGGGATGGGGCCCTGTTTCCAGGCACCCAGGCGTGTCCCGCTCGCCTGAACTCCCTGGGAGGGCGTCGGAAGAAAACACGTGTATGCCCAAACGTGGGGAAGGTGGAGGTGAAGGAAGCACACGTGTGTGTTTGTGTTTGTGTGTGTGTGTCCCGCCCGAGGAGCAGCGTGGAGTTAACCTACGGAACTTCCCCCCCCCCCCCCAGGAGGCAGGAGTGGCTTGAAAAGCCTTTTTGATGTATGGAAGTGAGAGCTGGACCATCAAGAAGGCTGGTCGCGGAAGAATGGATGCTTTTGAATTCTGGTGCTGGAGGAGACTCTTGAGAGTCCCATGGACTGCAAGGAGATCAAACCTCTCCATTCTGAAGGAAATCAGCCCTGAGTGCTCACTGGAAGGACAGATCCTGAAGCTGAGGCTCCAAGACTTTGGCCACCTCATGAGAAGAGAAGACTCCCTGGAATGGAAAAGACCCTGATGTTGGGAAAGATGGAGGGCACAAGGAGAAGGGGATGACAGAGGACGAGATGATGGGACAGTGTTCTCGAAGCTGCCAGCATGAGTTTGACCAAACTGCGGGAGGCAGTGGAAGACAGGAGTGCCTGGCGTGCTCTGGTACACGACTAAATGACTAAACAACAAGTCCACTGAAATCCAAAAGAACTATGTTGTTGTTGTTTAGTCGTGTCCGACTCTTCATGACCCCCTGGACCAGAGCACGCCAGGCCCTCCTGTCTTCCACAGAACCATCTTTATATATGCAACTACAGTGGCTTGAATTTTAGTAGCAAAAAACCTGGAAATGTGACTCAATTTCTACAAAGCTTGACTGGCAGGTGAAGACGATGGAAGACGTGGAACTTGCGAAAATGACTGGGAGAATAAGAGGAAACTCAAAACCAGAAAGTGTGTAAAGAATGGATAACATTTAAAGAATACCTAAAGCAATATTGTGAAAAGGCAAATCTCCAGACAGGTCTAGATTGAATCTTGAATATTCAGGAAAAGTATAAACATTGAAATTTTTCTGGATACAGTGGTGCCCCGCAAGACGAATGCCTCGCAAGACGAAAAACCCACTAGACAAATCTTGCGATTTTTTTCGCTCCCCCCCTTTTTCTAAGCCACTAAGCCGCTAATAGCCTTTTAGCCGCTAAGCCGCTAAGCCTTTAATAGCTGCTAAACCGTTAATAGCGCTAATCCGCTAATAGGGTTGCTTCCCAAGACGAAAAAACCGCTAGACGAAGAGACTCGCGGAACGAATTATTTTCGTCTTGCGAGGCACCACTGTATTAACAAATATAACAGGAAATGCGTAAAGGTTAAGAATGTAGAAAGCACAATGAGGTTAATCAGAAGTCAAAAGTGTGTGTGATGTTTGACAATGTGTTGTTAATGTTTAGTTGTCACTGAGGCATTGTCTGTGATGTTATATGTAAATTGTTTTGCAATAAAGTTAAATAAAATAAAAGAGGATGGGCAAATTCATGGAGGGCCCTTGAGGGCTCCTAGCCAGGATGCGGCAGCAATGCAGCCCTTGCAGAAAGCCTTCAGGCCTCCCAGGGCAGGGCAGGGCAGCGGCAGTGCCTGCCTCTTGGGCTGCTGCTTTTACGCTGGACATGGGTGCGGATCTCTCCCACATCAGCCACAGCAGGTGCTGCAAGTCTCCCAAGGTTTGGCCACTCCCCGAGGTGCATGCTTCACTTGGTCTCCCAAGACAGGCAGGTGCCAATCAAAACTAGATGCAGGTACACGCTGGGACTCCCGCAGTTCTTCCGACGACAATCCCCCTTGAGCTGGTGATGAATCATAGGACAGCAGAGTTGGCAGGGACCCAAAGGAGTCATCTAGTCCAACCCCTGCAATGCGGCTCTCAGATAGATCAAACATGATGAGACCGGATTTGCAAATGGTGACCCAGTGGCTGGCATGCGAAGAGCAGGGGGCTTAAGGTCACCCCAAAGCACAACCACCACCTGGTCTCCCGTGAACGTACCTGGCTATTAGGATCTTCCACGGAGGCCCTACTAGAGATTCCCCACAAAGTTGCCCAGGATTTCAGGCAGGGAATATTCAGAGATTCCAGATTCTACTTGGGTCTTTCCTCTGGGGCCCTAGGTGTTGCAGGAATTTATGTACAGGTTGGGGGGGTTGCCCCTCCAGCAGATATCATGCACATGCAGCCCACTACCAAAATCAGCACAATCACTTTTGTGACTTTTGTGATTTGTCCCCACAAAACACTTCATCACAGATTTTCCCTGTCTATTCAAAGGGCCTTTGCTGCACAATACCAAATGTAAGAATTCACTGATAAATGTTTCTATGAACTGGCTCACTGGGAAAACTTCAGAAATTCATATAGACATGTGAGCTCAGCTCCTCAGCAGCCCCTCTGCCTGAGGGATAATCCCTGGCATCCGGATACCTGAGTGCCAGACAGGTAGCCATTCCAGAAATAACAAACCCAGATGAAGACAAAAGGGTGTGGTTAACTTGGCTGGGAAACAGGGAAATGTAAACATCTCTTTTGTTCCACTTGATGGGTGTTTGGTGGAGGGCAAGGGGAACCATGGGGCAGGGTCCAGGATGCTCAGATTACTGCCACCAGACCTCCCCTTTCATGATGTAACCGGGATGTATGAGTGATGTAGTTTGGGGGGATGTAACATGGGGATTAGCAGCTAATAAAAGTTTGGGTTCTCTTTTTCGGGGCTTCCATCTTGTTCCACCTGGTGGCAGGTGGAAGTCCTGTGGCGACCGTCTTCAATAAAGACCAAGCCTACTGGCTGCTGTTTTGCTCCGGGATTCCTGGCTGGTATCCTTATTTTTTGTCTAAGGGAGCCCTCAAATTTCTCCGTTAACAGTGGCAAAAACCTTCATCTGCCCAGGCCTTTTGTGATCTGGACTTGCCACCCTGGCAGTGCGCTGAAGGTAAAATTATCTCGCCACATGCAGTGAGAATTTGGGCTCATTCTGCATGGCTCTAAGGCGCCAACTGCACCTTAAAGGTGGGGGTGATGCTTTCTGTATTTTTTTTTAATGAAAAACAAAAGTCAAATTTGGAAGCAACCTTTTTGAATAGGAGAGGAAAGCTCTGGATGACTCCCAGGACAGAGGAGCACTTCAGGAATATATTCTTGCCGCAGGTGTGAAGAAACAATTGCCAGAAATCAGTGTAATCCACTTGGTCATGTCAACAAGGTACAGTTCTGTGGACCCTTTAGCGCCCGCCCGCCCGCCCCAACCTTTTGTCAACACAGATTTTTGAAAATATGCTTTAATCACTTTTTGTATGAGACAGATACATTCTGCAAACTCTTTAAAAAGTTGCTGGGTTGTCAAAACACGGGAATGACCACACACAGCCAAGAACCACCTTGGCTGAAAAAGAGAGGTGGGCAGCAGCAGTCGCCAACACAGCCACTTCCGCAGGGAGCGGGGTGCTGTGGAATTGGAGCACCCCCCCCCAAAGTCGCTGCTTCCCTGCTGCGAGGACGGATCCTGGGGAAGGGGACGGAAGAGAACCGAGGCAGCTCTAGGGGCAGAAACCGCCACGAACCCAAACCAGCCCCCCCCCACAGGAGAAAAAAGCTTCCAATCACCCGTGCCACCACAGGCAGTAGTACCAAAATCCGGCCGCAGGAGCCCCTGCTAACCAGCATTCCTTATTCCCATAAGGCCTTGGGCTCAAGGCCGGCGAAAGGGGACGCTGCGCCCCTTTCGCTACAGAAGAGCTGCCGGTAGCCAAAAGCTAGGACGGAACTGAATGCCCGACGCCTTCGGGCTGGACGGAAGAGACCCCACCCCCAAGTGAGGGACAGTCCTTTAAAGCGCCCTAAAGGTCAGCACCAAAGGGAGGGAGCTGCCTCTGCCTACCCAGATGGGGGGCCATCCAGGCTCTGGGCAAAAGCTCAGACCCTCCCAACTCCCAGCCACACCCTCGGGCACAGCAGGATTCGAACCGTATTCCCATTGGACGGGGGACCACACCTCCCTCCTCCCTCATTGAGCCGCAGCAGGATTCACCTGGAAAATTCCCAGCCCAGGTGCCGGCCCCAAGCGTCAATCTGGAGAAGGCGGCCCCCACTGACAGTTATTGCATTGATCCAGACTTCGGACTCAAAAAAGGAGTACCTGGCGAGCAGCCGTCACAGACAGACAGACACACACACAGAAAAAGATCACACAAGGCAACTTTCCAGGGCAAAGATGAGGGCAGCAACATCTCTGCCCCTGCTGGTGCTGCGGAGAGTCGTGGGGCACCCAGGAAACGGCTGCTCTGCCCTCGCCAGGTGTCCCTCTGCTGGTGGGAAGGCAGGAGGGGCCTCGCCGGGGGGGGGGGTCACTGGCTGCCCTCGTAGTTGAGCACGTAGTAGTCGTGGACGTACATGAGGACGGCAATGGGCTGCCCAATCATCAAGGAGATCCACACGGCCGCGTTCCCATAGTTGCCCCGAAGGAACCGGCCCACAAACCAGGCCAGAGGAATCTGCGGAGGAGGAGGGAAGAGGGAGGAAAGATGGCGGAGGGAGATGGGTCTTTTTAGCCTGGAGAACAGGCGACACAACAGCCATCTTCAGATATCTCAAAAGGTGGAAGGTGGAGCAAGCTTGCTTTCTCCTGCTCTGGAGGGTAAGACTCGAACCCATGGCTTCAAGTTACAAGGAGGAGATTCAACTTCAGGAAAAACTTTCTGGTGGTAAGAGCTGTTTGGCAGTGGAATGGACTCCCTTGGAAGGTGATGGACTCTCCTCCCTTGGAAGTTTTTAAGCAGAGCTTGGGTGGATGCTTCAGTTGGGATTCCTGCATTGCAGGGGGTCAGACTAGATGACCCTAGGGTCCCTTCAAGCTCTACAGTTCTGTGGTTCTATGATTCTCCACCCTAGGGCCAAAGTGCAGGTCCTGCCCCAAGGCTCACAGGAAAGAAGGCAGAACTCTCTGGGGTGGTGGCAACAGCAGCATCCTGTACTCTGCTTGACCCTCACCCCCTCTGCCAAGGCACCACATGCCGGGAGCCCCTGGCAAGGCTGAGCTGGCGGCAAGTGGCCTTTGCCAAGCCACTCATGCAAAATAAACAATAATAAATAATAATAATAATAATAATAATAATAATAATAATAATAATAATAATAATTTATATCCCTCCCTCCCCAGCCAAAGTTATTTAGAATAACACAGCATTCTAAAATCAATTCAGAATCAAATTGATGGCAACCATTGGGCTAGAGTTCTGTGAGGATTACCGAAGGAGGGGGTCAGACTGTGCCTTGGCCAAAGGCCTGGTGGAACTGCTCCGTCTTGCAGGCCCTGTGGAAAGATGTCAAGTCCCACAGGGCCCTAGTCTCTTGGGACAGAGCGTTCCACCAGATCGGGGCCACGGCCGAAAAAGCCCTGGCTCTGGTTGAGGCCAGCCTAACCTCCCTGTGGCCCGGGACCTCCAAGATGTTTTTGTTTGAAGACCCTAAGGTCCTCCACGGGGCATACCAGGAGAGGCGGTCCCGTAGGGACGAGGGTCCTAGGCCGTATAGGGCTTTAAAGGTTAAAACCAGCACCTTGAACCTGATCCTGTACTCCACCGGGAGCCAGTGCACCTAGTATAGCACCGGGTGAATGCAATCCCATGGTGAGGACCCGATCCTTACCTGAGCCATCATCCCCATGAACGCCCAGGGCCGGAACATCTTCAAAGGCACGCTGACCAGGTACTGGGTGGGGACAGAAACCCACAAAGACATCAGTCCAGAGAGGAGAGGGCACAAAGGAAGCTTGGCTGGCAAGTCTGGCTGCCTCCCATGCCACCCTCTGAAGCCCAGCAAGCAGCCCGCAAGTCTCCCCTTGATTCCAGTCCCTCCAGAGGAAAGAGAACGAAGGGCGCTCTCTTGCCTCCTGAGCTTTCAGGTGTGAGCCCATGGAATGACCCACACTGGGCCGGGGAAGCAAGTCAAGGGAGGGAGCTCCAGCCAGGACACCCTCGCCCACTCCACGTTCAGGGGTTTGATCCACTTTGCCTGGTTCAAACCTTATGCTGAGAACGGAAGGCAAGACACTATCGCGCCCCCTGCCCCTTCTCTGCTTTCAGAGCGGACGGTCCCTCGCCAGCCCTTGAAAGATGCTTATCCATCATTCTTCAGAGGAGGAGGAGCCACAATGTCCCTCAGCAGCATCTAACTTGCTCAAATACACCTTGGCATTTGTCTCCAAACTCCTCCAAAAGGTGCAGTGCAACTTGGGAGTTTTCTTTTTTCTTTTTTAAATCATTTTTATCAAGTTTACCATTTTAACAATCCAATCAAATCACATTGAATGTTCCAAATTATACAAATAGATATCAAGTACAGTGGTACCTCGGGTTAAGTACTTACCGTATTTTTTGCTCTATAAGACTCACTTTTTCCCTCCTAAAAAGTAAGGGGAAATGTGTGTGCGTCTTATGGAGCGAATGCAGGCTGCGCAGCTATCCCAGAAGCCAGAACAGCAAGAGGGATTGCTGCTTTCGCTGCGCAGTGATCCCTCTTGCTCTTCTGGCTTCTGAGATTCAGAATATTTTTTTTCTTGTTTTCCTCCTCCAAAAACTAGGTGCGTCTTGTGGTCTGGTGCGTCTTATGGAGCGGAAAATACAGTAATTCGTTCCGGAGGTCCATACTTAGCCTGAAACTGTTCTTAACCTGAAGCATCACTTTAGCTAATGGGGCCTCCCGCTGCTGCCGCACCACCGAAGCACGATTTCTGTTCTCATCCTGAAGCAATGTTCTTAACCTGAAGCACTATTTCTGGGTTAGCGGAGTCTGTAACCTGAAGCGTATGTAACCCAAGGTACCACTGTAGTCCAAATATTCTGCCTAAATTATAAATTTTTGTTGGGACTTCCCCATGCTTCAAGTTTGGGGGGGCTCTGATCATCGCAACTTGGGAGTTTTCAGGTGGATTCTTAGAGCTGAGAACTACTACCTTTACCTCTGCCCAACACACACACTTTTTTGCTATAAGCAAAACTTGGGAGTGAGCAATTGTCTCCCAAGCCTTTTCCTTACTGGTCTTTGCAGAAATGGTCTCCAGCAGAAAGCTCTGCCTGCCGCCATGTCCGCCTGGACTGGGAAGCTCAGTTTCAGGAGGCCCAGACACCCCCCTCAATCAGATGCTGCTTCCCTCTCTCGCACCCTTGCAGAGAAAGGCTGGCTGAGCACCAGCAAGGATGCTTTGTGGTATGAAATCCACAGCCTTTAAGAAGAGGGTTGAGATTGCAAGCCAGTAAAAGGGGGGGGGGGAGTCCCTTTGGGCTCTCCTGTCGACATTCATGCACACGGATTTGTGGAGCAGGTACTAACCTCGTGGAAGAAAGCAGAAGCGAAGAAGACCCCTGTCTGAGCCACCCATTTGCCAGCCCCCTTCTTAATCATGGGCTTGTAGAAATGCCTTAAATGCAAAGGAGAGAGAGAGAACTTAAGAAGAGGCTGCTGGATCTGACCCTGGAGGCCGTTGGTAGAAATATTCCTAGAGAAGGCTTTTTCAAAGCCATCTAAGTTGGGGGCCACAGCTGCCACCTGCAGAAGCGAGTTCCACAGTTTAACTATGTGCTGCACGAAGGAGGACTCCCTTTCATCTGTCCCAAATGGACTATGAGCAGAATTAGCCCGGCCATCCCCCACTGACAGCTACAGCACCCCACCCCGCTTGAACCCAGGATTGTCACAACTCAGCCTAGGTGTACCTCAAGCACCATTTGTGGACAGGGATGTTCCAGTTCTGCCAAAAATAGGTCACGGTCTCCGAGTTCCTGAAGGAAGAAAAGGGACATATGTTGCTACACGTCAACTAACCCTACAACCCTTGACATTGAGAGAAACCCTTAACAGAGCAAAATAGGTCCCCCCTCTCTCTTTTGGACAGGGGGTCCAATTCCTGCAGGGTCAAATGTGAGCGGTCTGGCTGCGCACAGGATTCAGTCACTGAGTTTCACCCACGAAGGCTGAGCCCAGCCAGTATCGTCCCTTATCAGATGCCTCAAAGGCTTTTCCTGCAACACACATGGAAGGGAGGCGTCTAAATCATTCGCCATCATCTTAAGTGATGGGGATCCACCCACCACACCCCCACACCTGTTAGGGCTGGGGGAAACCCTCCCAGTCCTCGCCCACGGTGAGGAAGAAAAAGAAGATAGTTTGGATTTGATATCCCGCCTTTCACTCCCTTTAAGGAGTCTCAAAGCGGCTAACATTCTCCTTTCCCTTCCTCCCCCACAACAGACACCCTGTGAGGTGAGTGGGGCTGAGAGACTTCAGAGATGTGTGACTGGCCCAAGGGCACCCGGCAGCTGCATGTGGAGGAGCGGAGAAGCGAACCCGGTTCCCCAGATTACGAGACTACTGCTCTTAACCACTACACCACACTGGCTCTCCAAAACCCAAGCCTTGGCTGTTCTGCAGGGTGCTTTGAATGCCCAAAGCAGATCTTTTGAGTGCCATTTACAGATTTTTAATTTTTTTTTATTATTGCAGCCACCTGCCATTCTTTCTGCGGTCCTAGGGCAGGTTATAACAATCTGAGACACAGCTTAAAAACCTGAAAATTGAAAAAAAGAACACAAGTCACAAAACACGCAGGCCCTCCCTGCAGAGCTGACTCACCACCAGTCCCTATAGAACTCCCGGTCTCCAAACTGCATGATTTCCGCAATGACATTCAGGCTGGAGTGGAAGAACCAGTAGAAGAAGATGAGCCAGATCAGGTGGTTGGGGACCTGTCGGGGACAGCAAGGCAGAGGACAGCATTAGTGCAGGGGTCAGCAAACTATGGCCCGGGGGCCAGATGCGGCCCACCAGGCTCGTAAATCCAGCCAGCGGACCCTGCCGCCCGCTCGGTCAGTCGCCGTGCGGGGACTGACTTCCGTGACCATGGCACAGCTTCGGATTGGCTGCAGGAAGTTCCTGCAGCCAATCCAAAGCCTCACCACCCGCGTGCTCAGGTAAACCCAGTACGCCCATGGACGGAGAGGCGGGCGGGTGGCAGGCATCATGACGGGCACATCACAGGGCTTCAGCCAGAGCTTGGCATGCCTACTGGCCTCGTGCCTGGCACCCGGCTCAGCGGCCGCACTGGAGCAGCTGGAGGGCGAGCTGCGGGCGGCCTGCCCACCAAGCTGGCCTCGGAGGACAGGCCGCAGCGCATGGTGCATGCCGCCTGGGAGCTCCGCGGGGGCCGGCTGATGGGGCAGCTGCTGCGCGTCAACGCCGCCGGTGAGCAGGCATGCAGAGAAGAGCTCCTGAGTGCGTTCCTCCTCCAGGTCCGGAGGCAACTGCGGGACCGGCTTACAGGGTATTTATATTTTTCAAAATATAGTCCAGCCCCCCACTACAACTCCCACCATCTTGTCTGTTTGATGCTGGGAGTGATTGGAACCGTAGTCCAAAGGACCTGGACAGCCCCCAGTTGTGACTCACTTTACAGGATCCAACCCCGGAGGCCTGCTCCCATCCCCATCCCAACCCTCTGTGCCCAGGTGTCCTGGGAAGGAAGCCCAGTTTGTGGTACGTACAGCTAGTTTCAGAAGGCGCTCGATGATCCTGGAATAGTCCATGTCCTGCAAGGGAGAGGAGAGCACGAGTCAGCTGCAGAGTGTCATTGACCCATCCGGGGTGTGCATGGCAGAAAGCACCAAGCCCCTGTGTCTTCTTGGGGGGTGGGCTGTCCAGGCAGCTCTCCTGTGAGACGCTGGCAACCAACACACCTTGCAGACCCCTCCCCTAGTTGCAGCTGCTGAGCACTTAAGAGGCCACCAGGCCAGCCATAAGCTAAGCTGTCATTTCTCCCGCCTGACTTTTCCCATTACAGCTCTAAGGGCACGTTGTGGGCCAGTCCTGCTTTCTTGGGGGGGGGGGAGTATCCACAAGCAGTTCCCCAGCACCATGGTGGAGAAGGGGGTCCCCAGGGCATGGCTTACCCGAAAAGGCTTCATGGAGTTCTGGATTGTGGGGACCATCCACTGCAACAAGCACACATTAAAATCAGGTTAATAGGGCCCGGGGGGGGGGGAGGTTAAAGCCAGGGGTCATCTACCCAGCCCCATAAGATACAACCCAGCTTAGCCTCCTTGGTTTGAGGGAATGTTCTCTGGCCCTGTGGCACAGAAGTCATCATCATCATCATCTTTTATTTGTATGCCGCCTTTCCACAGTTAAAAAAACAGTGCTCAAGGCAGCTTACAGCCTAACAAGATTTACATAATTGCAAAAGTCATAAACAATAAATAGGTAAAGGGACCCCTGACCATTAGGTCCAGTTGTGGCAGACTCTGGGGTTGCAGCGCTCATCTCGCTTTATTGGCCAAGGGAGCCGGCGTACAGCTTCCGGGTCATGTGGTCAGCATGACTAAGCCGCTTCTGGCAAACCAGAGCAGCGCACGGAAACGCCGTATACCTTCCCGCCGGAGTGGTACCTATTTATCTACTTGCACTGGTGTGCTTTCGAACTGCTAGGTTGGCAGGAGCAGGGACTGAGCAACGGGAGCTCACCCCTTCGCAGGGATTCGAACCGCCGACCGTCTGATCGGCAGGTCCTAGGCTCTGTGGTTTAACCCACAGCGCCACCTGCGTCCCAACAAATAAATAAACCACATCAAAAAAATACACAACCAAATGGGAAACAATTTCCAAACTGGAGGAAAGAAAAGTCACCCTTGTGCAGTATAGAGAACCAACCCCAACTCTGATCACAAGGGCAAGGCTGCCCCAACTCCTCCAGCTACTGGGACCCAAAACATACCACCAAGTTCTGGAAAGTCCCTGCTCTGACCCCTACCTAGACAGAGAGGTCTCAGAGCCTCTGAACAGACCTCTCTTCCAACCACCAGCACTATCACCCTTCTTCAGTTCCTGCTCCCCTCTTGGACTTCCAGCACTCGCTGAAGAATTTGTCTTTTTATTCCAACAGGAATTTCCACCAAAGTCTGATCTTAGCTTTAACCATTTTTTACTTTTTCTGCACACCACTCGGGAACACAATTCCAGCGAAGCGGTATGTCAAATGTTTAAATAAATACCAGACACACCAGACCTAAAATGCACCTATATTTTGGAGGAGGAAAACAAGAAAAAAAATATTCTGAATCCCAGAAGCCAGAACAGCAAGAGGGATCTGGCTTCTGGGATAGCCGTGCGCAGCCTCTCCCGGGCAGCGGGATGAAGGCTCCCCCTGCCCGGAAGAGGCTGCGCGTGGCTAAGCCAGAAGCCAGGACAGCGAGCGGGAAGCCTCAACGCAAAGCCTCCTGAGCGAAGAGGCAGGAGTGCTCCCGCTGTGCACAAGAGGCTTTGCGTGGCTATCGCTGAAGCCAGGAGAGCAAGAGGGATGGGTGCGCACCAATCCCTCTTGCTGTTCTGGCTTCAGCGATAGCTGCGCAGCCTGCATTCGCTCCATAAGACCCACACACCTTTCCCCTTACTTTTTAGGAGGGGAAAAGTGTGTGTTATAGAGCAAGAAATACGGTAATAACGTAACAAGCTTCCATCTAGGCAGATCAGCTTCAGCCCACATGCAGCACCCCTGCAGAACTGCCAAGTCAGGCAGATGTTCAATGGGAGTGTTCCAGTACCTCCAAACGGTTTTAGCAGTTGAATCAGGGAAGGTGGCAACCATCTCTGCACCCCTTCCCGTCCTGGCCTCCCGTGTCTGCTGCAGCATCTTGTTTGCCCCCCAACTCTGCACCAGACACTCCAGAAGGGGGCACAGGGCAGCTCCTGGCCACTTCCAGACTGGAACCAGAGAGAGCCTGTGGTCTGCTTTAGGCACCCTGCCCAGGTGGTCTCTCTGGCCAGACGCTCCTGCCATGCCCTGTGCTTCAAAGGTGCCAGCAGCAGGTACAGAGCAAGCCCCACCTGCCCCCCCTTACCTGCTGAATCAGCCCCACCATCAGCTGGAGGAAGAAGAGCTGGGAAAGGGGGGAGAAAAAGAAGAGGCCAGGAGTGAGACACCATCAACACGAGACTCATGAATGTTCAAGGAAGAGGGAGGCTGGAAGGTTCAGGTCAGGTGCAGGAAAGTCCTTTTCTCTCGTTAATCTATGGAACTTACTCCTGCAGGAGGCAGGACGGCCACCAAACTGGAAGACTTTAACAGCTGGATCAGACACACGGATGGAAGAGGGAGACAGTCGATGGCTGCTAGCCAGGAGGGGACAGTGGCGTATTTTTTAAAAAATCTTTTTTATTCATTTTCCAATAAAAACATCCAATTGAATATCTAATCATAATACTTCAATTAAAAAAATAAAAAATAAAATAAAAAAGATCAACTTATACTCCAAATTTTATTTATTAATTACTTGGGGATCCCCACAGTCTGGATCTCTGGAGCATATCTCCACATCTTAGTCCTGCTTCTCCGTGGCATAATAAATAATAATAATAATGCCAGGAGGGAACAGGGGCATACTATGTATGTATGTATGTATGTATGTATTTTGTGCACCCCACCCATCTGGCTGGGTTTCCCCAGCAACTCTGGGAGGCTCCCAACAGAATATTAAAAGCGCAATAAAACATCAAACATTAAAAACTTCCCTAAACAGGGCTTCCCAAAACAGGGTGTGGCGCTCATTTTGTGCTTGCCGGTTTCCCATAATAAGCACCTGGTTGCTGACTAAAAGGTAAAGGTAAAGGGACCCCTGACCATTAGGTCCAGTGTGGCTGACTCTGGGGTTGCGGCGCTCATCTCGCTTTATTGGCCGAGGGAGCCAGCGTGCAGCTTCTGGGTCATGTGGCCAGCAGGTCTAAGCTGCTTCTGGCGAACCAGAGCAGCGCACGGAAACACTGTTTACCTTCCCGCCGGAGTGGTACCTATTTATCTACTTGCACTGGTGTGCTTTCGAACTGCTAGGTTGGCAGGAGCAGGGACCGAACAACGGGAGCTCACCCTGTTGTGGGGATTCGAACTGCCGACCTTCTGATTGGCAAGCCCTAGGCTCTGTGATTTAACCCAAGCGCAGATAAGCCATTAACCTGATCCAGCAGGGGTCTCTTTATGTTCCTATCAGCAGCTCCGCCAGCAGCCAGGTAGGATGGGCCCTACACCCAGCCTCCAGGCCAAAACTCTTTCCCACAACCTTGCAGGCCTTCCAAGACCCTGAGCCTTCCTTGCTAGGGGTTCCCACCCCCTCCCTACAGCCCCAACACTACACTGGGTGCATTCCTGACCCCTCCAATATGACAGGGGAGGCAGGCAGAGTCTTCTTGGCGTGGGGGGGGGTCCTTAGGTGTGCGCAACGTGCGCTAAATGTTCAGCCACCGTCACGGGGACTCGCAGCCGGCTTCCCCCATGTTCGACTCAAAGGGAAGATTCCCCAAATTTCAAAGTACAGTGGTACCTCTGGATGCAAACAGGATCCATTCCAGAGCCCTGTTCGCATCATGAGTAAAATGTAAGACGCGACTGCGCATGCACGAGTTTTACCGCTTCCGTGCATGCACATGACATCATTTTTAGCATCTGTGCATGCGCAAGCGGCAAAACCCTGAAGTAACGCACTCCGTTACTTCCAGGTCGCCGCGGAGCGTAACTTGAAAATGCTCAACCTGAAGCACATTTAACCCGAGGTATGACTATAACAGCCTTCATTGCCTTGCAAAGGGGGTGGGGAGCTGGGGGTGGGCAGGGGGCAACGAAGACGGGTCGCCTCCAGACCCAGGGCAGGGGCCTCACCATCTCAGCCAGCCTGCGCAGCAGAAAGCGCTTGCGGACGCGAGGAGAGCGCGGGAAGTTCAGCTCGTAGCACAAGGTCGGTGCGAAGAGGAAGTAGTAAAGGTCTGCCATGGAAATAGAAGGAGGGAGGCGTTAAGGGCAGGGGCATGAAACAGGAGCTGGCCTCTCCCTTTGGGAAAAGGACCGCAGCTCAGGCACAGAGAAAGCGTGTTGCGTGCAGAATACCCCGGCCCCAACCCACCCACCCCCTCCAACAGCATCTCCCCAGGCAAGCAAGGCTGGGGGAAGTTGGATGCCTGAAATCCTGGAGAGCCGCTGCTGCTGCCGGTCAGTGCAGGGAACACTGCCCTAGATGGGCCAATGGTCTGACTCCAAACAAGGCAGCTTCCCCTGTTCCCCAATGTGGGGGGTAGGGAGCAGAAGAATCCCAGGGGACCTTTGACCTCGAAGCCATCACACTCCAGGGGAAGGCAAGTGCCACAAAGCCTCCCAGAGGCAGGGGGGGTGTCAGGAGTCTCAGCCCCAGGATGGCGTCGCCGCAGATCCCCCCAACCCTGCCAGAGCTACAGGGAACCGCCCGCCAACCAGGTCTTGCCTGGCCACGTTACCTCTATAGGTCAGGTTCGCTGGGTAAGCCACGGCCCCCGAGGCCACGTTCCCATTGGCCTTCTGCGACCCGGCAGCTGGAATAGACAATGAAGGGCATCAGTCAGAGGACACAGGTCAGAGAACGGCAGCGTTGGAAGGAACCCCAAAGGTCATCCAGAACAACCCCCTGCGAGGCAGGAATCTTGGGCCCAACATGGGGCTTGAACCCACGACCCAGAGATTCAGAGTCTCCTGCTCTACCAGCTGAGCTACCCACAGTCGTTGCCTTATTCCTGCATTGGGGGGAGCGGGTTGGACTAGATGACCCTTGGGGTCCCTCAGACCAGAAGTCAACTCAGACCATAAAGATGCACATAAAAGGACATTAGAATGGAAGAGGAGCCAGCTGGATGAGGTCAGAAGGGGCCCAACCAGTCCAGCATCCTCTTCTATACAGAACAACAAACCCGTGTTGCAAACTTAACACAACAAACAACACAAGCAACACAAAGACCAGTATACTAGATAGCACTGCAATTCTTATTGCATGATATACATGATTTAGTACAACAACAACAAAATGTGTACACTTGTAAATTCTCTAATACAGGTGAAACTCGGAAAATTAGAATATCGCGGAAAAATTCATTTATTTCAGTAATTCAACTTAAAAGGTGAAACTAATATATGAGATAGACTCATGACATGCAAAGCGAGATATGTCAAGCCTTGATTTGTTATTGTGATGATCATGGCGTACAGCTGATGAAAAACCCCAATTAACAATCTCAGAAAATTAGAATATGAAATCAAATCAGCAAAACAAGGATTGCAAATAGAGCAATATTGGACCTCTGAGAAACATGGGCATTGAACCAGGTTTTGGTACTTTTGGCAGTGTGGGCAGGTGCCGGATAAGATACATACATATCCTCATGACCACTGCTCTATGTGCATTTTTCTAATCTATGGGTTGTGCTAAGAAGATTCCAGCAAACAATCAGATTATCCGGGATCACTGTCCTACGTGATCTGTGTATCTGAAGAAGTGTGCATGCACACGAAAGCTTATACCAAGAACTAACTTAGTTGGTCTTTAAGGTGCTACAGGAAGGAATTTTTTTTATTTTGACTATGGCAGACCAACACGGCTACCTATCTGTAACTGTCCTATGTTGTTATTCACTTACTACTTTGGCACCATGAATGCCTAAATTATTTTTACTGCTTAGCCCACAGGATAGCATCTATTACTTTGTTTCAACTATAGACTTCTTATACTTCTACAGACTTTCAAAGATTTACAGACATGTGTTCATTTGATTTCAAATATATTAGAGAATTTACAAGTGTACACATTTTTTTGTTGTACTAAATCATGTATACCATGCAATAAGAATTGCAGTGCTATCTAGTGTTCTGGTCTTCGTGTTGCCAGCATCCTCTTCTGGCAGCGGCCAACGAGATGCCCCCATGGGAAACTGGCGCACAAGACCTGACTCCCTCCTGTGGCTTCCAGAAGCTTGTATCAGGAGCCTTGTGGCCTCCAAGAGAGGAGGAACAGCCTAGCCAGCCTGGCTTGTAGCCACGGACACCCCTCTCCTCCTCCATGAATTTGTCCAACCCTCTTTCAAAGCCCCAGTTGGCACTCGGGGGCAGGAAGGGTCTCAGGTGCCCCCACCAGGCCTGGCTCCCCCCCCCCATCTCCCCAGAGTCAGAGCTCACCGGAGCGGGTTCGGGCGGCCTTGGCTTGCCTCTTCTCCCGGCACCACTTGTTGACATCCTTGAAGGAGAAGAGCTTGAGGAAAAGGATGGTGTGGACACTCAGAGCAAAGACGGCCCCAACTGCGGAGGGAGGAGAGAAGCAGGTGAGTGAGAGACGCAACACGCAGCCCCAGATAATCTGCATGCCCCAGAGGCAGGAAGGGGGTGAAGCCAGCCTGACTCCCTGATGTTACAGGAATTTATGTATAGGTTCAGGGGGGGGGGGTTGCCCCTCCAGCAGATATCATGCACATGCAGCCCACTACCAAAATCAGCACAATCACTTTTGTGACTTTTGTGATTTGTCCCCACAAAACACTTCATCACGGTTTCTTCCTATCTATTCAAAGGCCTTTGCGGCACAACACCAAATGTAAGAATTCACTGATAAATGTATCTATGTACTGGCTCCCTGGGAAAACTTCAGAAAGTCATCTAGACATGTGAGCTCAGCTACTCAGCAGCCCCTCTGCCTGAGTGATAATTCCTGGCATCCTGATACCTGAGTGCCAGACAGGTACCATTCCAGAAATAACAAACCCAGATGAAGACAAAAGGATGTGATTAACTTGGCTGGGAAACAGGGAAATGTAAATATCTCTTTTGTGATACTTGATGGGTGTTTGGTGGAGGGCAAGGGGAACCATGGGGCAGGGTCCAGGATGCTCAGATTACTGCCACCAGACCTCCCCTTTCATGATGTAACCGGGATGTATGAGTGATGTAGTTTGGGGGGGTGTAACATGGGAATTAGCAGGTAATAAAATTTTGGGTCCTCTTTTGTTTGGGGTTTCCATCTTATTCCACGTTGTGGCAGGTGGGAGTCCTGTCGCGACAGTCTTCAATAATGACCAAGCCTACTGGCTGCTGTTTTGCCCTGGTATTCCTGGGCTGGTGTCCTTGTTTTTTTGTCCGAGAGCCCTCAGATTTCTCCGTTAACACTGACCAACCCCCATGGAGAAGAGGTAGCACTTCTCAAAGGCTATCTGGGGTGGAGACAGGACAAGGTGACTTTGTGCGCCAGCATCTTCTGAGAAGGAGAGATCAGAAACCTCCCAGCTCACGGCCCAGCTCTGCCTGGACCGCAAGCGGTAGGGCTGGGCAAGAGAGTGATACAGCACCCCAAACCAGTTTGAAGCACGTTTTGTGATATCGGTTCCATAATTTTTGACCTGGGGATATATCGTGAATCATGACATGTGTGTGTCTGTGCGTGCGCTATGCAAAAATCACGATGTGGGGAAAATTGTGAAGCCAGGTAATGCCTCTCTGTAGCTCCAATCTTATTTCAGACATGTGGGAAAGCTGCTTTTCAAATCAAGGGCCGCATTCCCTTCAAAGCAACCTCCTGGGGGCCAGATGTGAGTGTTGGGTGGGAGGGAGGGACCAGGCAAAAGGGGATGGGACGTCAAATGCAGATGCTGATTTTGCACAGTAGGCTAGTTATGAAGAGAGAGAGAAGAAACGTACACCTCTCCTGCAACCAGCCCCCAGGCCTGAGGCTTCCCAGCCCCAATCTGGGGGCCCTGCCACCCAGGAGCCCACAACAGAAAGCCGCTTTTTCAGAGCAAGTCCACAAGTCGGGGGGATGGCTGTGCACTCACCTGGCGTGATGGAGGTGACAGCAAGAGCCACCAGCGCAGGGAAGCATAAGATTGTCAGGAGGTTAACGGTGTGCAGGACGGCCCCAAGGTGCTCCGACATAGAGCCCTGCGGAAGGAAGGGAAACAGGGGCAATGCTCTATGGCCACCTTAAGCGCTACCTGCCCACCCCTAAAAGGGGGGCCTGTTATTGCTCTTATTATTTCAATTTATATACTTCCCATGATCAAGAGATATCAGGGTGTTGTAAACCAGGACTCAAGGCAGCTTAAACAAATCAATATGATGCAAATACAAAGCTGAAAGCATTATCAGCAGTAACAGTCAAAAGGGGAATTAAACTCTAATAGGATTAAAACAGTGTGTGTGTGTGTGTGTGTGTGTGTGTGTGTGTGTGTGTAAAATATAACATATACTGTATTTTTCGCCCTATAGGACGTACTTTTTCCCCTCCAAAAATGAAGGGGAAATGTGTGTGCACCCTATGGAACGAATGCAGGCTTTCGCTGAAGCCTGGAGAGCGAGAGGAGTCGGTGCGCAAGCCTTCCCACTGTTCCCCGACCTGGTTTAGAGGCTGGCGGTGGGGGAAAGCAGCCCCCCCCCCGCCAGCCCCAAAGAGCAGGTCGAAAGGAACCCAAAGCCTCCGGAGCCCAGCGGGATTTTTTTTTTCCTGTTCTCCCCCCTCATATGGTCCGGTGCGTCCAATAGAGCGAAAAATACAGTGTGTGTGTGTGTGTATATAAATTAAAATACTGGTAACAAAAACAGCACAGCACTATGACAAGCGCTTCCTTAAAAAGAAGAACAGTCAGTTCCCAAAGGCCTGTTGGGAAAACCCGGTCTTCACTGGCCAGCAGGAGGACAAGAAGGAGGGAGCCAGTCTGGCTTCTCTAGGAAAGGACTTCCAAAGTTGTCTTGGAGGAGCCACCTCCGAGAAGGCCCTCTCCTGCGCCCCCTACCCAGCATGCCCGTGAGGGTGGCGGAACAGAGAAGGGCCTCCCCTGAAGATCTCAGAGCCCGGGCAGGTCCCTATGGCTGAACACGATCCTTCAGATAGCCTGAGCCTAAGCCCTAAAGAGAGCCCGCTTCGCAAGGGATCCCAGCCTGCCCCCCAAAGCACACTTACCGTCGCCAGCCTCTTCTCAATGTGCAGAGCTGCCAGAGCGAACACATTGGCCACTGGGGGGAAAACAGATGTTGGCAATCATTGCTGGGCAGTGCAGGCAACCAGGAACAAGGATTTGGGTCCCTGTTCTCAGCCAGCCCAGGAATTTGCAAGCCTGCAGGTTGGAAGGGACCCAAGGCTCATCTAGCAGAACCCCAGAAAGGCACTCCCATCCATTCATCCCCCGCCACCTCCACCCCGCCCCCTCTCTCTCTCATGCACACGCATTGCCTCACTCAAGAGCCCTGATCTGAACGGTGCAGGAGACCAGCAGCACCAGGGACCCAAAAGCTGCAGGACACAGAGGCCGCAAGGAGTTTTGTAAGCAAGAAGCTCTTCAAGAGGTGCAAGTGGAAGGAGCCAAGCGGAGACCAGGCGTCTGCAGAGAAATTCAAGACAAATGCCAAGATCACTTGACTCACCGATAATAAGGCACAGGGCAGGCCAGCTGTAGGGGTCTTTCAGGAACAGGGAGATGACCTGGATGGGGTCCACCAAGATGCCGTACCTGAGGAGGGAAGGAGCACGTGGTCAGAGGCACGCTCTCCTCCATCCCAGTCGGACAATGCAGACCCAGGAAGGAGGCGGCTTGGGTGAGAAAGCTGCAGCCCTTTGTTTTATAACAGAAACGTCGCATATGTCGTGTGTGAGTGTGTGGGTGTCGTGTTTGTACAAACTGAATGATGGGGGGGGCGGGTTTCCTGCAACACCAGGAGATGTGCTGGGCAGCCGTGCTGCGCATTGACAAGGAGGCACTCTCGGGATCAAGCCACCCCAGGCCCAGGGATACCCCACTTGGGGAGGGAGAAACTAGAAGCTCTATTTGCAGTTCTTGTTTTGCTGATTTCATTTAATATTCTAATTTTCTGAGATTGTTAATTTGGGGTTTTCATCAGCTGTACGAAATAATCATCACAATTATAACAAATAAAGGCTTGACATATCTCACTTTGCATGTCATGAGTCTATCTCATATATTAGTTTCACCTTTTAAGTTGAATTACTGAAATAAATGAACTTTTCCACGATATTCTAATTTTCCGAGTTTCACCTGTAAATGATCCCTGGCAGATGGTCACCCAAGCTCTGCTTAAAAACCTCCAAGGGAGGAGAGTCAGCCATCTCTCCCAAGGTCATCTTCTTCTGCGCTGCTGAATGGCTCTTGCCCTCATAAAGTGCCTCCTAATGTTTAGTTGGCACCTCCTTGTCCCTTGAAGCCATGGGTTCGAGTCCTCCGCTCTGGAGCAGCAGGAAACAATCCTGCCAGCCCATCAGTGCTGAGCTTGCATGGTCCGACTCAGAGAGGGTGCCTTCCTATGTCCCTGCACTGTCCGGCAGCCATGGCTCTCTCCCAGTCCTGCCTGGAGATGTTGAGGATTGAAGCAGCGACCTTCTGCAAGCCAAGCAGGTGCTCTGGCCTTGAGCTGCAGCCCTCCCCTCCTCTCCCCCCCCCCCCAAGGTCCCAGGATCCGCCCTCCTCCTTGCTGCTTCTGAGAGCAACAAGAGACAGGCCCCCAAAGCAGGCATAGGCAAACTCTGGCCCTCCAGATGTTTCGGACTAATAATAATAATTTTTATTTATACCCCACCTTCCCCAGCCAAGGCCGGGTTCAGGGCGGCTAACAAGCAATAATAAAAACAAGTTGAATGACTACACCTTAAAAAACAAGATTAAGATACAAGAATTAAAATATTGAAACATTAAAATATTAAAATGCAGCCTCGTCACAGGAGGAGAAAGGAAAAAGAAAGAGGGGGAGGGAATCAAGTTGGCTCCAAGCCAAAGGCCAGGTGGAATATCCCTGTCTTACAGGCCCTGCGGAAGGAAATCAGATCCTGCAGGGCCCTGGTTTCATGAGGCAGAGCGTTCCACCAGGCAGGAGCCAGTGTTGAGAAGGCCCTGTATCTGGTTGAAGCTAATCTAACGTCCTTAGGGCCCGGGACCACTAGGGTGTTGCTATTTATGGACCTTGAGGCTCTCCGTGGGGCATACCGGAAGAGGCGGTCCCGTAGGTACGAGGGTCCTAGGCCGTGAAGGGCTTTAAAGGTCAAAAGCAGCACCTTAAATCTGACCCTGTACTCCACCGGGAGCCAGTGCGGCTGGAAAAGCACTGGGTGAATATGCTCCCATGGCAGAGACCCCGTGAGGAGCCTCGCTGCAGCATTCTGCACCCACTGGAGTTTCTGGGACAGCTTCAAGGGCAGCCCCGCGCAGAGCATAACCACTGGTCCTGTTAGCTAGGGATGATGGGAATTGTAGTCCCAAACATCTGGTGGACCGGAGATTGCCTATGCCTGCCCCCAAAGGCAGCCTGTCACATCCACTCTGATCTGCTATGGCAGAATTGTAGCATCCCAGGTGAGGTCTCTCCACTGCTGCCAGCCCCCCACCCCAACCGAAGAGGAGCGCAAGACTTACTTGATGAGGTTCTCTAGGAAGAGGCGAGCATTGCTCAAGACCTGGAAGACACGAAGGGGTAGAAGTGAGCAGCAGCTCCCGCAGGAAATGCCAACCCCAACCCCTTTCCTTCCAATCTCAAAAACCGGCCATAACTGTCTCTCGATAGCCAGCAGTGCAGAATTTCTGCTAAAACTTTCCTGTTCAGACAAGCCTGCCCACATGCTTAGAAATGCAGAAGGGAATTATAATCTGATTTAGTGTTTTAACTTCTTTCACATTTTAATGTATTGCAATTCTCCCCCCCCCCATTTTTATGGCTTTATCTTTTCTGTAAACCGCTTGGAGGTGCATAAATTTTGTGAAATAAATAAGGATACAAATGAGAAAATGCAATGCAATGGGAGGCTGGTCTCAGGTCCCTCCCTCCCCCAGCACTAAAGACAATTCTGTGGGACTGATCAGTTTGGGAGGGGAGCAACCGGGGGCAACAGAGCTACAATTCTGGCAACTGATCAGGCAGCTTAGAGAGCTGTTTGTAATAGTTTAATTTCTTGTAGTATTTCTTCATTTCCAGGTTTTTGTATTAATTTTTTCCCTTTCCTTCCTAACGGATTAACTATTTCCAATTTTTTACTTTGTTCCAACTTCCTCAGATGGGCATTCTGTTGTATTAGTGAGCCCCTTAGGACTGCATTGCTTCCGTCCCAGACCCCTTTCTCATCCACCCATTGATTGAGGTCAAACTCAAAATACTCTTTAATTATTATTTTTACCTCCCTCTACTATTTCTATACTGTTTACTATTTCTTCGTTTAATCTCCACTCTGCAATGCGAGCTCACCTCCTTATGGAAGTTCTCAATGTTCTACTGTTTTTATATTTTACTGGAAGCCGTCCGGAGTGCCAGAAGAACAGGATAAAATTCAAATTAAAAAATTCCTTCCAGTAGCACCTTAAAGACCAACTAAGTTAGTTCTTGGTATGAGCTTTCGTGTGCATGCACACTTCTTCAGATACACTGGATAAAATTAAATTAATATCATCATTATTTTGCTGTGGGATGGGCAGCAGGACAAGCCACGCTGTCTTGGCACATGCCTTCCAGCCCGTGTGGGCGAGTTTCACCCTGAGCAGTTGCTACAGAGGAGGAGGACAAGGAAAGAGATGGAAAGATAGGGAGGCACGTTGCTAAACCACAAGCCTGCCTGCTTCCTGATTTCCCAATCGAGGGTGAGCAGGGTTAAGTCCAGGGAGCAAAGGTCGTGGGGAGCAAAGGTGGAAGGGACTCCACAAGGGGGGCCCCCCTTCCTCTTTCAACACCACCCTCCTGCTGCGTTCTTGAGCTCGCCTCTCCTTCACTGGGGACAGACGGACCGAAGGGAGCTTAAACAACATCCGGGCTGCCTTGGAGGGAAAAGGGAGCATTTCTTCCGCCCAGCCCCCCCTTAACATGGCATGCAGAGCAAGGAAGTGTTCTCCACCCTGCCCAGCACCCCACCCCGCAACAAGGAGTGGGGATAGCAGGAGGGATCAGGCCCACAAGCCACAGTTTTCCCCTTAGGAAGTGGGGGAGGGATACTTCAGCAAAGGGGGGCTTCAGGAAGAAGCTGGATAGGGATCGGGATGCACAGGCGGCAGTTCAAAGTGCAGGGTCTTTTCGGGATTGGCCCCTGACATGCTGGCTCCAGCTGAACCCAAAGCAGAAAGGTTGGGGGGTTGAAACCGGAAAGCCCCCTACACAAAGAGGGTAAGTGGAGTTGCACGGTGGGAGAGAACAGGCACTGAAAGCGGTGGGAGAGAACAGGCACTTTCCATTAACATCCCAGTCTGGAAGTTGAGCCTTTCCTGGAAGCATCACATAGCTTTCTATCCTGGCAGGGCAGGGCAGCCTCAGAGTGGAGCCCAGTGGCTAGGGGGCCAGAGAGCACTCTGGAGTACGTGCCAGCTGCTGCCTTCGCCAGCCAAGCACCAAGGCCGCCCCCCACCCAAGAGTGTTGCAGGAGTAGCATCAAAGCAAAAGAACAGACAGGCTGCCCGTCTTCCTTTCCAAGTCCTGCCTGCTCAGTTTCACAGACTAATTCCAGGCTTAGCCATTGCCTCTGTGCACCTTGGCAGGACCAGTTTCTGCTGGGGCTGCCCCTTGCCCAGAGTGGCAGTGGCAACCCAGCCAGATGGGCAGGGCATAAAGAAAAAAATTATAAGTATTACTGTTATTATTAGAGGAACGTACTGGACCAGACTACCCCATTTCCATGGCAACCGTAAGTGCTCCAGGTAGCCCACAAAGTCAGTGTGAAGGCAGAAACAGACATCCCTCAGGCATGTGTGTGTGTGTTGTGTGTGCCCCAGCGCCTCATATTCACAGGTACACTGCCTCTGAACTTGGAGGCTCTCTTCAGATGGATGGAGCATGCCTCCACTGACTTGATTGCTTGATTAGCTGAAGTAGTCTCCACCCCCCATCGTTCCGCCCGGACACTGAGGTCCAGCTCCGAGGGCCTTCTGGTGTTTCCCTCACTGTGAGAAGCCAAGTTACAGGGAACCAGGCAGAGAGCCTTCTTGGTGGTGGCGCCCGCCCTGTGGAACGCCCTCCCTTCAGATGTGAAGGAAGCAGCTATCTTATCTTTAAAGACATCTGAAGGCAGCCTTGTTTAGGGAAGTTTTTAACACTTAATGCTGTATTGTTTTTAACACTCGATTGGGAGCCGCCCAGAGTGGCTGGGGAAACTCAGCCAGATGGGCGGGGTATAAATTATTATCATTATTACCCCAGGAGACAGCATCCCGGGGCCAGATTGCCGGCCTATCGACACCACAATAGCCCTTCTGTGCCATCAGGGAAGGCCACAACGGCCTCCTTGCCCCTGGAGTATGTCTGTCTGCCTGGCTCCTGGCCAGCTCCTCTGCAGGGAAGGGATCCGGGTGCCTCTGTCTGGGGATTGGCAGCTGCTGCTGCTGTTGCTGCCGCTGGGAGGCTCAAGAGAGCAGAGGTGCTGCAAGAGGCCTGGCACGAGGTGCCAAGCAGCCTCAAGGCAGGAGGGCAAGGGCAGAGGGGCGAACTCTTGCTACTCACCAGCATGACAACACACCAGTTCAATATACCCCGGTAGTTGCTGTAGCCACTGGCTGAGCTCAGCAGGGAATCCTGAAGTCTGTGGCATCTGGGAGGGAAGGAGGAAGAAAGGAAGGATGGAGAGGTTAGAGGAAGCAGGGGCAGAAGCAGGCTGGCCCTAGACGCAGGCAGGGAGAAGAGGTTAATGCACTGCCACATTCGCACCCCAAAGCACGCATGCCCCAAACCTTCTGTGGCTTCTCCCCAGTGCTGACTGGGACGGATGGGCATTGGGAGTCAAAGCATCCGGGAGGCACTGGGGGTTTTGCAGAGGGGGCGCTGCTCCACAGGAGACGGCGAGGGCCACCAACTTGGGAGGGCTTCAAAAGGAGGTTAGACAAGTTCATAGAGGGCAGGCGGTGGACCTCTCCTTCCTTGGGAGGTTTTTCAGCAAAGGTTCGATTGCCACCCGTCATGGATGCTGCAGCTGAGATTCTTGCATCGCAGGGGGTTGCAATGTTCCAGAGCTGGGCGATATACCGTATTGGCCCGAATATAAGCCGCACCTTTAAAATTCAAGGGGGGGGGAATAAAAAACGAATACCCGACTATAAGCCGTTCCCTTTAAAATTCCGCAGGCACTCTCACCCATTCCGATTTACCGTATGTCTGTTTCAGCGGCGATATCACAAAAGCCAATTTTTGTAAGGTTGCAAATTTAACTTTTCACCGTCGGAATTTGGGGGGGGGGAGTGGGGCTTATATTGGTATCATCCAAGAAACTGGTTTGAAGTCCATACCATGATATTGGTTGCATAATTTTTGACCTAGCAATATATCACAAATCCTGATACATGTGTGCAGAAATCACAAGGGGGGGGGGGACCATGAATGCCTCTAGAGAGCTCCATCCTTATTTCAGACATTGTGAGATATTGTTGGAAGCCGCCCAGAGTGGCTGGGGCTACCCAGTCGGATGCGTAGCATAGAAATAATAAATTTTAGTCGTATTATCATTATCCTATCAGTACATCACAATGCTTATAGCTGGTGATACCTCGATTTAAGAACAGTTCTGTTTACGAACGATTCGGTTTACGAACTCCGCCAAACTGGAAATAGTGTCCCGGTTTGAGAACATTACCTCGGTCTAAGAACAGAATCCGAACGGTGGGCTGGCACCAGGAGTAGGAGGTCTCATTAGGGAAAGCGCGCCTCAGTTTAAGAATGGTTTTGGTTTAAGAACGGACTTCCGGAACGGATTAAGCTAATAAACCAAGGTACCAATGTATATCACAATGCTTGGGAAGCAGGTGTTGCCCAGGCCTAGTCGCTTCCAACTCAGATTCTATGATTGGGCTCTCAATAACTATTATCCAGAGAAGCTGTGCTCTGCCCTGGCAGTCGCTGAAAACCTTGAGAGCGGAGGGGACTCTTGTGTTTGGATCCTGCCTGAGGATTTCCCGTGGGGGCACCTGGTTGGCCACTGAGTTCAGGATCCTGGACTAATAATAAGAATAATAATAATAATAAGTTTTATTTATACCCCGCCCTCCCTGGCCAGAGCCGGGCTCAGGGCAGCTAACATCAATAAAATTTCAATAAAAATGCACCGTATTTTTCGCCCTATAGGACGCACTTTTTCCCCTCCAAAAATGAAGGGGAAATGTGTGTGCGTCCTATGGGGCGAATGCAGGCTTTCACTGAAGCCTGGAGAGCGAGAGGGGTCAGTGCGCACCGACCCCTCTCCCTCTCCAGGCTTCAGGAAGCTCTCCGCAAGCCTTGGGAGCCCGCGGGAGTTCCCGTCGGGCTCCCTAGGCTTGCGGATAGCAGCCTACATCTCAAAGCTGTACAGCGCGCCCCAGGCTTCAGTTCCCGACCTGGTTTGGAGGCTGGCGGAGGGGAGAAGCACGCTTCTCCCTGCCGCCAGCCCCACAAGCTCGGGGGACAGCGGGGAGGCGGAACGCCGCCATCCCACTGTCCCCCAACCTGGTTTGGAGGCTGGCGGCGGGGAGAAGCGCCTCTTCGTGACCCCTGGACCAGAGCACGCCAGGCACTCCTGTCTTCCACTGCCTCCCACAGTTTGGTCAAACTCATGTTGGTAGCTTCGAGAACACTATCCAACCATCTCGTGTCCATGGAGTTTTCTTGGCAGGGATACTGGAGTGGCTTGCCGGTTCCTCCTCCAGGTGGATCACATTTGGTCAAAACTCTCCACTATGACCTGTCCATCTTGGGTGCCCTGCTTGGCATAGTTCATAGCTTCTCTGAGTTATTCAAGCCCCTTTGCCATGGCAAGGCAGTGATCCATGAAGGGGCCAAAGTCCATTATGGGGGCCTAATCTGGCGGTTGGCTTTATGCAAACCCCTGTTGCAGTTTAATTCCCTGGGCAGAATCCTGGGGGGGGAAAGCTCAACAACTTCAAACCTTAAAAAAGGTCAACAATTTTGGTTGGCCCTTTGGCCAGCCCTCACGGCCCTTCACTTCATCAAACCTGGCCCTCTTTGAAAAAAGTTTGGACACCATTAAATTAGGTTCATGAGGCACGAGGGAGAGATTCTTCTGCATTCTCCAGCCCAACAATCTTCCATCCCCTCCACAAATCTGAGCCATTTCCCCTACTTGACCCCAGGGTGTTTCTTAATCCCAGGAATTAAGCCCCAAGCAAGGCAGTGTTGCTGGAGCATCCATCACAGCCCCTTAATCTGTTTGGATAAGCCTTTTATCTCGATCTCTTGGCTGAGCTGGAGGCCAGCCACCCACTGGGTACATTCCACCAAGAAAGGGAACTGACCTAGCAGGAGAAAACCACATTCTCTTAGGCAAGCTTCTACTTTTTCGATACGGGAAGCGTCACAAAGATAAGAGGTGACATGACAGAAATTTATAAAATTATTCATGGCATGCAGTAGGGCTGGGCAATGTCTGGTTTTCAACATCATCAGCTAAGCACTGTGATATACTGTACCGATATCTAAAATAAGGATGAAGCTACGCAGAGCCATAGGCTAGCTTCAGTTTTCCCCGCAACGTGATTTTTGCCGGCTCCTGCTCCTAGGATTCACTGCCAGGGGAGAAATGAGCCGAGTTAACAGGGACTGCAAGAATGTACAGAACAGGCTTCCTCTACCTCGGCCCTCCAGGTGTTTTTGGCCTACAACTCCAATGATCCCTAGCTAGCAGGACCAGTGGTCAGGGATGATGGGAATTGCAGTCTCAAAACATCTGGAGGGCCGAGGTTGAGGAAGCCTGACATAGAAGCATTAGCTTGCTTCATGGTTTTCCCCACATTGTGATTTCTGCATAGCGTGCACGCACACACACACTTGTGAAATATCACCAGGTCAACAATTATGAAACCGAAAACATGATTTGGACTTCAACCCGGTATTGGGCATTACGTCGATATATTGCTGAGGCCTCTGTCTAGTTGTGTCCGACTCTTGGAGAAATTAGACAGAGAAACGTTTCATGCAATGCAGTTAAACTCTGGAACTCCCTTACGCAGGAGGCAGGGGTGGCGTTAAAAGACAGGACGAATTCATGGAGGAGGAGAGAGCTACGCATGGCTGTGGGAATGTCTAGGAAGGTAGGAGAGGATACCTGACTGCTCTAGGAATACATCCCTCCTTGCTCCTGGCCATGATGGAAATGCTTCTGAATGCCAGTTTGTGGAAACCACAGGAGAGAAGAAGGATCTTGCGTTCGAATCCTCCTTGCAGGCTTCCAACTAGGGCATGTGGTTGGCCACTGTGAGACCAGGAGGCTGGCCAAGACGGGCTCCCATTGGCTTGATCTAGCAGGCTCTCCTTATGGATCACTGCTCATTCCAAACACCCCTTCAAGATTACGGAAGTTGCCCACAAGTGATCAGCTCATAAAAGCAGATCAGTGCCTCAATGACTGCCTCAGACACACACATACCGGGCAGCTTAGACGAAGTTCTCCAAGGGCCGAAATATTGTGGGGAACCTGGTGTTCTATTCACCTGCACATTTTTCAAGTTCATGCCCCTGAGCTGCTGGTCCCAAAAAAGCTTATGAGTCACTAGAAATAGTACAGTCATAAAAAGGTAAAGGTAGCCCTGCGGGTGGCGCTGTGGGTTAAACCACAGAGCCCAGGACTTGCTGATCAGAAGGTTGGCGTTTCGAATCCCCGTGATGGGGTGAGCTCCCGTTGCTCAGTCCCTGCTCCTGCCCACCTAGCAGTTTGAAAGCACATCAAAGTGCAAGAAGATAAATAGGTACCGCTCCTGTGAGAAGGTAAAAGGCGTTTCCATGCGCTGCTCTTGTTCGCCAGAAGCGGCTTAGTCATGCTGGCCACATGACCCGGAAGCTGTACGCTGGCTTCCTCGGCCAATAAAGTGAGATGAGCGCCGCAACCCCAGAGTCGATCATGACTGGACCTAATGGTCAGGGGTCCCTTTACCTTTACCTTTACCCCTGACCTTAGGTCCAGTCGTGCCTGACTCTGGGGTTGGGGCGCTCATCTTGCTTTGCTGGCCGAGGGAGCCAGCATACAGCTTCCGGGTCATGTGGTCAGCATGACTAACCTGCTTCGGGCAAAACAGAACACCGCACGCAAAATGCCGTTTACCTTCCCGCCACAGCGGTACCTATTTATCTACTTGCACTTTGATGTGCTTTCAAGCTGCTAGGTGGGCAGGGGCAGGGACCGAGCAACGGGAGCTCACCCCGTTGCGGGGATTCGAACCACCGACCTTCTGATCAGCAAGGCCTAGGCTCTGTGCTTTAGACCACAGCGCCACCCACGGCGCAGTAAAGTCATACCTCAGGATAAATACACTTCAGGCTAAGTATTTTCAGGTTGCGCTCCGCTGCAACCCAGACGTTACTTCTGGGTTTCGCCACTTGCGCATGTGCATATGGTCAAAATGACGTCACACGCACACACGGAAGCGGCGAAACGTGACCCGCGCAGACGCACTGTTGCGTCTTACGTTCTGTTCAGGATGCGAACGGGGCTCCGGAACGGATCCCGTTTGCATCCCGAGGTACCACTGTATTAAAAACCCAAATGTCTCAAAATACCACCTTCCGCTTTTAGGAGCTGTGATGCTGGAACTGCAACATAGAGCCCAAGAGCCCAGCAAGGAGGGGAGCTGAGTTCAAAGGGCTCCCCCCCCAAAAAAAAAACACCGGCGACAACGGAGCGTTTCTGGGTCAGCCATGCTCAGCAGCAGCTCAGCTCAGATTCCTTGTGCCCTTTGAGCAGAGACGCAGGAGCCCAGCCTCCTGCTGCTACCTCAATCGAAGAGCTTCTTTCTGCCCCACAATAGTCCTTGCTCCTTCCGGCTTTGCAGCAGCCACACCGTTTGATGCTCTTTTGATCAGGCCGCTGAGCCCAGTGTCTCTCAGCCAGACTACAACCGCCAGCCTCCCCAGGGAGGAGGCACAAAAGCCATTCTTGCCCACGAGCTGCCTTAAGCATCTGCAGGGGGAGGCAGAGACCCCTCCGTGCGAAAAGGCCTTTGCCCAAGTCCTTGGAAGGGAAAGCCTTACAGCAGGGGTCAGCAACATTTTTGAGCAGAGGGCCGGTCCACCGTCCCTCGGACCATGTGGGGGGCCGGACTACATTTTGGGGAAAAAATATGAACAAATTCCTATGCCCCACAAATAACCCAGAGATGCATTTTAAATAAAAGGACACCTTCTACTCATGTAAAAACACGCTGATTCCCGGACCGTCCGTGGGCCAGATTTAGAAGGCGACTGGGCCGCATCTGGCCCCCGGGGCCTTAGGTTGCCTACCATTGCCTTACAGGCACTGTCCCTCAGAGATAGAGGGACAAACAGTCCACAATCCCTGGCTGGGAATAGAAGAGGAATAATAATAATATAATAATTACCCCGCCCATCTGCCTGGGCTTCCCCAGCCACTCTGGGCAGCTTCCAACACAATACTAAAATACAGTAATGTATCAAACATTGAAAGCTTCCCTAAAGAGGGCTGCCTTCAGATGTCTTCTAAAAGTTTCGTAGTTGTTGTTCTCTTTGACATCTGGTGGGAGGGCGTTCCACCGGGAATGCACCACCACCGAGAAGGCTCTCTGCCTGGTTCCCTGTAACCTCACTTCTCGCAGGGAGGGAACTGCCAGAAGGCCCTCAGAGCTGGACCTCAGTGTCTGGGCAGAACGATGGGGGTGGAGACACTCCTTCAGGTCTACTGGACCAAGGAAGACTCATTTGTTGCTCAGCTGTGGGCTCCCTAGGAATCCTGGTGCCATAAGCCGTTGCTTATCTGCCAGAGCTGGAGAGCCAGTTGTCCCCAGCACGGCCACCTCCACGTCTCCTTCCAAGGCAGCTTTTGGCAAGCGGGGGAGTGAGGCACCCAATCCAGACCAAGGATCTGCTCCACCCCAGCACTGAGCCCCAGGCAAGGAGACCAAGGTGTCGACATTTCAATAAAACAGGGCTGGCAAACAGGACAGAGAGGGCTCTCCACTTCTGTTTGCAAAACAGGCGAGGCACAAGCTGGTGAGACCTGCTGCCAGGTATCTTTTGTCCAGATTCTTAGACAGGTAGAGCAACCAGTTGAGGTGACTCAAAAGACAGGCAGGATCCAAAGTTGTGGAGTAGGTCAGTTTACCCGAAACAATGCCGTATGGCAGGGAACAGACTCTCACAAAAGGTGGTGGAAACTCCTTCCTTTTTTTAAGGCAAGCTGGGTGGCCTCCTGTCGCGTATGACCTAGTTGAGATTCCTGCATTGCAAGGGGGCTGGACTAGATGGCTCTAGTGTTAGGATCCCTTCCAACACTACAATTCTATGGTTCTAATCGTCTTCCACTGCGGGAACTGCGGGAGGCAGTGGAAGACAGGAGTGCCTGGCGTGCTCTGGTCCAGGGGGTCACGAAGAGTCGGACACGACTAAACGACAACAAATTGTCTTCCACAGGTAGGCTGCGTCCCACTCCTGGTCACATCGTGGCCTAAGGAGTCTAGTCCCCACCCTGGCACTGCAACATCAGCTAGATTTAACATGTACAGGATCACTAGGGACTAGTAGCTCAGGTCTCGGAGAGGCTCCTTTCTAGAATGCCTCTTGGCATTTAACAGTTCAGAAGCAGCTCCATTTTGGCACAAATCACATGTCTCAAAATATGCAATGTCTAGCTACCCTCTTCCTCCACCCACAACTAGAGCCACTGTTTAGTTATGATCATTTCCCTCCGCAGCAGTAAAGGCAGTGCAAAGGCTCCTTGGAATACCTCCATCCAGGTACCCACAAGGTCCACACCTGCTTTGTAGTAGCAAAATGTCCTGCTGTATCCCACATCTTCAGGACACACACACACACCCCGACCACTTTTGTGGTTTTGGAGCAATTTGCATTGCAAGTCCTAGACGGAGTCTGCATCCTTTGTACCCCATCCCAGGCCAGTCAGGTGCAGCGCCTCAGAGGCAGCCCTCCTCCACAAGTTTACCAACAAGCACCTGAAGCTGCTGAGAGGCGACCCGGAGATTTGGGATGAAGGACAATCAATATGCAGGTGCTACCTAAAACCGCTTGCTCTTTTCATGCAGTTCGAGTGAAAGAGCAGAAGTGTTGAATCAGCACAAGGGACTGGCTGCGTAATGACACACATTCCAGAGAAAACAGAAGTACCTGGGCAGGTAGTCCAAGACAACAGTATTCAGGTGCTAAATGGGTTTTTGCTCCACCTGCAGAACAGGTAGCTCTCTGATCCACCTGTGTTGATGGATGCACACTTTGCTTCGGGGTTTCCCAGCTGCTCCGGCTACAACCTCACCCAGATAGATGTTCTGGGCTGACGTTACCCTGGCCTGATGCCCCCTCCAGGTGTTTCAGACCGTGACTCACATCAGCCCCAGCCAGCAAAGCCAGGAGTCGGGTCCCAAGGCAAGATGAGAAGGGGCAGCCCTGTCACCTTTGGGAACCCTCTGATGCTCTTGGAAGAAGGGAGGGGGGCAAGAATGAGATGCCCTTGCCCCACCAAAAGCCCTCCATGGCCCAAGGGCATCTGGCTCCCTCGCCCATCTTCACAGGAGAACGGGACGTCATAGCTATCTGAAAAAATATACCACCAGGGACTGCTCAGCCTCTCTGCATCTACTGGGTTCTTCCTCCTGCAATCCCAATTTAACACCTAAAAGGTAAAGGGACCCCTGACCATTAGGTCCAGTCACGGACGACTCTGGGGTTGCGGCGCTCATCTCGCTTTACTGGCCGAGGGAGCCGGCATACAGCTTCCGGGTCATGTGGCCAGCATGATGAAGCAGCTTCTGGCGAACCAGAGCAGTGCATGGAAACGCCGTTTACCTTCCCGCCAGAGCGGTACCTATTTATCTACTTGCACTTTGACATGCTTTCGAACTGCTAGGTTGGCAGGAGCAGGGACCGAGCAACGGGAGCTCACCCCGTAGCTGGGATTTGAACCACCAACCTTCTGATCGGCAAGTCCTAGGCTCTGTGGTTTAACCCACAGCGCCACCCGCGTCCCTTAATTTAACACCTAACTCAACCCAAATATTATTCTGCACCATCAGCAAGAACCCCAAAGCGGAGGGTCGATGTGAAGGAATCTGCCTGCATCAAGCCCTCCCAACACCTGAGCCTTTCTAAGTCAATGTGGGGGCTTTGCTGAGAGTTGGGGGGCGCTTTTGCAGAGACCCTGCCTGGCTCTATATACAAGGCCAGAAAAGACTGTAGCTCAAGGAGAAATGTCCATTTCAGGAGGCAAACCCAGCCACCCTCCTTCCTCCTAGCTATTGATAGAGCACGTATAGGAGATGGGCAACATTTGGGAAAGGCAGGCAGTGGCGGGTGGCGGCCACATTTGACCAGCCAGTCTGTGGGGCCTCACTTCTCTGTCCCCCCCCCCTCCCCAGTTCCGACAGGGCTTTGGGATTTCCTATGGCCAAGAACATCTTGTGTTTGCACACCCAGGGAGCACATTTGCATTTGCAGGGACCATACAGAGACACTCAAAGTGTATGTGAAATCCTAGGGTGAGTCACGCAGGATAGGCAGCCTGGCCATGGGGGGAGGAAGGCAGAAGGGGAAGAAAAGCAGCCAAGAACAGGGTCAGAAGTCGAACCCAAGCGGGGATGGTGACAGGAGCCACACCCTGCTCCCTGCTCCTCTGTATCGCCCTGCTTTGCCCCTTGAGAAGAGGCCAGCTACTTTATTGGGGGCAGGGAGCACAAGGAGGAGGGAAGGGGGGGTTGGTTTACCAACTCTGCCCAGAGCTTACCCAGGGCGTGAAATGGGTGCCCTAGAGCCATCATCTCAGCAACCCATTTCTACCCCAAACTAGATTTGGGGGGAGAAGGAAGTAGAACAGGGGTCAGCAAACTTTTTCAGCAGGGGGCCGGTCCTCTGTCCCTCAGACCTTGTGGGGGTCAGGACTATATTTTGAAGAAAAAGAAAATGAATGAATTCCTATGCTCCACAAGTAACCCAGGGGTGCATTTTAAATAAAAGGGCACATTCTACTAATGTAAAAACACACTGATTCCCGAACCGTCCGCAGGCCGGATTGAGAAGGCGAATGGGCCGGATCCGGCCCCCGGGTCTTAGTTTGCCTACCCATGGGGTGGAATGAAGGGGGGGAACACATAAGCCCGTGAGTTTTTCCTACTCTGTTTCCCCCAAAATAAGAGTGTGTCATATTATTTTTTGCTCCCAAAGATGCGCTAGGTCTTATTTTCAGGGGATGTCTTATTTTTCCATGAAGAAGAATACAGTAGCTTCGGGGGCCTTATATTCCGGAGTTGCCTTATTATTGGGGAGGCGTTATATTTGGGGGAGGCGTTATATTACAGCCAGAGGCAAAACTGGAAGTAGGTCTTATTTTCGGGGGGTGTCTCACTTTCGGGAAAACGGGGTACCTCTCCCGCAAGGTAGTGCAAAGGGAGGAGGGACCCCCCCAAAAAACCTCCCCGTGTACCTGGCAACAGATGAGTCCCTCCACCTCCCCCCCCACAGGTAAGGGCCGCTCTGGGGGTCCCGGGCAGGGGGATCCCGTCGAGACCCCCGCTTTCTTCCGCCTCCCCCCAAAGAGGAGGGGCAGCAGCGCCCCCCGTGGACCCCCCAGAGCCCCTGTGTGGGTGGGGGGGCGGTGTCCTTGCTCCCCAAGAGGGATGGGGAGACGGGGGAGCTGAAGACCCCCCGGCCCCCCCCGGGGGGAGGCCTGCCCCGTCCAAAGGGCCACTGGGGCGGAGGGCAGCCTACTCCTCCCCCCCGCCTCCAACGCAGGTAAGGGCCGCTCTGGGGGTCCCGGGCGGGGGGATCCCGTCGAGGCCCCCGCTTTCTTCCGCCTCCCCCCAAAGAGGAGGGGCTGCAGCGCCCCCCGCGGACCCCCCAGCCCCCCTGGGTGGGTGGGGGGCGGTGTCCTTGCTGCCCTTCAGAAGCCCCCAAGAGGGATGGGGAGACGGGGGGGTCACTGGGGCGGAGGGCAGCCCCCACCCCCCCGAGGACCCTGAATGGGGGGGTCTTCTTGAGGGGAGGGGGGCGTCCTGTCACGGCGGCGGTTCTGAGGGGCGCCGAGTTTACCTGAAGTCTCCGCCCTCGGGGGGCTGGGCGGCGTCTCCGGCGCCCCTCCGCGAGTCGCCCCCTCCTGGGGGCGCCCCCGCCGCCGCTCGCCGCCCCGCCGCTCCCCGCTCGCCCATCCCGCCGCTCGGCTCCTCCGGCCGCCGCTGCTTCTCCTCAGGCGCGTCCCCGCGCCCCGCCCCCTCGCAAGCGCCCTCCATGACCCGCCCGCCCAAACTTCGCCTCGCGGACGCCGTACACCCCGCGCGGAGCACCACGGGAAGTGTAGTCGCGGGACGAGGCGCCGCGGGTCGGAGGCGAGCGGAGGGAAAGGAGGGGCCTTTTGTACTCCGGCGCCGCGTCCAGAGCATGCTGGGAGGCGCCGGATTGGAGGCTGGCCGCGGGGGCTGCCGGGAGGAGTAGTTCTGGGGGAGTTGGCCTCCCGGAGATTAACCCTTTCGGGGCGTCCCTGCTGGAAGTTGCGCCAAGCTGCCAATTCTATTGTTGTTGTTACGTATATAAAAAATAAATAAATTGTCCAGTAGCAGCTTAGAGACCAACTAAGTTTGTTCTTGGTATAAACTCTGGTGTGCATGCACACTTCTTCAGATACATGTTTAGGGAAGTTTTTAATGACTGATGTTTTAATATATTTTTAATCTTTTGCTGGAATCTGCCCAGAGTGACTGGGGAAACCCAGCCACATGGGCGGGGTATTAATAATAATAAATTAGTATTAGTATTAGTATTAGTATTAGAGAAATCACCTTGCCAACAAAGGTCCTTAAAGCTATGGTTTTCCCAGTAGTGATGTATGGAAGTGAGAGCTGGACCATAAAGAAGGCTGATCGCTGAAGAATTGATGCTGTTGAATTATGGTGCAGGAGGAGACTCTGGAGAGTCCCATGGACTGCAAGAAGATCCAACCTCTCCATTCTGAAGGAAATCAGCCCTGAGTGCTCACTGGAAGGACAGATCCTGAAGCTAAGGCTCCAAGACTTTGGCCAGGTCATGAGAAGAGAAGACTCCCTGGAAAAGACCCTGATGTTGGGAAAGATGGAGGGCACAAGGAGAAGGGGAAGACAGAGGACAAGATGGTGGGACAGTGTTCTTGAAGCTACAAACATGAGGGAGGCAGTGGAAGACAGGAGTGCCTGGCGTGCTCTGGTCCAGGGGGTCACAAAGAGTCGGACACGACTAAACGACTAAACAACAACAACAATAATAATTATAATAATTTATTATTTGTACCCCGCCCATCTGGCTGGGTTTCCCCAGCCACTCTGCGCGGCTTCCAACAAAGATGAAAAATACATTAAAATGTCACACATTAAAAACTTCCCTGAACAGGGCTGCCTTCAGATGTCTTCTAAATGTCTGGTAGTTTTTCTCTTTGACATCTGGTGGGAGGGCATTCCACAGGGCGGGCGCCACCACCAAGAAGGCCATCTGCCTGCTTCCCTGTAACCTCACTTCTTGCAATGAGGGAACCGCCAGAAGGCCCTCAGAGCTGGACCTCAGCATCCAGGCAGAACGATGGGGGTGGAGATGCTCCTTCAGGTATACAGGACCAAGGCTGTTTAGGGCTTTAAAGGTCAGCACCAAAACTTTGAATTGTGCTTGGAAACATACTGGGAGCCAATGTAGGTCTTTCAAGACCGGTGTTATGTTGTCTCGGCAGCCCCTCCAGTCACCACTCTAGCTGCCGCATTCTGGAGTAGTTGTAGTTTCCGGGTCACCTTCAAAGGTAGCCCCATGTAGAGCATGTTGCAGTAGTCCAAGTGAGAGATAACCAGAGTATGCACCACTCTGGTGAGACAGACTGTGGGCAGATAGGGTCTCATCCTGCGTACAGGTGGAGCTGATAAACAGCTGCCCTGGACACAGAATTGACCTGTGCCTCCATGGACAGCTGTGAGTCCAGAATGACTCCCAGGCTGTGCACCTGCTCCTTCAGGGGCACAGTTACCCCATTCAGGACCAGGGAGTCCTCCACACCCGCCCTCTCATTCAGTTCAATGGGACTAAAGGCGCAAGCCTATGTCTACTCAGAAGTAAGTCCTATTGGGTTCTATGGGGCTTACTCCCAGGTAAGTGGGATTAAGACTGCAGACTTACTCCCAAGTATGTGTGCATAGGCGAATAGTCGCCTTAAAGGCACAGGAGTCTTGCCCCAGAGGAGTGGGGGCCCTTCTGCCATAACGAAACCCATGAAGAAACAGTTCAATTTCCTTCCCCCAGCTCCAGTGAGGAAGCTGAGTTCAGTTGCAAAGAAGGAAAGGAAGGACAACTAACTGTGTGTTAATTTTCTGCATGAATGCAAACTCAAAAAAATTCTTTGTCATGACCTAGTTGGGGGCGGGGAGGAAATGAGAATGGCTGAGATCTGGTGTTGTGGGTGGGGAAGTCCACAAGCAGATAAAACAGGCAAGTTTTCAAGAAGCTGAGTGCTTTTGAGGAATGGTGATCGTTGCTCAAGAGTCAATTTGCAGAAAGAGGCTTGTGACCTAGATGAGGCAAATTAGACCATGACCTGAAAAA
The DNA here is from genome assembly GCF_964188305.1 of Podarcis bocagei. Taxonomy (NCBI): domain Eukaryota; kingdom Metazoa; phylum Chordata; class Lepidosauria; order Squamata; family Lacertidae; genus Podarcis; species Podarcis bocagei. The sequence continues at coordinate 92,498,865 of NC_138133.1, forward strand.
AGAGACAATGCACGTACTTATGTACACCAAGAGAATCATTAATAACAATTATATACACACACAAAATAACTGGAGGGGTGGGGGAAGCAGGTGAATGCGGGTGTCCATCTCAACGTCATGTCCTTAAAGGGGAATTATGCCAATTAAGATCAACCACAACTGCCTTGCCGTGGCAAAGGGGCTTGAATAACTCAGAGAAGCTATGAGCCATGCCGTGCAGGGCCACCCAAGATGGACAGGTCATAGTGGAGAGTTTTGACCAAACGTGATCCACCTGGAGCAGGAACCGGCAAGCCACTCCAGTATCCCTGCCAAGAAAACTCCATGGACAAAGAGGAGAAGGGGACAACAGAGGATGAGATGGTGGGACAGTGTTCTCAAAGCTACCAGCATGAGTTTGACCAAACTGCGGGAGGCAGTGGAAGACAGGAGTGCCTGGTGTGCTCTGGTCCAGGGGGTCACGAAGAGGCGGACACAACTCAGCAACTTGCCTTTCCCTGTCTTCTTGCACTAAGACATGATTTTGATGCACATACACAAGGTAGCAATAACCAGGATTATTTGAGGGTCACATAATAGCCAGTGTGGTGTAGTGGTTAAGAAGGGTGGAATCGTAATCTGGTGAACCGGGTTCACTTCCCCGCTCCTCCACCCGCAGCTGCCGGGTGACCTTGGGCCAGTCACACTTCTTTGAAGTCTCTCAGCCCCACAGAGTGTTTGTTGTGGGGGAGGAAGGGAATCGAGATTGTTAGCCACTTTGAGACTCCTTCGGGTAGTGATAATTGTTGTTGTTGTTTAGTCGTTTAGTCGTGTCCGACTCTTCGTGACCCCATGAACCAGAGCAGAGTAGTGATAAAGCGGGATATCAAATCCAAACTCCTCTTCTTCTTCCAAAGAAGCCTGACTATGCGCATGTTTACCTAGAAATACATCCCTGAGTATGTTAGTTCTGGTATTCACAAGTGTAGGAGATGCCTGCAAGCGCCTCTTCCATCCTGCGGTTCCCTGGAACTGGTAGTGGCGACCTAGACCAGCTGTGATGGTTTAGGGTGGATGACTGGTCACCACCTGGCTTGATGCAACATACCCTCCAACATTTCTCTGATGAAAATAGAGACGCCCTAAATAAAACAAGAAGGAGGAGGAGGAAAGGCCATATCTCTGTTGTTGTTGTTGTTGTTGTTGTTGTTATATCCTGCCCATCTGGCTGGTTTGCAACTGTCCCTACAACCCTGGCATCATCTAGGTTAAGGTTATCAGATGTCCCCGTTTCCCGGGGACAGTCCCCGGATTTACAAATCAGTTCCCATACAAAATCCATTGAAGTTGAAAAGTGTCCCCGGATTCATTGAAAAAAAATCTGGTAACCTTAGTCTAGGTGCTATTTCCTCAACGGGATGAAATTATTATTATTATTATTATTATTATTATTATTATTATTATTATTATTATTATTATTATTATTATTATTATTATTATTATTATTATTCCTGTTTATACCCCGTGTATCTGACTGGATTTCCCCAGCCAGTCTGGGCTGCTTCCAACATATATAAAAACATCGTAAAACATTTTAAAAGCCCTCCCTCTGCAGGGCTGCCTTTGGCGGGCTCGGGAGTCGGACAACTCCATCCCCTCCAACATTCCTCCGGTGCAAACAGGGACGACCTAAGGAAAAGCGGGACATTTATTATTATTATTATTATTATTATTATTATTATTATTATTATTATTCCGGGATGCAATCAGAAACCGGGACTGTCCCTGGCCAAGAGGGGCCCTTGGAGGCTCCGCTGCTGCAATGGCCCCAGATCCATCCCGGGGACCCCCGCCCGGCCGCCTTCTCCCTCCCCAGGGGGCGCCCGGGCACCTTGCCCGCAAAGAACTACCAGTCCCGAGAAGCTTTGCGCGGCGAAGCGCCTCTCCCCGCCCCCCCGGGGAGATGGACGGGGCGGGCGTCCAATGGGGCCTCCGAGTCCCGGCCGTCGCGCCAATGGGAGCGGCGGGAGGCGGGGATTCCTGCTGCCAGCTGGGCACCGGGCTGCGGGCAAGCGGGCGGGCGGACGGGGCGATGAGCGGGCGGCGGCGGCGGCGGAATCCCGGGGGCGAAGAAGGAGGAGCCCCGGCAGGAGGAGGTGAGAGGGGGCGCATGGGGGCCCGGTGAGCCGCTGCAGCCCGGGCACAGCTGGGGAGCCGCTGCCACCCCCGGAGGTGCCCGGGATGGGCTGCCGGGCACGGAGGAAGGAGCTCGGCTTCCTCCTCCAGCCCCGACGGCTGCAAGGAGGGAGCCCCGGGGGAGCGCCGGATTGACGTGTAAGCTAAACAAGCTCTAGCTTAGGGCCCCACTCTCTTGGGGGCCCCCAAAAAAATTAAAAGGGGGGGAACCCTGGATGTACCTTCCCAAAATATCAGATAAAAATCAAATAAAATGAAACATACATATAGCAACAGTGGAAAGTGGCTTTGGATTAGTCCATCAGTTACCATATACAGTGGTGCCTCGGGTTACAGACGCTTCAGGTTACAGACTCCGCTAACCCAGAAATATTACCTCAGGTTAAGAACTTTGCTTCAGGATGAAATCGTGCTCCGGTGGCGCGGCAGCAGCAGGAGGCCCCATTAGCTAAAGTGGTGCCTCAGGTTAAGAACAGTTTCAGGTTAAGAATGGACCTCCAGAATGAATTAAGTTCTTAACCCCAAGTACCACTATAGTATATAAAAGGTAAAGGGACCCCTGACCATTAGGTCCAGTTGTGGCTGACTCTGGGGTTGTGGTGCTCATCTCGCTTTATTGGCCGAGGGAGCCGGCATACAGCTTCCAGGTCATGTGGCCAGCATGACTAAGCCACTTCTGGTGAACCAGAGCAGCACACGGAAACACCGTTTACCTTCCCGCCGGAGTGGGACCTATTTATCTACTTGCACTTGATGTGCTTTCGAACTGCTAGGTTGGCAGGAGCAGGGACTGAGCAATGGGAGCTCACCCTGTCGTAGGGATTTGAACCACCGACCTTCTGATCGGCAAGTCCTAGGCTCTGTGGTTTAACCCACAGCGCCACCCGCGTCCCTATCATATAGCATATATTCAACACAAAAAACAGTGTTGACAAAGGACAGCCGGCCCGGAAGGGACCCCCAAGAGTCATCCAGTCCAGCCCACTTCAATGTAGGAAGCTGCCTTCTGCTGAGCGCCAGGCCCTCGGCTTCCATCTAGGCCACCCTGGGCAGCAGAGTCTTCCCCAGCCCTCCCTGGAGAGAGGTGCCTTGGGAGCAGGGGGCCTTCTGCATGCGGAGCAGGTGTTCTGCCTGACCCCTCTAACCCCCCCCCCATGCGACAGCAGGCTTGGAGCTCTATCTTGCCCAGTTGTTCCCTGTTGCGCCCAGCATAGGGATGGAGGCAGCGGATGCAGCCCTGCAGTTTACCGTCAGCACCCGTGGGTGCTTCTGCTGCTGCAACTGCTGAATCCTTTGACCCAGATAACTCCAGGAAGGAGGCTTAGAGTTATGCAATAAGCAGAATGACAAGCAACTAGTCCTCAGCAAAGGGAGGCTAGTCACTCCCATATGGCTCTTTATTTGGGAAATATATTGGGATTTAAGTGGCCATTAGCAAATATTCAGAAGCACAGAATCCTGCCTGCTCAGTAGGCAGAGCTCAGTTGGTGGGCTCCGGGCAGTTATGCTTGCTCCCAAAGGCAAGATCTTTGCGGATCCCATTATTTTGTCACCTCGCCCTTCCTCCTAGGAGTTAAGGGCGCAATGTTCCTTCTTCCCCAACCGCAGATCTTCACAACAACTCTCTGAGGGAGGCTAGGGACAATCACGGGCTGAGGATCTCCTAGTCAGCGTCCTAATTAAGTAAGGATAAGAAAGTAAGAGGGACGCGGGTGGAGCTGTTTGTTAAACCACAGAGCCTAGGACTTGCCGATCAGAAGGTCGGCGGTTCAAATCCCCGTGACGGGGTGAGCGCCCATTGCTCGGTCCCTGCTCCTGTCCACGTAGCAGTTTGAAAGCACGTCATAGTGCAAGTAGATAAATAGGTACCACTCTGGTGGGAAGGTAAACGGCGTTTCCGTGCGCTGCTCTGGTTCGCCAGAAGCGGCTTAGTCATGCTGGCCACATGACCCGGAAGCTGAACGCCGGCTCCCTCGGCCAGTAAAGCGAGATGAGCGCCGCAACCCCAGAGTCGGCCATGACTGGACCTAATGGTCAGGGGTCCCTGAATCTTATTTAAGAAAAGAAAGATGAGGGGGTCCACTAGGTCCACCATCCTGTTCTCACAGTGACCTGTGGGAAAGCTGTGAGCAGAATTTGAGCTCAAGAGTTCTCTTGCCTCCTATTGTTTCCAGCAACTATGATTCATGGCTGCCTCCAACTGCAGAGGCCGAGTGTGGGCATCCTGGCTAAGAGGCACCAAGAGCCCTCTGTTCCCTCATGAATGTCTCCAATGCCCTTTTAAAGCCATCTAGGCTGGTGGCAGCACAGCCTCCGGTGGGAGTGAGTTCCACAGTTTAACTCTGCTCTGCCATGCCTGGAAGATTGCCTAGGATTCGAAGCTTTGAACTGGGCAGGAATTTCTCTCCTTCCTCACTCCCTCCTGTGGGAGGGAGTTCCATCGTCTATCGGCTGTGTGAAGCGGCCTGAGGCCTCTTCCCCTTTGAAGTCCCTTGATGCAGTGGAGGGGGTGTCCCTTGGCACCCATAACACATGGGGGGGGGACATTCAGGCCTCGGAGCTCGTGTTAGCAGGCAGAGATGGATGGGGCAGCCTCTGCTGAGCAGAAAACAGGAGATTTAGTGGCTCCCACTTGAATCTGACACCAAATAGTGGTTCATCTGGGCTCCATTCTACCTGAATTAAATTGGGCATATTTGAAAGCATTCCTGCAGCTGCCAAAGTAGGTTTTCATGGTTTCTAACTTGCGTTTCTTTTTTTTTCAAAGCGTTACTTCTATTTTTAAGAAGTGTTGCGCGCATTTACCATTGAGATTCATCTGTTTTTTATTCTGTGAACCACCCTGATATCTCACGATGAAGGGCGGCATATAAATCTAATAAATCTAATAAATAAATGTAGTTTTTGGCCTGAAAAAGGAACAGCTTGCAAACATCCGTAATGAGACAGTGCCGGCTGAAGACACGGCACGAAAGGAAAAGGCGTTGGTAGGGAGGAGGAAAAAAAGCAACCCCATGAATTAGTTCTTAGTTGCAGAGTTCTTGTAATGACACGCTGGAATGGAAACGGTTCAAGGAGGGGAGGAGCCAAAAGTTTCAGGCCTCTCAGCTGAGCCCAGGGAGAGACCCTGCCATCTCATCTCAGCCCGAGTTCTGCAGCAATAATAGCACAGGCCCCCCCTGGCTCTCTGGGGCTGCTGCTCCCAAGCATCTCCTAGCAACTGCTGAGTCAACCCAGATAAAAATATTCACCCAATCGTCCCACATTCTAGGGTTCAAACAGGTTCCTGGGACCAGAGGCGTTTCAATGGCTTCTCTTTGGCCTTGGAAAATCCCCGCGGACAGGGGCTTTCTCCTTGGCATATACCAGGTGGCACGTGGGTTTTTAAACAATTAAGCAACCCTGCATAACATCAAGTAGCAGCAATCCAAGCTGCTTCTGCCCCTGTTTCCTTGAAGGGCCTATAATAATAATAATAATAATAATAATAATAATAATAATAATAATAATAGTAGTAGTAGTAGTAGTAGTAGTAGTAATAATAATGTTGGTTAGTGGTATCGACTCTTCGTAACCCCCTGGACCAGAGCATGCCAGGCCCTCCTGTCTTCCACTGCCTCCCTCATGCTGGTAGCTTCGAGAACACTGTCCCACCATCTCGTCCTCTGTCGTCCCCTTCTCCTTGTGCCCTCCATCTTTCCCAACATCAGGGTCTTTTCCAGGGAGTCTTCTCTTCTCTTATTATAATAACAATAATTTATTATTTGTACCCCGCCCATCTGGCTGAGTTTCCCCAGCCACTCTGGGCGGCTCCCAATCGAGTGTTAAAAACAATACAGCATTAAATATTAAAAACTTCCCTAAACAGGGCTGCCTTCAGATGTCTTTTAAAGATAAGATAGCTGCTTATTTCCTTCACATCTGATGGGAGGGCGTTCCACAGGGCGGGCGCCACCACCGAGAAGGCCCTCTGCCTGTTTCCCTGTAGCTTGGTTTCTCGCAGGGAGGGAACCACCAGAAGGCCCTCGCAGCTGGACCTCAGTGTCCAGGTAGAACGATGGGGGTGGAGACGCTCCTTCAGGTATACTGGACCGAGGCCGTTGAGGGCTTTCAAGGTCAGCACCAACACCTGTGCCAAGAGGAGGAGGCTGGGTTGCCGTGTCCTTAGAGGGCATTGCTCTGCCCGATGTTCCTTGGCACAGGCTGCTCCTCCCTGGCGTTTGCCTTGGACAGCGCCAGGCCGCCCTCCAAAGAGGATCCATCCAGCCTGGGCAGGGTGCGGGCGCAGAGGCCCTTGCCGCAGCCTTTAGCACCGACCCCTGTCATTCTCCCCCTCCTTTCGGCAGAGCCGCCTGGACTGCAGAAGAAGCAGAAGCGGCTGCTGATCCACCAGGCCCTGACCAGAGACCCCGTCGATGTCGAGAGCCTCCGGGCGGTGGCGCTGAGCCAGGGCGGGCTCCTCACGGACGAGATCCGCCGGAAGGTGTGGCCCAAACTGCTGGGCGTGAACGTGTATAGCCTGCCGCCCAAGCCAGGTATGGCTTCCAGGAAGGAGAGGAGGAGAGTTCTTGGAAAGGCTGGCGTGAGGTGTGTCTCATTGGACTGGGTGCTGCTCCCCAGCAGTGCCCGGGTGCCCGTCGAGGCCTTGAGAAACTTCCCGGGTTTTTTCTGGAATGCCCAAGGCTGTGAAATCCCAGCCGTGGTCAAACCCCGTGGGCTGCCTTTGCCTATGTAGGCCAGCATGTTCCAGTTTCTGCGATGCCATTTCACAGCAACCCCAGCGTGGAAATGTTGTGGGTAGTAGGAGAGGACATCTTGAATAAATATTATCCTCCCTCGCTCACGCTAGTGAGTCAATAGCAGAGTACATTCCATAGTATATTGAACTACTTTATTGTCACTTGTATAACTTGTATGCAGTGAGATTACACAAGCACCACCCCCTCAGCTCTCAGTCTTAATTCCCTTTGTTTACTGATGCACGCACACCAAACTCGAAAGTCAGTCGCCCTGTTGTTATCTTTTCATTCAGCAGCCTAACAGCCCCCAGATAGAAGCTGTTCTTTACCCTGTTGGTGCCACGAATCATGCTTCTATAGCTTCTGTCCGAGGGTAGGAGATCAAGAAAGTGCCGGCCAGGGTGTGTTGGTAGATTTGTTTGAATTTCTTTACTTAAGCAACTCAATATGGCCTGTCCAGGTTGGGTTTGTTCCTGGCACATCTCCTTTGTTTCCTCTTAAAAAGAATAAAGACACAGCAGTCTTCTCTTTGAAATAATGATAAGAAGTTTACTTCCATTCAGTTCACAGTAGGTTCCCTGAAGGCAGGCTTTTAGCTTGTAGTTACAGAAATGAGAGTGGGTTAATCCCATGTAGGGATATGAGCCCATGTGCTGCTGGCTGAGAACCAGCAGACAGCAAGAGACATCAAGAGATCATGGCATCAAAGAGGGAGATGGCTGCGTGACTGGCCCTTTTGTGGGGTCTCCTAGGGTCAAACCCATCTACCTGGTCACACGCAGGGGAAGGATGCTCCAGACCAGCTGTGACAGGAAGTCCTCCTGGCTGGAGTATCATCCCCCCTGTGTGTCCACTCTGGGCAAACAGGAAGTGTTGAACTTGACTGCTTGTGTTACATCCCGCACCCAGGCAGTATGGATGATGGGAGTTGTCCATAACACCTGGAAGGCACAATGTGAGCAGAGTCTGATTCAAGGCACGTTGCTGTGGCAGATGCTAAGGACACAACAGGCTGTTTTCAGAAGCAGTCAATTAGGGCATAATGTCCTGTTCCCAAACAGTGTTATCAGAGGTGCTGAAGATCTTGTCATTCAGTGTTCTGACTGTCGGGATCTCCGCTTGGCCAAGCTGATAAAGCACATTTTCTTTCCCCGAGTCCTTCATAATCGCCTCCCGACGTGTTTAACGACCTGAGCCTTTAATAAGGCTGCAAGGCACGTTCCATTCAGCAGAGTTTCCAGCACAGGAAAGAGACGAGAGGTTTGGGCTACATTGCAAAGAGTTTTACTATCCTAACTACACAGACAAAAAACACATCCTCTCTCTGTGAAAGCAGAGAGCAACTGAACAAAGGAACAAAGGAAACAGGAAACCCACTAACGTCACATCCCGTCTCCCTTCTCCCGTGAGACTTCCAATAGCCTGGAATCCCTGGAATGTAAACAGAGTCCTGTGACTCCAAAAGCAGCTGCTCAGTGGCAAACAGAAACTAACACTGACATGCCCTGGATTGGATGAAGGAAAAACCCTGTTCACACAATCCATACCTTGGCTTTCATTTCTTTTTCTAGACCCAGCATGGCTTGGTTTGCAGGCACAGTTGAAGTTACCGTATTTTTTGCTCTATAAGACTCACTTTTTCCCTCCTAAAAAGTAAGGGGAAATGTGTGTGCGTCTTATGGAGCGAATGCAGGCTGCGCAGCTATCCCAGAAACCAGAACAGCAAGAGGGATTGCTGCTTTCACTGCACAGCGATCCCTCTTGCTGTTCTGGCTTCTGAGATTCAGAATATTTTTTTTCTTGTTTTCCTCCTCCAAAAACTAGGTGCGTCTTGTGGTCTGGTGCGTCTTATAGAGCGAAAAATACAGTATGTGAACGTCCACTGTGGAACTCCTTGCACGGTTCTTTTTGGCTGTGCCATCCAAGCCTGGTCTCCTCTTGGTAGCTGTTAGGGACTGGCTGGATGACCAGGAGTGGTAGGAGGCACCAGCCGGGGGACCCCCAAGGGAAACCTCAGAGGAGGAAGGCTCAGAGCCCGGGGATTGGTGGTGGGAGACCAAGGAGAGATCGGAGGGAGGAGTGGGGAGAGGAAAGGTTAGATGCTGAAGGAGCAACAGGCTTTTGTGAGGCAGGAGAGCTGGCTGCAGAGAGCAGTTCAGACTCAGAAACTGAGGCAGAGGAGGGAGGGAGGGGGCTGCAGAAGAATGGAGGGAGCCTGCCTTTCCTACTTTAGAAAGGCTGAGGAGATGGAGACGGAGAGCGGGTAGAAGACCTCCAGGCTTGGCAACTGCTCCATAGGGGCAGATCCTGTCAGGAAAGGCTGCCAAATTGTATGCCATTTTATTGAAGAAATACTTTGCTTCTCTCTGCCTGACACTGCTTATTATTTATTGTTGTTGTTTTATTACTTATACCGCAGCCCTAGCAGTAGGTGAGGTAGGAAGAGGATTCATGGTCCCCGTGGCCACTCTCAGGGGCCCTTACCAGTGTGCCCACTGCCATCATGGGGTGGAGTCTTTGAGAATCTCTGGGCACCTGTGTTAAGGACATCTTGGTGCAGGGCATGCTGGGACGTTGTGCATGTGTGGGCTGTTGGGTTTTTTGTTTTGTTTTTTGCCAGCCCTTTTGTGGCAAAGCAAGGCGCTTCTTCATCTGGCGCAGCTGAAAACAGGGGCAGGGGATGAAAGTTGGCGTGATGCGCGAAGAGGTCTTGTAGAGCATGCTGCCTCCTGCCTGGCGGTGGGCGCCCATTGCTGAGCCACCCCACCCACAGCCCGTTTCCTCGCTTCTCCCCCAGGTCGGGAAGTGCGCCAGAACCACAAAGATTGCCACCAGGTCCTCTTGGATGTGCGCCGTTCCGTTCGCCGCTTTCCTCCAGGTGAGACGGGTCTCTTGCAGGGGAGGAAGGGGAGGGATGAAGGGGTGCAGCCCTGGAGGAGATGCCCGTGGCAACAAGGAGGGCGATGGGCTGTGTTTGCCACCTGCCACCCACCCCTGATCCCTGCGCAGGCATGCATGAGGAGCAGCGTCAGGCCCTCCAGGAGCAGTTGACCGATATCATCCTGCACGTGCTGAAGACCCACCCGGAGCTGCACTACTACCAGGGCTACCACGACATTGCTGTGACCCTGCTGCTGGTCTCTGGCGAGCGCATGGCCGTTGCTCTGCTGGAGAGGCTCTCGACGCTTCATCTCAGGTACTGCGCTGGTCCCGGGGGGGGGGGTTACCATGCGGTGTGGTCTGAGTCCGGTCCTAGGTCGAGGGTCTGGAGGCTGTCTGTCAAGGGTGAAGCGGGGTCCAAGGCAAGATGCCGGGCGTGGTCAGGAACTTCAGAAGAGCAGGTCAGGGTGCTGGCAGGAACAGGTTTCCAGCGATGTTGCTCCCGCAACCTGGTTCTGGGCTGACTGGCCTTTATCTCCTCTGAGGCCTAGGGCGGTCCCGGCCCACAGGTGACTTGCCTTTCCTGTCCTGGAGGCAAGCACTCCTCCTGAGAGAACTTAGTTCCCTCCACCTCTCTGCCGTGAGCCTCTGCAGCTCAGGAGAGGCTGGAGGGTTACCGGACCCAGAGGCAGCCTCACCTTCACGTGCAGGCAATGGGTCCTCCATCACCTCCGGAGCCAGAGGGGATACATCTGGTCTCTGCTCCTGAGGTGCGGGCCCTTCAGGCTCAAGCCCCAGCCCCGGCTCAGCTGGTCCTGTGCAGGCTGGGATTCCTCAGGTTCAGCCTCTGAATCAGATTCCCAGGCCATCACAGGTACGTCACCTGGACTGGGCGCAGGGAAGAAGTGGTGGTGATGGTGGAGGAGGAGGAGGAGGAAAACACACCTTTTGTTGAAAGTGGCAGCATTGAACATGGCCCTCCCCAGCATCCATGTTCTTTCTAGGGACTTTATGTTGTTGTTTTTTAAAGTTATTTTTATTAACAATTTTCACATAACAAATTATTCAAACAAATCATCTTCATTATTCCCCCCCCATTTTTCCCCTCCTACCTCCCCAACAGACCCTCCCTCCCTCCCCCCTAAGACTTCCCTCAGCTCCCCTCTCTGATTTCTCAACCAATTTTAACTTCTGCATATTATAATATTGTATACATCCTTATATTATCTGTCTACTATATTAACCCTCAATAAATTTGTGTATGTTCATTCAAAACCTGCCAAGGAGTCCAATTCATTTTGTTGTCTTTTAAAATAATTTATAAAAGGTTCCCATTCTTCTTTAAAGTCACACTTGTCCTTGTCTCGTAGTTTGCATGTCAGTTTCGCCAGTTCTGAATAGTTCATTAATTTCTCTTGCTGCTGTTCTTTTGTCGGGGTTTCCTCATTCTTCCATCCTTGTGCAATCAAGACTCTTGCCACTGTTGTTGCATACATAAATAAATTCTTTCTTTTCCTTGGCAGGTCTTGTCCTATAATCCTTAACAGAAAAGCCTCTGGTTTTTGTTATAAATGCTATTTTGAACATCTTCTTCAGCTCATTATATATCATTTCCCAGAATTTTAAAATTTCTCTGCATTCCCACCGCATATGATAAAAAGTCCCTTCCTTTTCTTTACAACATGTGTTTGACCCAGTTTTATACATTTTTGCAATCTGTGCTGGTGTTATATACCATCTATGCATCATTTTCATGTAATTTTCTTTCAGAAGAGAGCAATCTGTGAATTTTAAATCTGGTTTCCACAGTTTTTCCCAATTGTATATTATGACCTATATCTTGTGCCCATTTGATCACGACCGATTTCACCTCCTCACCTTTTGCTTTCTAGGGACTTTATGGACCCCACTATGGACAGCACCAAGCACATCCTCAATTACCTCATGCCTATTCTGCAGCAGGAGAGCCCTCGACTCCATGACTTCATGCAAAGGTACCTTCTCCCCACCCCCCACCCCCCCCCGTGCCCCAGGCTGGGTGGGCCTTTGTGCAATCAGATATAAGCAGGCTGAAAGGTAAAAAAGGTAAAAAAAAAACACAGGGGTATTTGCAAAGCTGTAGGTGGGCTTGGGCGTGAGGGAAGATTCCAAAACAATGGAGACCAAGGGCGGCTTCTTTTTTTTGAATAATAGAATCCTAGAATTCTAGAGTTGGAAGAGACCCCAAGGGCCATCGAGTCCAACCCCCTGCCAAGCAGGAAACACCATCAGAGCACTCCTGACATATGGTTGTCAAGCCTCTGCTTAAAGACCTCCAAAGTAGGAGACTCCACCACACTCCTTGGCAGCAAATTCCACTGTCAAACAGCTCTTACTGTCAGGAAGTTCTTCCTAATGTTTAGGTGGAATCTTCTTTCTTGTAGTTTGGATCCATTGCTCCGTGTCCGCTTCTCTGGAGCAGCAGAAAACAACCTTTCTCCCTCCTCTATGTGACATCCTTTTATATATTTGAACATGGCTATCATATCACCCCTTAACCTCCTCTTCTCCAGGCTAAACATGCCCAGCTCCCTTAGCCGTTCCTCATAAGGCATCGTTTCCAGGCCTTTGACCATTTTGGTTGCCCTCCTCTGGACACGTTCCAGTTTGTCAGTGTTCTTCTTGAACTGTGGTGCCCAGAACTGGACACAGTACTCCAGGTGAGGTCTGACCAGAGCAGAATACAGTGGCACTATTACTTCCCTTGATCTAGATGCAATGCTCCTATTGATGCAGCCCAGAATTGCATTGGCTTTTTTAGCTGCCAATACTTTATTTAGAATTCAACAATGACAAAGGGAAGAAAACCACAGTAGTTGCTCCATCAATTCATTACAGTTAACCAATTTTAACAATATATAAATAGTCATAGAAAAATTACACAACTTTTAACTTACTGAAGTTTTCATATTACACTTTTATCTCTTTAACTCGTTCTTAACATATGGAAAAGAGAAAGACCAAGAAAGGAGACACACACAAAAAAAAAGAAAGGAAAAAGAAAGGGGGGAATGAGGGGAGGGGGGAAGGGGGGAAGGAAAAGGAAAAAGAAGACAAAGCAAAACAAACACAGTTGGCTTCCGATTAGACTCATTGCATTATTATTTCTACAATTTTTTCGCACAGTTCCAAGTTATTGTATTTCTTTCTTTGTTTGCGTCAGATATCAAAAAACATTATATTTGGAGACCAAGGACTTCTTAGTGGTGACTCCTTCTCTTTGCTTCTGCTTGCAGAGCTGAGGTGGGGACCATCTTCGCCCTGAGCTGGCTGATCACCTGGTACGGCCACGTCCTCGCCAACTTCCAGCACATCCTCCGCCTCTATGATTTCTTCCTAGCCACCCACCCTCTCATGGCAGTTTACTTTGCCGCTGCAGTAAGTCAGGCTGGAGGCACAATGGGCAGGGGGTGCTATGCCACAGCAGAGGGAGGTTTCCTCTTTGGGGGGGGTTCCTCTTTGGTACCCCCACACACTTTCAGAGCTTTCTTACGCCTATTGAGTGTGCGTGTATCTTCATGGCTGTGGAGTTTAGCACTCCAATTTAGAATCCTGAGAGTTTAACCTTGTAAAAAAGCCTTTGCCAATCTAGTGCCCTCCAGGTGTTAAGAGGCAGCATGATAGAAGTTCCTTAAATGATGCCTGGCATGGAGAAAGTGAACAGGAAAAAAAGTTTTATTCCTGTTCTCATTACATTCGTGAAACTGAATGTTGAAATATTCAGGACAGAATTTTTTTTAAAGCCTTATTCACACAGCACATAGTTAAACCACGGAACTCCCTCCCAGTGGTGGAACTTCATGCTCCTGCACCAGGGGCGGAGAGCAGGTGGGGGCGGGGCTAGTGCATGTCCCAGGGGGCATGGTGCGCATCCCAGGGGCATGGCACGACACCCGCAGGGGCATGGCGTGTGTCCTGGGGACATGGCGCACCATCTGCGGGAGCATGGCGCCTGTTGAGATTTCCATTTCACCTTAAGGAGCAGACGTGTGGAACTGTTGCGTGTCACATGCCTGTTTACATTCCAGCACAGCTTGCTGGGAATTTCCATTGTGTGTATTGCGCGGGGGGTGTATGTGTCAGCCACAATGGCATCCCACCGGAATCGTGGTGCCGGGGGCGGTGCGCTCCCCCACCTCCTCTTCATCCACCAGTTCTCCCTCCCACATGAGGCAGGGGTAGCCACAAACCTTGTTTGTTGTTGTTTAGTCGTTTAGTTGTGTCCTCCTCTTCATGACCCCCTGGACCAGAGCACGCCAGGCACTCCTGTCTTCCACTGCCCTCCTCATGCTGGTAGCTTCAAGAACACTGTCCCACCATCTCGTCCTCCGTCGTCCCCTTCTCCTTGTGCCCTCCATCTTTCCCAACATCAGGGTCTTTTCCAGGGAGTCTTCTCTTCTCATGAGGTGGCCAAAGTCTTGGAGCCTCAGCTTCAGGATCTGTCCTTCCAGTGAGCACTCAGGGCTGATTTCCTTCAGAATGGAGAGGTTTGATCTTCTTGCAGTCCATGGGACTCTCAAGAGTCTCCTCCAGCACCATAATTCAAAAGCATCAGTTCTCCGGTGATCAGCCTTCTTGATGGTCCAGCTCTCACTTCCATACATCACTACTGGGAAAACCAGAGCTTGAACTGTACGTTATTCAGCATACATCGGGGCAAAAGGAAACATGTCTGATCCCCTTCGTATCCAAAGCAAGACAGCGAAAGCAAAAGCTATACACCAACGGAAGTTCCCAGCAAGCTGTGCTGGAGTGTAAACAGACATGTGACATGCAACACTTCCACACGTCTGTTCTGAAGGTAGAATGGAATATCCTAACACTTCCTAGGCTCACCAGCCCCTCTTTCTCCCTTCCCTTCCCTTCTCTCCCACCCATCTAGATTGTCCTCTTCCGCGAAGAGGAGGTGCTGGCCTGTGACTGTGACATGCCCAGCATCCACCAGCTCCTGTCCCAGATCCCTCAGGACCTGCCTTACGAGACCCTCATTGCCCGTGCCCACCAGCTCTTCCAGCGTCTCCCCCACGCCCAGCTGGCCAAACAAGCAGCTCTTCAGCTCCAGAAGAGGTGAGAGGGGCCAGGACTTCGGGAGGAGGGGCAGTGGGATCCTGGGTTCCTCCCCCAGGAGGTGTGTGCATGCATGGGGTGAGATGGGGCTCTGTTCTGCTTGTCTTTGCAACGTCCATCCTCCCCTCCTTCTCCACACAGCCACGAAGGCAGAGAGGAGGGGGCTGGTCTTCTCCAAAGCTTCCTAAGTTTTTTTTAATGCACAGAGAATCCCATGGAAGTCAGAGGTGAAAAGTTAGAGAGTGCACCCTGCCAGTGTGGGAATGTGGAGGCAGGCAGAAGAGGATACGTTGGTTATTAATATCCTTCCTAACTTGTGCTAGCAGGTTCCTTTACTTAGCAGAGTTTCATCCCCCTTTTTACACAGCAGAAAACTGGCTGCAAACTTGTGTGAGTTTCTTAAGACAATAAGCAATTCAATCTGGCTTGTCCAGGTTGAAATGTGTCCTAACATGTTCCTGGTAAGACCCCTTTTTAATCCCTCTTAAAAGAATAAATACACCACAGTCTTATTCATAAGTAACAAAAAGTAAGGTCACGCCCACCCACTCGTCCCATGCAAGGAAGGGTGCTCCAGGAGGAGCAGGAAGTTTTGACTGGCAGGACCAAACATTCCCTTGCAATGTCCACTCTCTTCTCGCAAAATAAGGAATGTTGTACTTGACTGCTCCCAGTAATAGTAGTAGTAGTAGTAATAATAATAATAATAATAATAATAATAATAATAATAATAATAATAATAATAATAATAATAATTTATTATTTATACCCTGCCCATCTGGCTGGGTCTCCCCAGCCACCCTGGGCGGCTTCCAACAAAGTGTTAAAATACAGTGGTCTGTTAACCATTAAAACCTTCCCTAAACAGGGCTGCCTTCAGATGTCTTCTAAAAGTCTGGTAGTTGTTGTTCTCTTTGACATCTGGTGGGAGGGTGTTCCACAGGGCAGGCACCACCACCAAGAAGGCCCTCTACCTTGTTCCCTGTAACTTGGCTTCTCGCAATGAGGGAACCACCAGAAGGCCCTCGGCGCTGGACCTCAGTGTCCGGGCAGAACGATGGGGGTGGAGACGCTCCTTCAGATATACTGGACCGAGGCCGTTTAGGGCTTTCAAGGTCAGCCCCAACACTTTGAATTGTGCTCGGAAACGTATTGGGAGCCAATGCAGATCTCTCAGGACCGGTGTTATGTGGTCTTGGCGGCCGCTCCCAGTCACCAGTCTAGCTGCCACATTCTGGATTAGTTGCCGTTTCCGGGTCACCTTCAAAGGTAGCCCCACGTAGAGTGCATGGCAGTAGTCCAAGCGGGAGATAACCAGAGCATGTACTACTCTGGTGATTACATCCCACAGCCAGGAGGTTTGTCTGTTTCCCCAACTGACCCATTTTCTGCCCCTCTCTTTTCCACCCCTCTCAGCATCAGCATTGGCACTTTCTCAGCCTTCCAGCAGGCTGCTTCGTGCCAGCGCCCAGACGCCATCCTGCGCCAGCAGCAGCAGCAGCAACACTTAACCACCAGCAAGGCAGAGGAAGCGGGTGAACTCCTCCCTGCAGCCGAACACAGCCCTTTGGTGAAGGCCGCGGTCTGGGGCATCTCAGCCACGCTGGGGGCTGCGGCCCTGGCCGTCACGCAGACCGCCCTGGAGTGGGCGCCTGAGTTCCTCCTGCAGCTCTTCTGACCTGGAGCAGAAGACGTTGTGCTCAGTGGACCTGGAGGACTGCCTCTTGGGGGCGCCCTAGCTCTGGGTTCCCTGCCCTGAGCAAAGGGATCAACTCAAAGGCCACCCAACTCTATGATTCTCATCCAAAGACTCCTGGCTGCCTGGAATGCTCTGCAGGGCAACGGGCAGCCAAAACGCCAGCCAGGGGCGAGTGGAAAGCGCTGGCCAGCTTGCATGCACTTGCAAATAGCTCCGATTCCCTGCAGAGATGCCGTGAGTGTTGCAGCGCCTGGGGAGGCTGCCAAGGGGCTGCCGGGTGCTCGACCCCTCACTGCCGTTCCCCTTCCCTGCATGAGGGCTGGGGTCTCCACCTTCGCGCAGCCAGTAACGGCTTCTCTTTGAACAGTGACAGGGAGGCTCCGGGCTTCCTTGCCCAAAAGCTGCATTGCCACAGGCAACACATTCAGGGATGGGCGTCTTGAGTTGGCATAGCAGAGGTCAAATTGCACATGACCCAGGGTGGAGAAGCATAGCTGAGGATTAGAGCGCCCGCCTTGTATACAGATTGATTTCAGTCTCTGCCGTTCGCCAGGAAGGGTGGGGTTACTGGGAAAGATCGCCTGTTTGAAACTCCAGAGATCCGCTGTCAACCCATTGAGCTATAGATGGACCTGCGTCTAATGTGGAATGAGGCAGCCTCCTGTTCATATCTGAATTGCATGGAAGAAATACTTGCCTCTGCTTTGGGGTTTGGTGCCTGCTAAGTCTGCAAAGCCCTGCTGTCACCTCGGCATTTCTGGGGTCCCCTCTCTCTCCAGATGGAGAACAGCATGAGAGCCTTGAGGCGAGGGCTCCTCAAACCTTGAATGCTGTCACCAACCTTCTGATCGTATATGTATACAGACTCAATGCAAAAATCCCAAACCTAAAGGGATATTTACTCTGACCAACGTAAAGCCCAATGGCAATTTTAAGCAGGGAGACTACCAATGTTTTCAGCCGACCCAACACAGGGTGGAACTGGATGGGCTCACACGGGAGGTGTCACTAGGAGAGAGTTTGCAGAGCCTCCGAACGACCAGGCAAAGCCAAGAGTCCCCTTATAAATGGTTTATTTACTAGGGAGTGGAGGGACACGGGCACACAGCCATTTAACCAAAATGAACCGTAGGGAGAGATCCGCTGCCAAACTGCCCAGAATATGCTTTGAATTCTTGCTTGCCTTCTGAGATGGAGTTCTCTGTGGGCACATTCGTTCCGTGCCTGGATTTCAAGAGAGTCCAATGGGGGCTCCTGTGAACTCTGCAAGGGCTCTCATTTTCCCCCTCGGGCTCCCGGCCACCTGCCTTGACTTTCATGCACAAGAAATCTGGCCACACCTCTTTGCATACAGGGCCGGCTGTTCCATGAGGCAGAGTGAGGCAGTTGCCTCTGGCGGCAGATTCTGAGGGGTGGGAAGAAGCTAGAGCTGTGTGCTGTCTGCCCTAAGCTACCCTGCTGCCCTACCAGCGCTGAAGTAGAGTCAGATTTTGTGCACAGAATAGGGAATGCCGTGTCTTGCCCTATGCCTTTTCGTCATCTGGGTGGCGGCAGCAGGCACAGCAGCCCCCCCCCCCATTGCCAAATGAACCAGACGATGTGAGTCAAAACCGAGTGTGTGTGCATTTATTTATTTTATATTTGTATCCTGCCTTTCTCTGCCAGCAGACCCCAGATGGGACTGCCTCCCCGCTGCCCAAGTGCTGGTCTGATCGCTCCTGTCCCTGTTGAATGTCCAGTTTACAGTTCTGGACTAGAAAGGCGCACATTAAGTGGGAGTCCCAGTCCCACCGCTGACTCCCCTGCTCAGCCACACGACTTGCCTTGAAGGGGAGAACAAGGAAACCCAGACTACGTTGGGTTCGATGAGACTTTGCTGAAAGCAAAGGAAAGCTTTATAAAATAAATACTTTTGACTTTTTGGTTGGCCTGTGTTTCTGATGAGCAACCCTGTGCCCCTCTCTTCCTTGGAACATAAAAGCATAAGAGTGCCCAGTTTTCTCAGTCGCCTGTGGGAAGCCTGCAAGCCCCTCCTGTAGTTTCTGGCACCTGGGATCTGGAAGCATTTCTGCCTCTGACCATAGAGGAAGAGCGTAGCCATGGGGGCTGATAGCCATCACTTGCCCTCTCCTCTCTGAATTTGCCCACGTGCAGAGAGGGCTTCCGTTGCACTCAGCTCCCTCTTCTGTGGTCTTCTCAGAAGAGACAACTTGCTGGCCACTGTGAGGACAGGATCCAGCTATGGCAGGGCTCCCCAAACTTGGGTCTTCAGCTGTTTTATGGACTACAACCCCCATCATCCTCGACGGCTGGTCCTGCTAGCCAGGGACGATGGGAGTTGTAGTTCAACAACACCTGCAGACCCAAGTTTGGGAAACATGGAGCATTTCTTACATTCCTACCCAAGCTGCTTTGTATTGTGTAAGAACACAATATCCCAATGGTTCTAGTTACAGGTAGGCAGCCGTGTTGGTCTGCCATAGTCAAAACAAAATAAAATAAAAATTAAAAATTCCTTCCAGTAGCAGCTTAGAGACTAACTAAGTTAGTTATTGGTATGAGCTTTCGTGTGTATCTGAAGAAGTGTGCATGCACACAAAAGCTCATACCAATAACTAACTTAGTTGGTCAATTTGATTTGAATTAATTTTATAATGAAATGATTTTAGAATGTTGTATTATTTTATTGTTGTTAGCTGCCCTGAGCCCGGCTTCGGCTGGGGAGGGCGGGATATAAATAAAAAAAATATTATTTATTATTGGTCTCCAAGGTGCTACTGGAATGGTTTGTTTTATTTTATTATTTTGTTTTGTTTCGACATCCCAATGGGTCGAGCCATTGCAGTCATACCTCGGGTTACAGATGCTTCAGGTTGCGTTTTTTCAGGTTACGGACCTGCCGAAACTCAGAAGTATCGGACCGGGTTACTTCTGGGTTTCAGCAGTCGTGCATGCGCAGAAGCGCCGAATCGCAACCCGCGCATGCGCAGACACAGTGTTGCGGGTTGCGAACGTGCCTCCCGCACGGATCACATTTGCAACCTGAGCATCCCCTATTTTGCTATTACAAGAACAGAACCTCTCCCAAGGCTTGGCCTGGGCTAGTGGTCACCCGTTATTGGCTTCTTTCTCCAGCTTCCTGAGTTTCAATGCATCCTGCAATTTTCTACCAGCCTTGGGGTACGGTTGGGATGAAATCATATGGGGGGTGCCAGAAAGAATGTCTGCTGGAGCCCGAAGGGGAGGGGAGGAAGGCAGCAAGATGGCCAGAGAGAAAGGAAGGGGTGTCAGGATGTCTGCGCCCCCAAGTGACGGGCCCCTTCCATGGTCCAGAGGGAGAGAAAGGGGCTGAGGGGGCTGGTGCCTAGTCGATGGGCCGGAAGGTGAGCAGAGGGGGCTTCTCTGGCATGAGGATGAAGCCATAGACGGTCTTGAGGTCTGCCTTGGAGACGGTATCGATCTTGAAGTTACGCAAAATCTGAAACAAGAAGCACAACACGTGTGAGACTGCAGGTATGCTGGGGTGGGTGTTCCTTGAGTCGGTGGCAAGGGAGCCCCTTCCTTTCCTCACCATTGCCTGAAAACAGGAACCACCAACCTTTCTTATTTTTATTAAAGATTTTCTTGATTTACAAAAGTGTTTGCAATGTCTCTCTCTCGTATTTTTTCCCCATGTAACATTTTTACACATCAGTTTCATTTGTTGAGAAATTAGGAAGAAAAGGGGGAAAGAGGTGGGGGAGAGAGAGATGGGGGGGTCGGGTGGCGATGTTTCTATTTTACTTCCTATATGTAGGGTTTGGTGTCAGTGTCGCTTGTGCAGGTTCTTTGCTGTTCACTTGTCTTCCTTTGGAGGTGAGAGAGGTTGGGGTTGGCCTGGGGTGTGGTTGTTCGTTTGTGGTTGGCTGGGGTGGTCTTTGTTTTCGTGTGTGAGGGGGGGGTGGGTGTTTTGGATCAGGTTAGCCATATTGATTTGTATGCTGTTGGTGGATTTTTGTCATTGTCTTGTTGGGCTGTGTGTGTGATAAAGGGGAGCCATACCAGGGTGAAGGCGTCTTCTTCTGTTTGTCCCCGTGTCAGTTTCAGTTTATTAGTGACTTTTTCTAGTAGGGCTGTTTCCCAGACTATTTGGTACCATTGGTCCATGCTTACTCCTGACAGGTCTCTCCAGTGTCTGGTTATGATGTTTCTGGCTGCTGAAAGTAGGTGGGTTATGAGTTCTTTGTGGTGTAAGTGGGCATTACTGTCTTGGAATATGTTTAGTAAGGCCAATTCTGGGGTGATTTCTAATACTTGCTTGGTTATTTTACTTATTTATTGTATGGCTGTTGACCACCAACCTTTCTGAGCCCGTGGGTGCATTTTGAACAAGCGCAGTGGGCGCCAGTCACAAAACAGCTGGGTCTGTGCCAAGGAGTAAGCCCCAGTGAATCTAGTGGGGATTACTTCTGTGTAGCCATAGATATGGTTGCAGTGGGTGGGAGGGAAGTGGGATGCTCCTCTGTGATACCCACCTACCCACCCCCAATGTCAAGCATGGGGTGCCACCCCCAGGAAACCGTGGGCACCGGGGATTTGCCACGCAACACTTTTGAAGTCAGAGTGAAATCGGCTTTGAGGAAGCCACCCCAAAACGCAATATTTCAGACGGGGTCAGTGGCCTGTGGGTAACTGTGGGCGACACCCATGTACACGGACTCCACAAGAGGGGTACAAAGGCATTGAGCAAAGGGTCATATGCGCATCTCCACATTGTGGCGCCTCCCAAGACACCGGGTAGAGAATTGCTTCCACCTCCTGGACCTGCAACCCCACAACTCACATGCATGAGGAAGAGGGTCATTTCTGCCTCGGCCAAGCGCCTCCCGATGCACTGCCGTGACCCGAAGCCAAAGGCCAGCGCCTTGAAGCTGTTGTCCTCTTTGCCAGTCCAGCGGCTGGGGTCGTAGCGCTCCGGGTCCCTGAAGACCTCCGGGCTCCGGCCCATGGCATAGAGCCCCACCTGGCACAAGGTCTGCAAGGGAAGGAGCACAGTCTTGAGCGGAGGCTCCGGGGCAACGTCCTTGGCGGCTGAAATCAAGCTCTGGAGCTTCCAAAGGTGGTGGCTCGCTTGTACGTTCACCAGGGACATTCAGTCCCTCCAACAATAGTTGCTCCAGGCCGATAGGTGGTCACTTCACCCAGCCCATCATTGATCAAAACTCCACACAGATCTGGTAAAGGGACCCCTGACCATTAGGTCCAGTCGCGGACGACTCTGGGGCTGCGGTGCTCATCTCGCTTTACTGGCCAAGGGAGCCGGTGTACAGCTTCTGGGTCATGTGGCCAGCATGACTAAGCCACTTCTGGCAAACCAGAGCAGTGCATGGAAACGCCGTTTACCTTCCTGCCGGAGCGGTACCTATTTATCTACTTGCACTTCATGCTTTCGAACTGCTAGGTTGGCAGGAGCAGGGACCGAGCAATGGGAGCTGACCCCGTTGCGGGGATTCGAACCGCCAACCTTCTGATCGGCAAGCCCTAGGTTCTGTGTTTTAACTGACAGCACCACCCGCATCCCTTTTATATATATAATTTTTTTTTTTGCCCTAATTCTTCACCCAGTTGCCAGGACTAAGAACATGAAACTTCATCTTGGGGAGATGATCACCCTTCCCACCACCAACAGCTGGGTCCAGGTTGGGGAGAGTAGACAGGTAGCTCAGAGAAGGAGGATCTCTGGTTCGCCTCATCCCCTTTTGGAGCATCTTTTGGAGCCCTGCTGCCCTGTGCATTCTCAGGGACGTCCGGATTGCCTGTCTGGGTGTATCAAAAGGACTTCTTCTCACCCAATCCACCAGGCAGACATAAGGCTGAAAGATCCCATTGTGAAGCCAAGAAGGCAAGGACGCACCAGGCATTAAGAACGTAAGAGCCTGCAGGATCAGGCCAATGGCCCGTTGAGCCCAGCATCCTGTTCTCATGGCAGCCAGCCAGATGCCCCAATGGGAAGCCCACACGCAGGATCCGACACAAGATCAGCCCTCTCCCTTCCTGCGGTTTCCATCAGCTGCAATTCAGACGCATGGCTGCCTCTGACTGCGGGAGCAGAACACAGCCATCAGGGCCAGTGGCCATCAATATGTGGGATGTGAAACACAAGAGCAGTCAAGTACAACATTCCTAGAGTGAACATGTTTACACCTGGGGAGGAATGTTTGTCCAGCCAGCAGGTCAACTTCCTGTTTCTTTCTGGGCTGGGACAGACTTCCTCTGCATGTGACTAGAGGCGGGCGTGGCCTCACCTGTGCAGGTAACAACAAAAGCACAGGGCAGGGCAGCCATCTCTCTCTTTGACTACATGCATTGAAGAAGCAACATCTGGCTTAGGCAAAGGACAAAGGGACTGTCACCTTATGAGATAGTTTCCATGTGTATGTTACTTTTCTAAGCTAAGTCTGCCTTCTGGGATCCGATTGTGAACAGAATGTGAGTAAACTCTTTTTATACTTTTATAGAAGACTGTGTCGTGTCTTATCTTTTATGAGGGAATAAGGGGGAAATACCAGAACAGTTATTATTGAGGCTTTAGTGAGCCTGAGCTAAAGCATCCGCTGTGAGTTTAAAAAGGGGAATGTTACTCTGCTAAATTGTGAACTTGTTCACACAAGTTGGAAAGGCTATAATCAAACAATATATCCTCCTGCATCCCTGAACATTCCCACACAATAGCCCTCTTCTCCTCCGTGAATTTGCCTAATCCTCTTTTAAAGCCACCCAAGACGGGGGCCACTCCCGCCTCCTGTGGAAGGAAGTGCCATAAGGATAACTATGCACTGTCAGAAGGACTTTCGTTTGTCCGTCCTGAATCTCCCATCATTCAGCTCCATGGGATGCCCTTGAGTTCTAGAGTTAGGAGAGAGGGAGGAAAACTTTTATATTTCCCCTTTCTCCATGCTGCAGCTCCACATCTCCTCTCTTGCCTACTCTGACTGGCTTGTCAGGGTCTCAGGCAGAGGAGGGTCTTTCCCATCACTCTGCCACTCAAATCTGCTTTGAGTTGGTAGAAGCCAGAAATGGCGCCACTGACCGATGGTCCTTCTGCAAGGAGAGGAATGGTCTGGGCCAAGGCAGCCTTGATCACAATGTCTCTGATGGGGGATAGAACTGTTGAAGATTCATTTCCCGTGTCCGCAGTCATGGGATTGTTGTCTATCACATGATGGTGTATGTTTTGACTCCACAGGGTGGGAAGTGATGGAGACGGGATGTTTGTGTTCCTGTGTTCCCTGAAGTGGGACTATTGTCCTTTGTTCTTTCTCTCTTTGCTGTCTGATGCTAGAGAGAGAGAGGGAGCCATGTTGCAGTGCTCCTCCGTGTGTGTTTAGATGTAAATAAAGTAGATTAGCCAAAATGCTGAGTTGCTGAGGTCTGTCCCGCGAAACACGCAGACTCTGCGGATCCCTAAGTGTGCCGGTGTGTGTGGGCATCAGTCACTGTGATGTTCGGGCTGAAGAAAGCTTTTGAAGCTCCCGAACGATTGACCAGGAGGAAGAGAACATGCCAGTCGGGCATGTGTCTCTGCCAGGGTCCTACTCGAGTGTAGGACGAGCTCCTGACAAGAGCAACAAGAATCGGCGTGGGATCCTGGCTGATGAGTGGCGAAGGGAGACTGCAAAGGACACTCACCCCAGCTGGCACACAGTAGTTCTGAAGCACCACGTCCCTCATCGGGTAGCGCTGCACTGTAATCCCCACAGGGTAGAGCCTGCAAGAGAAGGATGTTGTTGTGGCTTCTCAAAGAAAGTGGAGGAAGAGAATAATAGCATCATAGAATGTAGACTTGGAAGGGACCCCGAGGGTCATCTAGTCCAACCCCCTGTGAGGCAGGAATATATATTTTTAATTTAAAAATTTATTCATTTTCAATAACAATCTACCAATTAAGGACAAATTAAATCAAATCCAAATTACAATAACCACAATACACCAATTATATATTCCAATTATTAAAAAATTGGGACTTCCCATGTTCCAGATGTCTAATTGTCCTCATTCATGTCTCTGCATCTGTGGCTATTTTTCAAATTCAAAACTAATATCATCCATCCTTATTCACAGCCTCAGGCAGGAATATTTTGGCCAACATGGGACTTAAACCCACAACCCTGGGGTTAAGAGTCTCATGTTCTACCAACCGAGCTATCCCAGATTAGTACCACCAGAAGTTGCTTCAGGAAAGCCATTCTTCATGCAGCTCATTGCTAATTCCTCTTCCATGAGCTTCCCAGTCCAATCCCAAGCTAAGAGTTTTCATCCACCCTGCCCACCCCGCAGCCACCTTGTGGGACCCATTTCCTCGCCAGGCATGGCACCCATCCTGCCCTCCTTACCTCAGCGTCTCCTTGATTGCTCCCTTGAGCAACGGCATGTCATTCATCACCTTGGAGAGCTCCCTGGATGAGACCGCAGCAGCCTTGACCTCTTCCCGAAGGGCAGTCTGGACTTGTGGGTTTCGGGCCAGCTCAAAGAGGGTGAAGAGCAGGGGCATGGCTGTCTGGAGGGGGGGGAGAGAGAGTCAAGGGAGGAAGAACCTCCTCGGTCTGTGTGCCCCCCTCCCCGAAATAATGGGAAGCTACTCAAACAAAGCTCCATATAGTTCAAGCTCTGGTTTTCCCAGTAGTGATGTATGGAAGTGAGAGCTGGACCATAAAGAAGGCTGATCGCCGAAGAATGGATGCTTTTGAATTCTGGTGCTGGAGGAGACTCTGGAGAGTCCCATGGACTGCAAGAAGAATAAACCTCTCCATTCTGAAGGAAATCAGCCCTGAGTGCTCACTGGAAGGACAGATCCTGAAGCTGAGGCTCCAAGACTTTGGCCACCTCATGAGAAGAGAAGACTCCCTGGAAAAGACCCTGATGTTGGGGAAGATGGAGGGCCCAAGGAGAAGGGGACGACAGAGGACAAGATGGTGGGACAGTGTTCTCGAAGCTACAAACATGAGTTTGACCAAACTGCGGGAGGCAGTGGAAGACAGGAGGGCCTGGCGTGCTCTGGTCCAGGGGGTCACGAAGAGGAGGACACAACTAAACGACTAAACAACTCAAACATGCAGTTGTGCTAGAACTGGTGTTACATATTCAGACTGTCTGGTCAGCAATTTGGTTGCCAGATTCTGAGCCCACTGTCGTTTCTGAACTGTCTTCAAAGGCAAGCCCTACTTTAGCAAAATAGGAAACCATAGTTAACTGAAAGCTTCCTAATTTGTTGTCTTGCACAAAGAGAAGAGTAGGTGGCATATGTGTCCAGAAGTCTCATTCATATTTCAGGAAGATAACATGCAAATAATCCGATTCTGGCCATTGTGTTCCGTGGAGGTTACAACTAGGAATATGTAATAAGGATCGTGGCCTTCCAAAGTGTAGATGCTGCCGCTACACTCATTGTTACGAAGAGATGAATGAAAACCACATGAAATGTCACTGGTAATTGTAATTGGTAGAGATGAGCTGCTTTCAATGTATAAAGCATAATATCTCTTCAGTAATGTAATTTTCATGTTGATCCAATTGAATCTCCGAGTCTTCATACACTCCAAATTAAATTATTTTCTTCCTCATACCTGTTTTATATATTATAATACTATCATTCATTTTTATGCTGATCTTTTCTGTGAACTGCCTTGAGACCTCTGGGTATAGGGCGGTATATAAATTATCATCATCATCATCATCATCATCAGAAGGACACATTGACAAAACCCACTGAGGCCAGTTTAATGGTCTCAGCCTCCTGCTTTTCCAGGCCAACAGTGACGTGGTCTCTGGCACCTTCCACAGCAACCGTTTTTGTAGCTGGAAGCAGTCAGTGGGGGGCTGGCCAGGTGGGAATAAGCCAGCCAAGCAGGGGCAGGCCTTACAGGACCCCTTGCAGGAAGTCCCAGGCTCTCCAGTGAAGGCTGGGCTGTAGGTACCATCTGAAACCCAGGAGACCCATTGCTGCCAGTCAGTGTGGCCAAGACTAAGCTCAAGCTCCACCCATGGTTTGGCCTGGTCTGATGTTCCTGATCTGTTTATGGGGTGGGGCGCACCCACCGTGTCCACGCTGCCCGCCGTGAGCTCCGTCATGTTGGCCTTGATGGAGTCGAGGGGCATCTCCTCTTGCAGAAGCAGCTCGGCCATGATCCCGGAATACTTGCGGGGCTGCCCCAGGCAAAACTCCTGGTAGATATTCTGTATGCACTTGTCCGCTGCAGAAGCAAGGAGAGAGAGGTGGGGATCAGGTCCAGGCGCAGTGAGAAGCGCCCCACTCTCAGCCTTAGAAAGAAGCCCACATCCAGGCCAGGGGTGGCAGGCAGGGAGCCCAACAGCAGGTGGCGCCAGAGACAATAGCAGGCAGGGCTGACTCCAGCCGAGTTTTGCGCCCATCCTCCTCCATGGTGGGTTCCAAAAGGGGCACCGCTGAGACTGGGGGGGAGGGAGGAAGCAGACAGGAAGCGCCACTCTGTGGACTAGCTGAAGGAAAGATGGGAAGCAGGCAAGTGGGCTTGGCTGAGCACAAACTGAACCCAGGCCCCCAAAGGCACCCAAGGACATACATAGCACATTGGGACCCCAGGAGCTCCAAGGCCATGGCTGTTGATGAACGGGGAATGAGATGGTTCCGGTTTCCAGCAAGAGAGAACCAGTGAGGAGCCTCCTCCTCACACACCAGAGATGGGCACCAGGGTGTTGGCAGTACAGGATCTCCTGGAAGTTAAGGGAAGCTAACAAGATCAAGCTTCAGGCCTCCACTGCGTGGTCCTGAATGGGGCAACTGTGCCCCTGAAGGGCCAGGTGCGCAGCCTGGGAGCCATTTTGGACTCACAGCTGCCCATGGAGGCACAGTTCAAATCTGTGTCCAGGGCAGCTGTCTACCAGCTCCATCTGGTACGCAGGATGAGACCCTCCCTGCCTGCGGACTGTCTCGCCAGAGTGGTGCATGCTCTAGTTATCTCCCGCTTGGACTACTGCAATGCACTCTACATGGGGCTACCTTTGAAGGTGACCCAGAAACTAATCTAGAATGCAGCAGTTAAGAATGCTGACTGAGGGCAGCCGCCGAGACCACAAAACACCAGTCTTGAAAGACCTACATTGTCTCCCAGTACATTTCTGAACACAATTCAAAGTGTTGGTGCTAACCTTTAAAGCCCTAAACGGCCTCGGTCCAGTATACCTGAAGGAGCATCTCCACCCCTATTGTTCTGCCCGGACACTGAGGTCCAGCTCCGAGGGCCTTCTGGCGGTTCCCTCACTGCAAGAAGCCAAGCTACAGGGAACCAGGCAGAGGGCCTTCTCGGTAGTGGCGCCCACCTTGTGGAATGCCCTCCCATCAGATGTCAAAGAGAGAAACAACTACCAGACTTTTAAAAGACATCTGAAGGCAGCCCTGTTCAGGGAAGTTTTTAATGTGTGACATTTTAATGTATTTTTAATCTTTGTTGGAAGCCGCCCAGAGTGGCTGGGGAAATAATAAATTATTATTATTATTATTATTTCCTTATCTCCTTATGCTTCTTTGGAGGGCAGGAACTCCCTGCCCAGTAAACTGCTCCTGCTAGATCCCTGGTACTAAGTGGGGTAACTGTGCCCCTGAAGGACCAGGTGTATAGTCTGGGGGTCATCTTGGACTCACAGCTGTCTGTGGAGGTGCAGGTTAATACTGCGTCCAGGGCAGCTGTCTACCAGCTCCATCTGGTATGCCGGCTGAGACCCCACCTGCATTCTATCCGTTCTGGAGGCCCGTTCGCAACCTGAATAGAATGCAACCCGCATCTGCGCACACACGGGTTGCGATTCGCCGTTTCTGCGCATGCACATGATGTCATTTTGCGCGTCTGCGTGAGTGGCGAAACCCGGAAGTATCCGGTACTTCCGGGTCACCGCAGGACGCAACCTGAAAACGCGCAACCTGAAGCAAACGTAACATGAGGTATGACTGTACTCTGGTTATCTCCAGCAACTGCAGCCTCTGCAGCTAGCCTCTCTCTCTCCATTGCCACCAAGTGTCCCTTGTCTAATGCCCACTGCCAACCCTCGACTGGTCCATCTAAGGTCAACTTACGCAGGCCCAGGACTGTGTCACATTCCTGCTCCAGACAGCGCATGCTCCCTGCATGCTTAATTCCAGCTCAAAGGTGAAGGGAGCTTGCCCTGCCACCCAGTCAAACCAAGCCATGCACTTCAGCCGCTCCTTTGCACCCCACTGGGTGCGGGGGAGCCACTGCCCCATGGTCCTCTCCCCTCTCCCCCCAACGAGGGATCTGGGGCTCACCATGCTTAAAGATGGCGTCCCAGGCCTCCATGTGATCTCGCCAGAGTTTGTTGTTCACCCAACGCATGACCCCGGGCGGCAGGAAGAGGAGGGGCAAGGTTGTGCGCAGCATGGTCTCCACGGTGTCGATGAAGTGCTGGGACTCCGGATTGGGATTCTCGTCCAGGAGGCCCAGGCGCTGGCCGTACAAGGCGTAGCTGCTGGCTGCCGGGATTGGAGGGAGATTGGAGGTTAGATGTCACAGGAGTGGGAGTGGGGGCTTTCCAGATGCACTCTCTCATCCCAAAGGAAGGAAGGAAGGAAGGAAGGAAGGAAGGAAGGAAGGAAGGAAGGAAGGAGCGTCCTCCTCCACAAAGTTTCAAATCCTAGGCAATATTCCAGGGGAATATTCCTGCGGAACTCTCTCCCACAAGAGGCAGTAATGGCCAACCACCTGGATGACTTTAAAAGAGGGCTGGAAAAATTCATGGAGGAGATGGCGATCAATGGCCTTGGGCAGCAACACTCGTGAATACTAGTTGAACCGGACCACGGATTTTTGTAACTTTTAAGGATTATTGGCTGCCTGATTTTCATCGCTGAATATATTGAAACCTGGCAAGACTTTAAAAGTGAGCAAACTGTAAAGCTTGTATTTTTCTTGTTTACCTAAACAGTCTTTGTTAAGAGGAAAACTTAAATGGGATAAAAGTAACCCAAATCTGCCTAAAGCATCCTTAGATATCGTATTTATTCTAGAAGGTTATGCAACCTTGTCCTAAATAATAAATAATAATAATAATAATTTTTATTTATACCCTGCCCTCCCCAGCCAGGGAGGCTAACACCAGTAAAATTACAATAAAAACATTAAGGGGGGGGACAATTTAAAATACAGGTTAAAATGCAATTTAAAATGCAGCCTCATTTTAAAAGTCAAAACCATAAGGGGAGGGAAACATAAGGGTCAGAGTGAGTCCAAACCAAAGGTCAGGCGGAAAAGCTCTGTCTTGCAGGCCCTGAGGAAAGATGTCAAGTCCTGCAGGGCCCTAGTCTCTTGGGACAGAGCGTTCCACCAGATCGGGGCCACAGCCGAAAAAGCCCTGGCTCTGGTTGAGGCCAGCCTAACCTCCCTGTGGCACGGGACCTCCAAGGTGTTTTTGTTTGAAGATCGTAAGGTCCTCCGTGGGACATACCAGGAGAGGCGGTCCCGTAGGGACGAGGGTCCTAGGCCGTATAGGGCTTTAAAGGTTAAAACCAGCACCTTAAACCTGACCCTGGACTCCACCGGGAGCCAGTGCAGGCTTCTAGAGATAAGCTGCAGGTGGGTGGTGATTTTTCAACTCTGCTGAAATAGGTATTTGCATTCTTACACAAGTAAGAAGAGGAGGGAGAAGAACTGCCCCCCCCAAAAAAATGCCCGTACCTTCCAGGGTGAAGCGGAAGAGGTCGTGGTAGAGGTCCACCGTGAGCGAGCGCCGCGCATTCTTCCTGATCAGCCGATGTATGGACTCAGCAAAGTCCTCGGCCACCGTGTTGAGGAAGGGCAGGAACTTCCGGGTGCCCACAGGGCTGATCACCTCTTTGTTGAGGATGAGGCGGTCTGAGCGCCAGTCCTCCCCGTTCCTGCGTGGGAAGAAGGCCCCAAAGTGAGGTAGGAGACTCTGCGCCTGGAGTGCTTGGCTTGGCTTCCTGTTCAGGGACTCCATCACCCACCACTGATCCCCTCTTGCCCCACCTTCCCTCCTGGGCCTGGCACCCCAGTTACCACCCTCCCATCACTCAGAGGTAGCTCAGTGGCAGAGCATCTTCCTTGCATGCAGAAGGTCCCAGGTTCGAGTCCTGACCGCATCACCAAGAAGGGCTGGGAGAGGATCCTGCTCTGAAATCCTGGAGGTCCACTGCTGCCAAAGCTACTTCCGCCCTATGGAGGAGGTGGGGTTGTGCGATTGGAGGGTATTTCCGGCCGCATCACCCCCTGGCCGGCCAATCAGCTGGCTTGGGGGCGTGGCCTGCCCTATTTAACGCAGGATCTCCCTCTTTGCCACCTGCCAGCTGTTCCTGCTTCCCACCCTCCCACCCTATAAGGTTTTCGTTCCTTGACCTTGCTATGGACCTCGGTTGGTTGCCATTGAGGGGCCTGATGGGAATTTTTCCACTTGGCAAATTGGCACCAGCCCCTTGGTTTTCGCCCACCTCGTAGCAAATCGTCACAACTTTCTGGGTATTGGCGGTTAGGCATTGGTATTGCTCTGTAGATGGAAGAGGGGAGGAAGCGCCATCACCTGCCCCACATATTGAAGGGTAGTCCGATAAAGGATTCCGGGGGGCGTGGCCCTGTCCGAAGCCTATGGAGGTGAGGGCCTAAGGCACGCCCCCTATTGGTGACCCCGGGGAGTTCCTAGTTGATGTGCATCAGCAGGACTCCCCCTACTGGTGGTTAACCCTTCCTGGACTTCAAGCGGACGGGCTGAAGTGGGATATAGTCGGTTAGGACCAGTGCCTAAGCCAATACCGCTCATCACCTGTAACCAATAAAGTTGTGGCCTTATTTAGCCCATTAACCTTTATAATTGTGTCATTATTTCCACTGGGGATGGGCAGGAACTCACCACGCAACCAGTGCAGCCACTGGTCTAACTAAGGCAGTGCTCTGTGCTCCTCCTGCAATCCCATTCCTGCCTCGGAGCTCAGCGTTGCCTCCACATATTCGGAGGGTACCTGAGGTCCTCTAGACTCCAGCTCCCATCAGCCTCAGGCAGCATGGCCAGTGGTCAGCCATGAAGGGTGCTGCTGTCCAGTAACACCAGAAGAGCACTTGGGTTGTTCTCTGGAGGCCACTTTTAGCCAGAGGAGCTGAGATTCAAGAGGAGGCAGACGGGTCTCATTTCAAAACCATATTGGCTCTGGTGCGTTACAGCAGCAGGGACTGGGAGAATCGCAGAACCACGGAAAGTACCAACCACAAATGCCATCTAGTCCAACCCTCTGCAATCATAGCTGTCAGTTTCCCTTTTTTTAAGGGAAATTCCCTTATTCCAAATAGGATTCCTCACAAGAAAAGGGAAAAGTTGACAGCTATGACTGCAATGCAGGAATCTTTCACCGAAAGCAAGACTCAAATCCACAACTCTGAGATTAAGAGTCTTATGCTCCATCAACTGAGCTAAGAATGCTTTGAAGTCATTCTGACAAGGGATGAGAACCAGCGTTCCTGAGACCCCGTGTGGTGTAGTGGTTAGAGCAGACTTTTATCAAACTTGAGTCCCCAGGTGTTATTAGACTACAGCTCCCATCATCCCTGACCACTAGTCCTGGCAGCTAGGGATGATGGGAGTTGTAGGCCAATAACATTTGGGCACCCAAGTTTGAGAAGGGCTGGGTTAGAGTGTTGGGCTAGTCCTGGAGAAACCTGGGTTTGAATCCCAACTCGGCCATGGAGCTCACTGGGTGGCTGTTGATCAGTCACTGCCTGAAAAGGTTGTTGTGCAGATTAAATGAAGAGAGGGAGAGGAACCATGTACCCACACGGTACCATAAATAAATAAATGGGAAGTTATCCCACTGCATGAGGCCGTCCCAACCATCGGGGGGGGGGCACGGGGTGTGGGAAATGCAGAAGTTACGCCACTAAAGTAGTTCCCGATGCCACGTCCAGCAGCAGCCACAGCCCGCCCTTCCCTACTGGCCTCACTCACAATAGGAAGACTCCGCATTTGTGGTTCCGCAGCGTGCGATGGGCGATCCACGAATTGATGCCCATTCGGCGTGGGAAGACCCCCTCGGACTGGAACAGAACGGCAGCATCGCGGGGCAGGAGCAGGTGGACGGAGTCGTAGGTGCCCAGCGTCTCCCTGCCAAGTGGGACGGAGTCAAGCCCTTGAGATATGGACCCCCCCAACTGCCCCTGCCAAATCCCAGAACCAGAGTGCAGCTCCCAAAGTGCAGAATAAACAGAAAAGTTCTCTCTCTCTCTCTCTCTCTCTCTCTCTCTCTCTCCTCTCCTCTCTGTTTCTCTCTCTCTCTCTCTCTCTCTCTCTCTCTCTCTCTCTCTCTCCTCTCTCTCTCTCTGTTTCTCTCTCTCTCTCTCTCATACACACACACACACACACACACACACACACACACACACACACACTGCCCTCAAAAGAAATCTCTGCCCTCAACAGAGGGCTGATTCATACATGCAGATAGTAGGGTCTTATTGTATTTTTCTCTGTATAAGACGCACTAGACCACAAGACGCACCAAGTTTTTGGAGGAGGAAAACAAGAAAAAAAATATTCTGAATCTCAGAAGCCAGAACAGCAAGAGGGATCGCTGCGCCGTGAAAGCAGCAATCCCTCTTGGTGTTCTGGCTTCTGTGATAGCTGCGCAGCCTGCATTCGCTCCATAAGATGCATACACATTTCCCCTTACTTTTTAGGAGGGAAAAGGTGAGTCATAGAGCAAAAAATACGATAATTTATTTGAGTTGCTGAAATTGCCTCCCTAGGGAAGCCCAGCCAGCCCCAGCCTCCAATCCTTTTAGCAACCTTCTTGCAAGGTAGCTTTTTAAGGAAGCCTGTTGGGTGCCCCCTTTGGAAGCAATGCATTTGAGGAAGCATCACAGAGCGACTGACAGAGCAAGATCCCGTGCGGAAGACCATTGAGTATAAATCCACCTCCATTGGGCTGTTAATGTGTGAGTGACCTATTGCCGCACAAACCCACACTAAGGCGGCCGTCTAATACTGCCTGATGCTGAAATCAGGTCTAGGGGCTGAGCGGTGACTCAGACGAAGACCCTGGGCTGTGGTCTTCCAAGCTCAAACCATGCATGGCCACGCAAGCTCATGCAAGTTTTAAATGGCTCACTACCACACTCTGCCTCAAAATTTTGCATTGGTTAATTTGCACAAATACTGTTGCCCATAAACAGCCCTTGTTATGGGACTGGAGTCTGAAATGGGGTGAAACCCACGGGGTGAAATCCACAAGACACTTTCTGGGCACCAAAGCCCTAAGATTTGGCACGGACAGAGTCCAACCCTGGTTCCTGGAAAAAGACGCAAATGGGCCATTTATGCCCCTGTCCCCCAGCAGAAAGCGTGTTCCCACACACATCCCACACTTTCCAATGTGGTTCTTCCCCACATTTCCCCCTGCAAAAAGTCTGGGGTTTGTTTTTTTTAAGAACGTGGATTTGCTGTGCTAAGATGACAGGGCACTTTGATTTAAACGCGAGGTTATTGTTTTCTTGCTTCTGGTTTAACTATTTATTTGTGGTTTTATCTTGCATTTTAATCTTGCAAATGGCCCTGAGATCTCTTGATGAAGGACATGTACAGTGGTACCTCGGGTTAAGAACTTAATTCGTTCTGGAGGTCCGTTCTTAACCTGAAACTGTTCTTAACCTGAAGCACCACTTTAGCTATGGGGCCTCCTGCTGCTGCCATGCGATTTCTGTTCTCATCCTGAAGCGAAGTTCTTAACCCGAGGTACTATTTCTGGGTTAGCGGAGTCTGTAACCTGAAGCGTCTGCAACCCGAGGCACCACTGTATATAAATCAAATAGATAAAATTAGATTAAATAAAACTCTAAGACGCGTCTGGATTGCTTCTGCATAAGAGTGTCCACCTGAGAGCGGGTTTGGAACTCACCTGTAGATGGGCCCCAGGTTCTGGAAGTTCTTCTGCATGATGTGGTGGAAATTTGGGAAGCTGTTGGTCCTCCAGAACTGGTACAAGTTGACCCAGGCATTGGGGCTGCTGCGGGGGATGGCCTCAAAGGGAAGCGCCCTGGAGATTGGTGGCTTTGGGGCCACGGCGGGCGCCACAGAATGGCATGGCTGCCCTGAGCAGAAGGAGCGCAGGACGCGAGAAGGAGCAGACCGGGGGCTCATCTGACCACGGGCTCCCATCTCCCCTCCCCTGCCGTCGCAGCACCCGGCAACCTCCTGGGTCTTCTGGTTCCTCTCCAAGTGCTCTCCCCCGAGGAAGAAGAGAGCGAGGGGCCTTATAAC
Organism: Podarcis bocagei; assembly: GCF_964188305.1. Classification (NCBI taxonomy): domain Eukaryota; kingdom Metazoa; phylum Chordata; class Lepidosauria; order Squamata; family Lacertidae; genus Podarcis; species Podarcis bocagei. The sequence continues at coordinate 92,533,743 of NC_138133.1, forward strand.
CCTGCCAGGGCCTCCCCTGGCCAAGGACACAGCGCCATGCAAGCGCACCTCCTCCCGGCCGTGTCAGAAATGATGACATCTCCATCGGGGACACATCCCTCTCCGCACTCGCTGCCTGTGCACCAACCTGGAACATTGAATTCTCAAGGCAGAAGGGACCTCAAAGGCCATCGACCCAGCCAGGCCCTGTCCCTGCCTCCGCTCCATAGCTCAGCCACTGCTGCGGCTGCCTCTAAAAACGAGAGAGGGGCAAATTGAGAGCAGCCAGGAAAGACCCTCTCCACATTGCCACTGTCAAACGCATGCAGCCCAACATATTCATCCAGCTCCTGGGTCCTGAAAAGTCCACTGTCTGTATCCATTAACTGCCGGGAAGTCTAAGGAAAACCTGTACTTGTTTAGGGAAGTTTTTAATATTTGACGTTTTATTGTGCTTTTAATATTCTGTTGGGAGCTGCCCAGAGTGGCTGGGGAAACCCAGCCAGATGGGTGGGGTATAAATCTACAGTCATACCTCGGGTTACAGACACTTTGGGTTGTGTGATTTTGGGTTGTGCACCGCGCCAAATCCGGAAGTAGTGGAACGGGTTACTTCTGGGTTTCGGTGCTTTGCGCATGTGCAGAAGTGCAAAATTGCGACCCGCGTGTGCACAGACGTGGCACTGCAGGTTGTGGGTGCTGCAGGTTGTGAACGTGCTTCCTGCACGGATCACGTTCGCAACCCGAGCATCCACTGCATTATATTATTATTATTATTACTATTATTATTATTTCCTCAAGGCAGATAGATCGCTCCTTTTGCATTAAGTAAGCCTTGCAGTTTTCTGGGCAAGCTCAGGCCTTGCAAAGGCCTTTAATTGCCCACGATCTTAAAACCGAAGAAGTGCAGCTTTCTGAAGCACAAACCGAGCAGGGGAAGGGACGGAAAAGAAGTGGGAGCCGATTCAGATTTGATGAGGAGGCCAATGGCAGCTCAACCTTGGGATCTGTCAGGTGAGCCACACCTGCAACTCAAGTCGCTGGGAGTTGCAGTCCAAGAATGTGTAGAAACCTTGCAGGGCCAAGGCTGGGCATCCCTGGGCTAGAGTAGGAGCCACACAGCCAGCCCAGCTATGCAGCTATGCAGCAATCCCCCTCCATACACTCTGGTTGTATCACAGAGTGGTTAGAGCAACGTTCAGGAGTCACTCATCCCCTTTAAGAAGTTCTGTCTCTGGGGATGGAGTGACTCCTCTATGGAGGTTGCAGAGTTCATTTTTTTATATATAAAATTTTTATTGGTTTTTCACAATTTTTATAAACACAAACAATACACAATACAGACAAACAAACACACAAACAAACATGTATAATTTCATATCCCTTTTTCTTAAACCTTACTTCGCCGACTTCCCCATACCTCCCCTTTCTACATCCCAATTTCCAAACTTATTTCAGCAAATCCTAGCTTTTAGTTTTATCAAATTTTTCCCTTATTCTTTTCTTTTACTTAATCTTTTACAGCTGTAAACCCCTTTTTTTCCTAAAACCTCGACATTTTAACTTTAATTAATTTTACAATGTTTCTTAAGATAGATTTTAAACTTCTTCCAGTCTTCTTCTGCCGTCTCTTTCCCCTGATCACGGATTCTGCCAGTCATTTCAGCCAATCCCATATAGTCTATCACCTTCATCTGCCATTCTTCCAGAGTAGGTAGATCTTGAGTCTTCCAATGCTTTGCGATGAGTACTCTTGCTGCTGTGGTAGCATACATAAAAAAAGTTCTATCTTTCTTTGGCACTAATTGGCCGACAATGCCCAAGAGAAAGGCCTCTGGTTTCTTAGGGAAAGTACATTTAAGCACCTTTTTCGTTTCATTATATATCATTTCCCAGAAAGCCTTAATCTTCGGGCATGTCCACCAAAGGTGATAAAAAGTACCTTCAGTTTCTTTACATTTCCAACACTTATTATCAGGCAAATGATAGATTTTTGATAGCTTGACTGGGGTCATGTACAGGTTGCAGAGTTCAGGACTTCTTAGTTTGGAGAAAAAGAAATTAAGAGGTGACACAATTGTTATTATTGGCGATGACGGTGATGATAGAAGCTTATAAAATATCCATGGCATGCAGAGGGGGGGACAGGGAAAAGTCATCTCCCTCTACTAACACTAGAACTTGCAGGCATCCCATTAATAATAATAATAATAATAATAATAATAATAATAATAATAATACATTTTTATTTATACCCTGCCCTCCCCAGCCAGAGCCGTGCTCAGGGTCGCTAACACTAGTAAAATTACAATAAAAACATAATAGGCGGGGGGGACACAACAATTTAAAATACAGCTTAAAAATACAATTTAAAATGCAGCCTCATTTTAATAATAGTCCATAGATCAAGACCATAAGGGGAGGGAAACATAAGGGTCAGACTGAGTCCATACCAAAGGCCAGGCGGAACAGCTCTGTCTTGCAGGCCCTGCGGAAAGATCTCAAGTCCCTCAGGGCCCTAGTCTCTTGGGACAGAGCATTCCACCAAGTCGGGGCCAGTGCTGAAAAGGCCCTGGTCCTAGTTGAGACCAATCTAACCTCCTTGCAACCTGGGACCTCCAAAGTGTTATTTGTGGACCTTAAGGTCCTCTGCGGGGCATACCGGGAGAGGTGGTCCTGTAGGTACGTGGGTCCTAGGCTGCATAGGGCTTTAAAGCTGAATGTTGAGAGATTCAGGACAGACACAAGCTAGTCCTTCTTCACAGAGTGCAGAGTTAACCTGTGGAACTCCCTGCCCCAGGAGGGAGAATAGGATGCTGGACTAGAAGGGCCATTGGCCCGATCCAGCAGGCTCTCCTTATGTTCTTATGCCCCTTTGGCGTGCGTCTCATGGGTAACTGTTGGCAGAGTAGACCTCTTACTCTGGAAGGGTACCCAGCCAGCTGCCAGCAGGTGCTGGTGTGCGATGGGGAATCAGCCTGGCAGCTTCTTCTCGGAGCAACAAGAGCCTGTGTCAGGAGGGACCCAGGACAAAGGAAGAGTGGGGCCTTGTGGTTTGAAATCCCGACATCAGCAAGACTCCTAGTGACGTGTGTGCAGAGCCCACAATTAATTCTGAACTTCCCCCTGTGCTATAAATATCCGCAAAGGCCGAGAGGGCAAGGACTGGGGGCAGTTTCCCTCTGATCTATTCCTAGCAGAGCAGTTGTGAGCCAGCTGCCACACTTCTTGCCAGCAGCTGGGTTGTGGTGGAGAGAGGGAAGGGGGGGGAGCCCTTTGAGCTTCCTCGCTGAGACTGCCAGGTGAGGGTCTGTGAGTCACAAGGAGGAGAGAAGCCTTTGGAGAGACAGTGGTGGTCTAGCGGTTACAGCTTTAGACTAGGACCTGGGAGACACCTGGGCTTAAATCCCCACTCGGACATGAAGCTCACTGGGTGATGCAGTCACCGCCTCTCAGCCTAATCTACCTGCCAGCGTTGTTGTTGTAGATTAAATGAGGAAGGGGGAAAGGTCCGTGTCCGCCACCTTGAGCTCCTTGGAAAAAAGGGGGGTATAAAATGCATTAGGGCCACGGATGGCGCTGTGGGTTAAACCACAGAGCCTAGGACCTGCCGATCAGAAGGTCGGCAGTTCGAATCCCCGTGACGGAGTGAGCTCCCATTGCTTGGTCCCTGCTCCTGCCAACCTAGCAGTTCAAAATCACACCAGTGCAAGTGGTTAAATAGGTACCGCTCTGGCAGGAAGGTAAACGGTGTTTCCGTGCGCTGCTCTGGCTCACCAGAAGTGGCTTAGTCCTGCTGGCCACATGACCCGGAATCTGTACGCCGGCTCCCTCGGCCAATAAAGCAAGATGAGCGCCACAACCCCAGAGTCGGTTATAACTGGACCTAATGGTCAGGGGTCCTTTTATCTTTACCTTATAAAATGCATTAAACAAATGAGAAAGCACTTGCGTGATGAAATGAGACTCTTTCTCCTTGTCTCCCCTCTCATCTCCTGGATCCTTTGCCATTGCCTCAAGTAATGCAAAATGCAATACGGTGCAGGCTAAAGTATACAAGATGCTGCAAAAACAGTTAAAAGCAGCATAATAAAATGACCAAAATAAAATAGTATTCCCAAAAGAAAGCTGTGCAGGATGAATGTACAGTGGTACCTCAGGTTAAGTACTTAATTCGTTCCGGAGGTCCGTTCTTAACCTGAAACTGTTCTTAACCTGAAGCACCACTTTAGCTAATGGGGCCTCCTGCTGCTGCTGCGCCGCCAGAGCACGATTTCTGTTCTCATCCTGAAGCAAAGTTCTTAACCCGAGGTACTATTTCTGGGTTAGCGGAGTCTGTAACCTGAAGTGTCTGTAACCTGAAGCGTATGTAACCCGAGGTACCACTGTACTTCATTGGGAAGCAATTCCAAATCCTGGTGACGAAGCCCCAAATAACCTCTCTCACCTCAGCAGGTGTCCACCTGCCTTGCTTCAGCCCATGATGCAACCTGGAGGAGTGTCCACAAAATACAAAAATGCAGTTGAGTTTACAGCAGTCAGCATCTTCAAGTCTGGGTGAACAAGTGTGTTTTAAATCATCGCCAGAAGCTAAAGGGCCATGATGTCTATTTTATTTGGGAAGGCAGGGAGTTTCACAGCTGGGATGCCACTGCAGAGAAGGCCCTGCCCTGGTCATGACACATCAAGCCTCACCCATTGGAAGCACCTTGAAGAAGAAGAAGAGTTTGGATTTGATATCCCGCTTTATCACTCCCCGAAGGAGTCTCAAAGCGACTAACAATCTCCTTTCCCTTCCTCCCCCACAACAAACACTCTGTGAGGTGAGTGGGGCTGAGAGACTTCAGAGAAGTGTGACTGGCCCAAGGTCACCCAGCAGCTGCATGTGGAGGAGCGGAGACGCGAACCCGGTTCACCAGATTATGAGTCCACTGCTCTTAACCACTACACCACACTGGCTCTCCTTGAGGAGGGTCTTTCCTGCAGATCTTAATGCACTGGGAAGATGGTGGCAATGCAGAATGTTCCCTGAAGGATCAGTGCCTTGTGTCATTCTAGTATCCTTGTATTAAGGTCAACACCTTCAACATGGGTGTTATATGATCTCACCTCAATGACCCACTCAGGGATCTGGAAGCAGCAGATTGCGCCAGCTCTGTCTTTAAGGCAACAGAAGAAGCTGTTGCATACTGAGTCAGGGCACTGGTCCATCTTGGGCCAGCATTGCCTACTCTGAACGACAGCAAGTGCTCCTTGGCTTTCAGGCCAGGAGTCTCTCCCAGCCGTACCTGAAGACACCAGGGCAGCCCCTTGCAGAGCGCATTAGAGTAATCTATTTAGGAGGCTGCCAGGGCAGGGTGTAGCTTGGCTCTCCCGACCCATTTGGAGCTGGCCAACCGGTTGGGACTGGGAGAAGGCACTCCATGCCCCCTGATGCCACCTGGGACAACACTGGATCTAGGAATACCCCCAAGCATGGGGCAGGGAGCAACTCTTTAAGGGCTAAGGTTCCTTCGGCCTGCCCAATAAAATATTTGAGGGGTCCAAGGCCCCCCAAAGTTGATGGGCACTGCCATTTAAATAGTGTTTGTGCGTGCCATGTCTTGTGATTATGCAAGGCAGGGCTTATCTGCTCCCTTCCCCAATATTTTATTCAAGTTGGCACCCTTGACCCCAAGCCACACGCCTTGTCCTTCAAGGAGAGTGTGGCCTGTCCAGAATAGGCCATGGACCCTCCTTCATTGCAAGTCCTTCTTATTTCTACCCCACAGAATACAAGGCAGTTGACAATTCCCGGACTTAAGAGCTATCTGTGCCTGTGTTTGGAGGCTCCCTGCATGGAACATGTGGAGTTAATTCCCTTTGTCTCTCCCTTGAACTTTCAGATTATCAAGGCCCTTTGGCTGGAGCCAGAGATGGCATCGTGACTGATGCTACTCCCAGATAAAGGGTGTTCAAAGGAAGCGAAAGCACCCTGGCTGTGATGGATGAGATAAGGCCAGCCTTGGAAGGGGGTCCTTGCGTGATGGGGCAGAGACACTCTCTGAAAAAGGCCCAGGACAGGGGGGGGGGTGATTTGGAAATCCAAATACTGCCCACCACAACGTCAACGGGAGATTTCAGGGCCCCTCACAGGAAAACATCCTGCAAGAACCAGCCCCTTCTTACGTCTCTCTCACGGTTGGCCTTAACCCTTCAGCGACAGAAAAATTCTGTACCAATCTGGTATGGGACTCAAATGTACCCCAAGAGGGAGACGTAAAAGGTTGCTATTTTAAATAAGAGCAGCAACACCATCAACCAGGAATAGAGAGGAAAGCTGTTGGTTGGTTGGTTGTTTACATTTTTATATATTGCCATATCACAGAAATATGTCACAGTGGTTTACAAGAATATAACAATATACAATATAAAAACAGAAAGCAGCAAAGTTCTCAGCAGGCATTTAAAAGCTGCCACGGAAGAAGTGAGTGTGTTAAAGGAGCAGATGGAGGGATGGAAAAAACCTGGCCTGCTTGGGTCGTGGGAAGAGGGTGCATGGTGGGTGCCGGAAAAAAAAAAATATTTTAAACCCTCTCCCGCTTAACAGCTGAGTACTGGCCCAGCTCTCTCCCTTGCGCCGCGCAGGCAAAGCAGCGCTTGGGCTGCGCTTCTGGCTGCAAGGAGTTCGTTGCCAGGACTTTGTCCCCTCCGCGGCCCCAATCCCCGCTTTGCCTGCAGCGGGAAGGGAAGGGGGCATAGCTGTCAACTTTTCCCTTTTCTTGCGAGGAATCCTATTCGGAATAAGGGAGTTTCCCTTAAAAAAGGGAAAACGTTGACAGCTATGGAAGGGGGCTCTCGCTCCGCCGCATCTCCCCGCTAGAAAAAGTTTCGGCTCCCTAAAAGCGCGCGCATCATCCGGCTCCCGGCCAGCGAACACGCGGAGACTCTGGGTCGTGCGAACCCGCTCGCTCGCTTCCCCGCTTGGGTCTTCCCTGCAGTTTCATAGGACACCACCCCCACCTAGCGGCCAGCAGCGTTGTTGCCGCTCGACATCGATGACTTTCCGGAGCCCCCGCACGTTTTCTCTTGGCGGTTTCCTCGCGAGGAGAAGAGGCGAAGCTGTACGCACGCCCTCCGCCGCATGTGGCCGAAGCGCAGAGCTTGTGCCTTCCCCCGGCCCTTGCCTTCTTCCTCTCGCGGCCCTCTGCTCCAAGAGTTCCCCTCCAAAGTTGCATGGCCCAGGATGATGATGATGATGATGATGATGATGATGTTTAGTCGTTTAGTCATGTCAGCCTCTTCGTCAACCCCTGGATCAGAGCACGCCAGGCCCTCCTGTCTTCCACTGCCTCCCCCAGTTTGGTCAGACTCATGCTGGTAGCTTCGAGAACACTGTCCCACCATCTCGTCCTCTGTCGTCCCCTTCTCCTTGTGCCCTCCATCTTTCCCAACATCAGGGTCTTTTCCAGGGAGTCTTCTCTTCTCATGAGGTGGCCAAAGTCTTGGAGCCTCAGCTTCAGGATCTGTCCTTCCAGTGAGCACTCAGGGCTGATTTCCTTCAGAATGGAGAGGTTGGGTCTTCATGCAGTCCATGGGACTCTCAAGAGTCTCCTCCAGCACCAGAATTCAAAAGCATCCATTCTTCGGCCTTCTTTATGGTCCAGCTCTCACTTCCATACATCACTACTGGGAAAACCAGAGCTTGAACTATTCGGACCTTTGTTGGCAAGGTGATGTCTCTGCTTTTTAAGATGCTGTCTAGGTTTGGCCCAGGATGGTGTGGGGCATTTCATCGGCTATTGAGAGAGCCGCGGAGGACCCCCGCCCTCCTCCTGAGACGGTCTCTGGACTCCGAGGAAGCGCCATCGCCTTTGCCGCCAGCAGGGGGGGCCTCTGGAGCAGGATCTGGGCGCCCCCGCCGCTTCTGGTTTCGATGCGCTTCCATCAGAGACTCTTGCCCGGCCGTGCCAAGCGCCCTCGTGGCTCCCTGGCGGTGCCCCTCTCGCGGGGGCGGGGCTGCCCGGGTTCTCCCCGGCTGGGCCAAGCGAGGCCAGGGAAACCTGCCTTATCTCGTCCGCTGCAGCCGCGCCAATGAGATTATGTGTGCCTGTGTCAAGGCTAAGGCAGCTAATAAGCATCTGCGGCGGAGGCGAAGAGAGACGCATAATCCTGTTTGCCGATTAGGAGGTCGGCAGCTGGGGAGGAGAGCCGGGCAGGCTGGGGGTGGCGGCTGCGTTTGCAAGCGGGGCTTCCACGGGGCAGCCCTGGGGGCGGCAGCGAAGCCTCAATTCCAGAGCAGAAGCCCCCGCCCCATTCCAGATGCGGGCCATGCAAACACCCACAAATACCTGCACAGGTGTGTGTGTGCTTTCGGCAGGAGGCAGCAGGTGAGACTCTTATCTGGACTTCCATAACTCGAAGTTGCAGGAGGCAAGGCTTCATTTGAGACAGGCTCGCTCCCCCGCCCCAATTTCGGAGGCCGAAGCTCAGATCCGCGGCTTTTGAGGAGCCTGGCTGTAGCTGGATCAGGCCACTGGCGTCTCATCTAGTCCAGCATCCGGCCCTCACAGTGGCCGGCCGCAGGACCTGAGTCTAGCAGCAGCAGCAGCAGCCTTCTCCCCACTTGCGATTCCCAGCGGCTGGTAACAGGTGGAGGAGACAAGACTGCATCTGAGCATGCACAGAGCTAGACGGAGCGGTGATGTGCCGCTGAATGTCTGAAGCGCCGCCGCCTGTTGTAAATTGGGTGGGAGCGCGCAGTCCGAGTGGCATCTGCAGGGTTCCCTTGCAGCCTCGTGGGTCTTGGTTGCAAGGCTGGGCTTTGGTCAGGAGAGGGTTAATGGGGTGGGAGGGGGCGCTGCTGGGCTGGCGTTTATCCCGGTGACTCTGGCAGAGCCGCCAACTGCCCTGGCTTGGTTAAGGAGATCAAAGGCGATCATGCCTCTCAATGGACGGCTCTCCGGGATGCGAAGATTCCTGGATTAGTTCCTTCCTCCCTCCCTTGCGCGAAGCGATGGCGTCAAGGCTTTGGAGAGGAGGGGGGCACCGAGGAAAGCGCCAGAGCTGTAGGATTTCCCAGAAGCTCTGAAGGGCCAGGGGTTCCCCAGAAACCTGATGGGGGGACAGGGTCTGCTGGGAGCCTTTAACCTGTGACCCCTTCCTCTTCCACGCAGCCCATAAATATGAGTGCATCAACAAGCTACATATCACAAATGCAGCCTCCCTCCTTAAGTGTGGCTCACCTAAAGGTAAAGGGACCCCTGACCATTAGGTCCAGTCGTGGCCGACTCTGGGGTTGCGATGCTCATCTCGCTTTATTGGCCGAGGGAGCCGGTGTACAGCTTCTGGGTCATGTGGCCAGCAGGACTAAGCCGCTTCTGGCGAACCAGAGCAGCGCATGGAAACACCGTTTACCTTCCTGCCGGAACGGTACCTATTTATCTACTTGCACTGGTGTGCTTTCGAACTGCTAGGTTGGCAGGACCAGGGACCGAGCAATGGGAGCTCACCCCGTCGCGGGGATTCGAACCACCGACCTTTTGATCGGCAAGTCCTAGGCTCTGTGGTTTAACCCACAGCGCCACCCACGTCCCTAGGCTCACCTAGTGGGATGTAAAACCTGGAGGTGTCCCTTGTCCCCCTTGTCTGTGCTTGGAGGAGAGTTATCCTCCTGTTAAATGTTCACATGTCCTGCTTTAAATGGCTGGCGGTGGTTTGTTCTGAAAAGCTGACAGGTCGCCGAAATCTTTAAAGCACACAAACGGTGTGAGCCTCTTCTGGAACTTCTGACGCTCCTTTCAGAAATAACATCTGAGAAGAGTATCAACTCCTACGGCATCTTTCAGACCTGCCAGCATATTCTTTCAAAAATCATGCACCCCAAGTCTTTTTGAGATGTTGTGGGGTAAAGGTAAAGGTAAAGGTACCCCTGCCCGTACGGGCCAGTCGTGTCCGACTCTAGGGTTGTGCACCCATCTCACTCTAGAGGCCGGGGGCCAGCGCTGTCTGGAGACACTTCCGGGTCACGTGGCCAGCCTGACGAAGCTGCTCTGGCGAGCGTGCACCAGCGCAGCACACGGAAACGCCATTTACCTTCCCGCTATAAAGCGGTACCTATTTATCTACTTGCACTTAAGGGTGCTTTCGAACTGCAAGGTGGGCAGGAGCTGGGACCGAAAGACGGGAGCTCACCCCGCTGCGGGGATTCGAACCGCTGACCATGCGATTGGCAAGTCCTAGGCGCTGAGGTTTTACCCACAGCACCAGCCGCGTCCCGCAGGTGGGGTAAACACTACTAAATAAACCGCAGGGGTTCGAGTGGGATTCCCGAGAGCTGAAACATGTTGCCTAGTTTTAATGCTGAGGCACAGCTCCAAGATTCAGCTTCAAGGCTTTTGGCCAAATCTCATTCCCTCTTCCTTCTTTGCAAATTGGGAATGCCACGCAGAGGTGTTGTGAGGATAAGTCTGATAAAGAAAATTTTGTGTTTATCACCAACAAGCAAAAGGGGCCTTTTCTGTGGTGGCTCCCTGTCTGTGGGATGTTCTCCCCAGAGAGGCTCACCAGGCAAAAACTGTCCCAAAAACTCCAGCGGGTGCAGAATGCTGCAGTGAGGCTCCTCACGGGGTCTCTGCCATGGGAGCATATTCACCCAGTGCTTTTCCAGCTGCACTGGCTCCCGGTGGAGTACAGGGTCAGGTTCAAGGTGCTGCTTTTGACCTTTAAAGCCCTTCATGGCCTAGGACCCTGGTACCTATGAGACTGCCTCTCCCGGTCTGCCCCGCAGAGGACCTTAAGGTCCATGAATAACTATAGTTTAGAGGTCCCAAATAAGTCAGATTATCCTCCACCAGGGCCAGGGCCTTCTCAGTGGTGGCTCCGACCTGGTGGAATGCTCTGTCCCATGAGACCAGGGCCCAGCAGGATTTAACCTCCTTCTGCAGGGCCTGTAAGACAGAGCTATTCCACCTGGCTTTCAATTTGAACTTAGTCTGGTCTTTTATTCCCCTTCCTTCACTCCCCCTCCCCTTTTTATGAAGATTACCTACTCTGAGACCCCACAGCTAATTCTCCCCTGGTCTCCTCGCTGGCCCAAATAGGACTAATTTAGCCAGGTATCCCTGGTGATAATCTAATGTTGATTGGATTAATTTTCCCCCTAAATTGATTTTTTAATTCTGAATTGATTGTTATTCATGTTTTATACTGTATTTTATGCTGTTTTTTGTTGCATCAATTAAGTGTTTTAAATTTGTTGTTAGCCGCCCTGAACCCGGTTTTCTGAACTGGGAAGGGCGGGGTATAAATAAATAAAAAAACATTATTATTATTATTACCTCTTTACGTAGGCCTTCATCCATTAAACAATCTGTGGCCTGTTAAAGGGGGGGGGCTCTTATTATGATTTTGTTTCTATGATTGTTTTATGGTTGTTATTTATTACGATGGTGCTGTTTATTACATCAAGGTCAGCTTCATGACTGAGTGGGGATTCGAACCCTGCTCTCCCAGGTCCTAATTCAACACTCTAACTATGCTCATGGCCACTGGGCCCATCACCCCCTGGCAAATAGAAGGGGAAGAAATGGAGGCAGCGAGAGATTTTACTTTCTTGGGCTCCATGATCACTGCAGATGGTGACAGCAGTCACGAAATTAAAAGATGCCTGCTTCTTGGGAGAAAGGCGATGGCAAACCTAGACAGCATCTTAAAAAGCAGAGACATCACCTTGCCAGGAAAGGTCCGTATAGTTAAAGCCATGGTTTTCCCAGTCGTGATGTATGGAAGTGAGAGCTGGACCATCAAGAAGGCTGATCGCCGAAGAATGGATGCTTTTGAATTCTGGTGCTGGAGGAGACTCTTGAGAGTCCCATGGACTGCAAGAAGATCCAACCTCTCCATTCTGAAGGAAATCAGCCCTGAGCGCTCACTGGAAGGACAGATCCTGAAGCTGAGGCTCCCAGACTTTGGCGACCTCAGGAGAAGAGAAGACTCCCTGGACAAGACCCTGATGTTGGGAAAGATGGAGGGCACAAGGAGAAGGGGACGACAGAGGACGAGATGGTTGGACAGTGTTCTTGACCAAACTGCGGGAGGCAGTGGAAGACAGGAGTGCCTGGCGTGCTCTGGTCCAGGGGGTCACGAAGAGGCGGACACGACTAAATGACTAAACAACAACAACAAACTATGCTATGCTATGTACTGGTAAATTATGGCTCTAATGTTGTACACCACTGAGGGATCTTGGATATTATGCTGTATATACATTATTATTGAATAAATAAATAAGCATATAAATTGAATAAATGAATAAACAAGCAGCCTTGTGGTCCGATGATAAACTGGCAGGGAGCAGATTATTTAAAACTAATAATTCATAGCCTTCAGGGGTGGGATTGTAAGATTATTTTTAAAAATTGGGAAATGATATAAAATGAATTGGAAAAAATGTTTAAAATAACATTTGTAAAAAAATCAGAAGCTTTCTCATTTTAGGACAAGAGCTGTCGGGGGGAAAAAGGACATTATTCATGCATGCCACAACAGTGGCAAGAATCTTAATAGCTCAAAATTGGAAGAACAGAGAAGTACCATCAAAAGCACAATGGCAAGAAAAGTTGATGAACTATGCAGAGTTAGCAAAGTTAATGGGCAAACTACGTGAAATGGTCTCGCTGGTGGGATTTAAAAAACATTTGCAATTTTATTTACTGAGAACAAGAAGTACAACAATGTGACAACGTAATATTGTATATAAACAGCAGAATGTATCATCTGATGTAATAAACCAGAAATGGTAGTTGAGGGAAGTCAACGGGGGGGGGGGGGGATTGGGAAATGTATGTTTAGCAATGATATTGGATTCTAGTTTTGAGAAAATAAAATCAATTTTAAAAAATTTAAAAACAAAACCATGCATAGCCTTCAGGAATGGCCTTTGGGCAGGAAGGGCTGCTAAATTATTACACACCTTATTCTTGCAAATGACCAAAAGGTTTCTCGGATTGACAGGCCATGATTACGATACCGGCTGCAGATGCTTGCGAACTCCCAAAGATGCTTGATGCATTTGAATCAGCCATGCAAAGAAGGTGAGGAAGAGGAGGAGGAGAAGTCTGCATCTCTGGAGACTTTTGAGAGGACCTCAGGAAACTAGAACAGTTAACAGTGCCTGAGTCTGGAGTCCATGGATATATGACCTTCCATAGTGTGGGATGTGAAACGCAAGAGCAGTCAAGTACAACATTCCTAGAGTGAACATGTTTACACATGGGGAGGAATGTTCAGCCAGCAGGTAAACTTCCTGTTTCCTTCTGGGCTGGGACAGACTTCCTCTGCATGTGACTAGAGGTGGGCGTGGCCTCACCTGTGCAGGTAATGAGAAAAGCACAGGGCAGGGCAGCCACCTCTCTCTCTTTGACTACATGCATCGAAGAAGCAACATCTGCTTAGTCAAAGATGCTCTCTTAGCCAAGAGAGGACAAAGGGACTGTCTCCTTATGAGATAGTTTCCAGGTGTATGTTACTTTTCTAAGCTAAGTCTGCCTTCTGGGATCCAATTGTGAACAGAATGTGAGTGAGTAAACTCTTTTTATACTTTATAGAAGTCTGTGTCATGTCTTATCTTTTATGAGGGAATAAGGGGAAAATACCAGAACAGTTATTATAGAGGCTTTAGCGAGCCTGAGAAAACGCATCCGCTGTGAGTTTAAAAAGGGGAATGTTACTCTGCTAAATTGTGAACTTGTTCACACAAGTTGGAAAGGCTATAATCAAGCAATATATCCTCTCCTGCATCCCTGAACATTCCCACACATAGGCCAAGCGTTGCCCATGGACGTAAGAATAGAACCTCGCTGGGGCCCTGCAGCTGCGTCAGACCAAAAACTTGGCATGGAGCCCAGCATCCAGCCTCCGACGCAGGTCAGCCAAGTGCCTCTTATGGGAAGTCCACCAGCGGGTCATGGAGGCCCTGCAGCCTTTCTCCTGCTGCCGATCCCCAGTAACGGGGAGAGCAGCCATTGAGAGCCTCCTCTTCATTCATGTGGCTAATCCCCTTTTAAAATCCGTTTAAAACTAGCAGCCACCCCCACATCTTGCGATGCTCAGCTCCGTGTGCAAGGCCTTCCTGCCCATCAGTTCCATTGAAAGGTCCCAGGCTGATCTGAGAACAAAATGTGCCTTGGTTGTGTTGAACGGTGCAAATGGGAAAAAAGTGTATGGACCAGCTTCATGTGGCAGGATACTGAACCACCATCGTTTTCTTATTCCGAAGCAAAGTTGAAAAGATGTGCCATCGTAGCACATGCAAGGCATGTGTAGGTCCTTTTGCAGAATTCTCATTGTTGCAGGAATTTATGTACAGGTTCGGGGGGGGGTTGCCCCTCCAGCAGATATCCTGCACATGCAGCCCACTACCAAAACCAGCACAATCACTTTTGTGACTTTTGTGATTTGTCCCCACAAAACACTTCATCACAGTTTCTTCCTATCTGTTCAAAGGGCCTTTGCTACACGATACCAAATGTAAGAATTCACTGATCAATGTATCTATGTACTGGCTCACTGGGAAAACTTCAGAAATTCATCTAGACACGTGAGCTCAGCTACCCAGCAGCCCCTCTGCCTGAGTGATACTGTAATTCCTGGCATCCTGATACCTGAGGGCCAGACAGGTAGCCATTCCAGGAATAACAAACCCAGATGAAGACAAAAGGGTGAGATTAACTTGGCTGGGACTGGGAAACAGGGAAATGTAAAGATCTCTTTTGTTCCACTGGATGGGTGTTTGGTGGAGGGCAAGGAGAACCATGGGGCAGGGTCCAGGATGCTCAGATTCCTGCCACCAGACCTCCCCTTTCATGATGTAACCGTGATGTATGAGTGATGTAGTTGGGGGAGGGTGTAACATGGGGATTAGCAGCTAATAAAAGTTTGGGGGCTCTTTTGTTCGGGGCTTCCATCTTGTTCCACCTTGTGGCAGGTGGGAGTCCTGTCCCGACCGTCTTCAATAAAGACCAAGCCTCCTGGCTGCTGTTTTGCTCTGGTATTCCTGGCTGGCGTCCTTGTTTTTTGTCCAAGGGAGCCGTCGGATTTCTCCGTTAACATCATGAAAATCCTTACAGACTGAGGCCTGGGATGTTGGTTTGGCAGCGGCGGCTGTAGACTCTACGCAACTTGTCTAAAGGACGGCAGATTCAGCCTCCAATGAGGTCAGCACTGGCTCCAGGGGACAGCTCCTCCATCGGAGTCCTTCGTCTGCTTCCTTTGTGCCCCTCTTGGTACATTTGGGGTCAGCAGCAGCTCAGGACAGACGGAGGAAATCATTCTGCTCTGCTCTCACAGAGCCTCCCCAAGTGGGAAAGGCTGGGTGAGGGCTAATCATAGGAAGCTCGGTTCTAGCAAGACGGAGCAGCAGTTGGGTAGGCCAGCTGTTTGT
The DNA here is from genome assembly GCF_964188305.1 of Podarcis bocagei. Lineage (NCBI taxonomy): Eukaryota > Metazoa > Chordata > Lepidosauria > Squamata > Lacertidae > Podarcis > Podarcis bocagei. The sequence goes on from NC_138133.1 coordinate 92,549,143, forward strand.
GAACATTCAGTCTCTTCCCGATAGGATTGTGCTCCTCTCTACCCTAAAGGATCAGACAGGCCATGGGGGTGGGGTGGGGGTCTGGTAAACCCCCTTCTCTGTCACTGGGAGCTCAAGTGACTTAGCTTGCAGCTGGAAGCTTCCAGATGAGGCGACTGCTATGTGTTCTAATCACGGCAGCCTCTGAAGGCTTCTCAGAAACGTCACTTCATGGCAGCCTAGCTCCAAACCAGGGCCAACTTTCAGAGGTGCCCTTGGACAGTGCTCAAGTCAGCCTCCACCAGCCTGGTGTTTTGGACTACAACTCCCATCAGCCCCAGCTCCAAAATGTCTGGAGGGCATCAGGTTAGTGAAGACTGACTTAAGCAGCAACATTGGCTCCTTGCTGGGACTTACCATTCATGTCAGGTTTCCTTCTGTGACTTCTGGGTCACGTGACTCACTGGGAGAAGGGGCTGCCCAGTGAAGGGACACCCCCCCATGCCATAATTCTCTAACTGGTGAGGCTCATGTGGAACTGCCTTGATATCTTTTTATCCCCAGGCAAGGCAAAGGTCTTTAATAAATAAATAAACAAACAAACCCCAGACATATTTGTTTTATTTCCTTCCCCTTGTGGTTGCATGTCTTTAACCTCTGCTGTTTTATTTTATTTATTCATTTTATTGGCTGCAATTATATTCCATTAAAAAAATACTGAAGCAATAAAATCCACAATATCAAAGAAGCAAGCAATATGACAATAAAATCAGGAAGAGCTGGAAGAGGCAGTTGCTGGCCACCTGAACGCTGATAGAGGTGAGGATATGTCACTGTTTTTTTTTTTTAAAAAAGGGTTTTAGATGTTATTGACGTTTCAAATATCTTTTTATTTTATTTTAATTGCGTTTTTTAACAGCTTGCTTTCGGCTCTGGATTTCCTTCGGGAGGGAAGTAGAAATTTAATTAATAAATGTTGTGTTTGTTTTCTCACCTGCCCAACCCGCCAGGGTTTTAATTGCCCTTCAAAGATAGCCCTCTGTTTTCTGCAAGACTGCGCCCCCTGGAGGCGGGGGTCGGACAGTGACTCCGACGGCGGGGCGCCCTCTACCGGACCCCCATAGCACCGACAGGGCGCCTTCCACGTCCTCGCCGCGCCAGCGCACCCTAGTGCCAAATTGTGTCACTAGGTCTGCCCGGTTGCCGGAGCCCAGGCGGCGGCTAAATCTCAGCCCTGCGGAGGCGGAGGAAAGACGCCGGAGCCGCTTCCAGCCCTGCCCTGGCCCGGTGGGGGCGGACTCTTGGACCTCTCGTCAGCCCCCTTGCAAGAGAAGCTCAGCCTCCTTGCAACACCCAACCCAGTGGACAGGGGGTGGGGGTCCAGGGATGCAGCTGGATGCACTGGAGGGAAATAGCGGGGGGGGGGGGAGCGAGAGGCTGCCGAGAGAACAGGATGTGCTTCAGGGTTTGTTAAATCGATTGCAGGAGAAAGTGCTGAAATAGCGCTCCGGAGTCCCTCCTCTCCCCGCGCCGACCCCCTCCGTTGCAGGGAGGGGGGAGACTCGCGAACTTGACTGGCGGGGCTGGATGGATGCGCTCTCCTCGGCCCCCCGGAACCTCTAGATCATCCCAGGGCTCAGCCCCGAGGCAGATGCAATCAGCATCAAAGAGGCGGCCCGTTTTCGGGCCTCGGAGGGGAGTGGGCTCCCTCCGCTTCTCGGCTTTTTGTAAGGTGTTCGGGGCAGAGGACCTTGTCAATCGCTTATCTCGCTTCCCAGCTCCCCCCCGCCCCGCCCCCCCCCACTGCTTATGTTCCTCCGAGTCCGTATAGCGCCCCATGGATGTGGATCTGAGGCTGCGGAAGGGTCTCAGCTCTGCGCAGGGCGCGCTCGGCGGGAGAAGTGGGGAGCAGCGCTCAGCGCCCCCGACCCAAATTCTGGGACATCGCTGGGGGGGGGGGGAGCAGACTGGGACAGAAGAGCGCCTCCTACCGGATCTTCTCCCCTACCTCTGCAAAATAAAAATCCCTGCGCTAGAGCGCCGTCCTCCCTGCGTCTGCGCGCTTTGCAAGGGAGGATCCGCGCAACCACGCGACTCGGACGCAGATGACTCAGGGAGCCGCCAGCCCTCTTCAGAGCCGCAAAGCATGCTGAGGGACGTAGTCTTTGCGGGGGGACCGCTGAGCACGTGACAGGCGCGCATCGCCCACCCCCCACAACTTGCTCGGGCTCCTACTCTCCTCTCCGTCCCTTCCGTGCAGCTGGGATCCGCCGCGCCGGGTCTTGCGCGCAGCCTCGCCGTGCTGCACCCCAGAAGTGTCTGCCCTGCAGTGCTGGGCAGGCAACCTTCCACCGGGGGGGGGGGAGAGGGGGAGGGAGGGAATCCCTCTTCGCTGATTGGCTACTTCCCTGATCCTGTCCCGCCCAGTCCCAGGGCGACCTCCCTTACTCCCCTCCCCCCCCCCAATTTTTGCGGGCTGGCCTAAGCTGACCCCTCTGCAACCCGGAGTATGACTCAGCAAAGCTGTAGGCCGGCTGGGGGGGAGAGGGGGTCGCGCACGGAAGACTCCTCTGCCCGCATCCTCCGCCTTGCGCATCCTGCAGCCCCTTCTCCTGGTTGGAAGGGGGCTGGGGACCCCTTTTCCTAGCTGGCCCCTCGCCATCTTCCACTTGGGAAGCAGAGCCAAGGTGATCTCCTCTCACCGCAGCCCCACCCCCCCAAAAAAAACCTTGCACCGAAGAACTGCAACCTTCAGCTTCTTGCCTGGACGGCGCGGGGATGTGCGGACGCTGCGCCGCTGCGGAGACGCGCCTCTGCTGCTGCTGCTGCTGCTGCTGCTGCTGCTGCTGCCGACGCTGCAGCCCGAGTGCAGGCGAGGGAGGAAGCCTCCAAGGGGGCGGCAGGCAAGGAGAACCAGGGGGGGCAGGCTCCCCGATAAATGCACGGCTCAGGTCTCTGCCATCGGCGCATCTGCGGGCCCGACTTGGGGGTCTAGGGATGCAGCTCGTTCAGGAGGAACAAGCCCCGCAATGCACTTCGCCTTTGATCCGGTGCCAGAGGATTAGGTGACAGGAAGGCGCTTCCTCTCTCTCTCTCCCCCTTTGCACAACTTGTTCCCTCTCCCCTCGCACACGTAGAGTTCCTCCTCGTTTGCAGGCTTTGAGAGCAAGACTCTCACGTGAAGAAGTACTGCGATGCGGGGTGCAAAGCAGAAACAGGAAACCTCTTTCTCTCTCTCTGTTTTCTAATCCATGCTGCCCGCAGCTCTGCCAATCCTTTCTCCAAACGTCGCTTGTGAAGAGGGAGCCTGCTTCGGTTTTGCACATTTCACACTGCTGGAGGATTTGCATTTGGCTGGCTTCTTCCCAGTCAGGGATTCTTGAGCTGCCATTCCTGCATTGCAGGGGCTTGGACAAGTCAACCCATGGGGTTCCAGCTCTAAAATCCAATGACCTTGGAAAGTCATGGGCTGTCCTTCACAGGAGCTTTTGGTATGACTCCTGCATTGCAGGAAGTTGGACTTGATGACCCCTGCAGTACCTTCCATCTCTGTGATTCTACTGTTTTCTGGCGTCCTCAGCTAATGTTTTGAACCTTTACATCTCTCATGGTATGATAAACATTTGAAGATGCTCAGGACAGCTAACTGACCATCGCCTTTGAGACTTTTGCAGGTGAATCCACACCCACACACCCACACCCTGAGCTTCCACTTCCCTGAGAGAGCAGCCTTTCTCTCACCTGGAGCTCTCCAGATGTCTTGAACTGCCCTTCCTGTCAGCCCCTGGGGCTGATGGGAGTTGTAGTCCAAAACTTCTAGACAGCCCTGGTTTGGGGGAAACAAGCTCCTCTCAGGGCTTCTTAATCAGCCAGGCCTCTCCTCCCCAGGGAATGCTGAGGACGCCAGTTCCATACCTAGAAGAATTAGAGAGAAACCTCGTATGCAGGTCCATTTCCATGCAACAGTTCAAACACAGCTATAGCTCATCTGTGGAGAGCTTCCTGCAAAAGGAAGAGGACAGAAACAGAAAACCACATCCGGTGGCTGCAGCTGTTTGGACAGGGAAACAAAACTGATATTTAAAGCACATTCGAAGTCCATTGTTTCCCTCAAATAATTCTGGATACTGTAGTTTACCCCTCACAGTTATGATTCCCACCAACCCTGAATGAACTTTACTGCCCAGAATTCTTTGAGGAGGCAAATGTGCTTTAAAGGAGTAATGTGTGTGCACACTAAATTAGGTGGGCATTTCACAAGTTTCAGTTTTCTTCGCATCCTCTAGGATAGAGCCCCCTTCCTGGGTCCCCAAGTGAAAATATACCACTCCCTCTCCTGCCACCCCAGTCCTCACCACAAACCTAACAGCTCCCTTCTCCAACGCAGAGAGTGTCCTTTGGTTCTCCTTCCTGCCCTCCTGAAAATTTCCACTGTCACTCAGGTTGTACCACAAACACACACACACACACCTCTCTCACTTTTGCCCCAATACACATTGCAGCAGCTCCAACAGAGTGAAACCAGGCAGGACCATCTGGCATAGGCAGCTGCATTGTAGTGAGCCAGGATACTACTGGTCCCTCTAGTTGGGTCCCCAGCTGTTGTAGGCCTACAACTCCCATCATCCCTAGCTAGCAGGACCAGTGCTCAGGGATGATGGGAGTTGTAGGCCAACAAGAGCTGGAGGACCCAAGTTTGAGAAACACTGGTACACTGATGGGCAGCAACTCTCCACAGAGTCCCAGCGCTGGGGTCTCTCCCAGCCCTTCTTGGAGATGCCCTGGGGAGTTGCATGTGGGACCTTCTGCTTACCAAGAAAATGTCCTCTCATGGAGCTACAGCCCCTCCCCGAGAAATTTGGTTTTGTGGGAATGTTCAGGGAGGCAGAAGAGGATATATTGTTTATTAATATCCTTCCTAACTTGCGCTAGCAAATTTCTTAACTTAGCAGAGTTACATTCCCCCTTTTTACATGCACAGCAGATAGCTGGTTGCAGGCTCGTGTGAGCCTCTCACTATTATACAATTCAGTCTGTCTCAGATTGAATTGTACATTCTTGGTAAGTTCCCTTGAATCCCTCTTAAAAGAATAAAGACTCCACAATCTTATTCAAAGTCAATAAAAGAAGTCTACTCTCATCAGTTCACAGCTGGATTCTTGAAGGCAGACTTAGTTACAAATATGTACATGTGGATATACACCATATGGGGGAATAATCCCAGTGCTTCTGCTAGCTGAGAGCTAGCAGAGCAGTCCTAGCTAAAAGCTGGTCAAACGAAGAAGGAAGTCAAAAAGAGGGAAGGGTGCTGCGTGACTCGTCCTTTTGTTACCTGGACAGGTAAGGCCATGCCCACCTCTAGTCACATGCAAAAGGAAGGATGCTCCAGCCAGGAGGAACAGGAAATTTTGACTGGCTGGACCAAACACCCCCTCGCATGTCTTCTCTAGCATTACAAGGAATGTTGTACTTGACTGCCTCTCATGGCTCACATCCCACAGGTGTGGCCTTCAGGGACATACACTTTGACTGGCATTTCCTCTGGTGAGGAAGGAACTAACGTAGCCCAAGCACAGGAAGTCAAGATTGCCTCCTTGGGTATATTAACTTTGGGGCCGTCATCCTTCTTGGAGTGCAAGGACATTGCGAGGGAAGGGCAAACCCCAAAGCACGGGGCAAGTTCCAAGGCCCAGATCTTTTGCCTTAACTGCTTTTAGTGCAAGCACACATTTCAGCACTGCACTTTGCACCACACGCAGCCATCCCGCAAGCAGCCCAGCCACCTCCAGCCTTTGCCCAACAGCAAATCTCTGCTGTGGGCCTCATCTCCAAGTCTGTCCAGTGCCCAGCAGTGCCCTCGATGGAGGCTCCGCATCGCCACATCTTCTCCAGGCTTCATATGAGCCAGGAGCATTACAAATCAATTCCTCTCCCAAGTTTATGCAGAGTTTAGACTTTGGATGTGTGCAGAGCTGGCCCAGGACATTTTGCCACAAGAGTCAAATCAGAAGACAGTCCCTCCCTCTGCAGCCACAACCGCCTCCTCCGCTGCGCATGGATTGGGGAGGCTGAATTGGTGGGAGATAGATTTGATCGATGAGATACAGTCCAGCAGGATGTTCTCCTGGGCAAACCCCATCCCTGCTAGAATGTGCCCTGGGCCGGAGGATGGCAGAGCAGGAGGCAGGCAGGCAAACCTCACCCATGCATGGGGCACAGTCCCCTGAGTCAGAAGTTCTCTGCAAGCCCCACTGAAATAATACACCCAGCGGGGGGTGTGTGTGTTAATTTCAAGAGGGTTCATAGCATCAGAAGAACCTGGCTGTTGCATCAGGCCCACCTAGTCAAGCCACCTGTGGACAACCAGGTGTGAGATGAGGATGCTGGACTAGATGGAGCTTTGGCCAGGTATAACAGCCAAGATCTTCTGATGTTCTTCACCCTCTTTCCGGCCATCCCAGGGGCTTAGGACCTTCCGATCATTAGTGGAAGGGGGTGTTTGGGGCAAACTCTGCTAGTTGTAGTGCTGGGATGTTACATAAGCAGTCAAGTATAACACTTCCTGTTTGCCCACATTGTTACTCCAGCCAGGAGGACTTCCTGTCACACCTGGTCTGAATCATAGAATCATAGAATCATAGAGTTGGAAGAGACCACAAGGGCCATCGAGTCCAACCCCTTGCCAAGCAGGAAACACCATCAGAGCACTCCTGACATATGGTTGTCAAGCCTTTGCTTAAAGACCTCCAAAGGAGGAGACTCCACCACACTCCTTGGCAGCAAATTCCACTGTCGAACAGCTCTTACTGTCAGGAAGTTCTTCCTAATGTTTAGGTGGAATCTTCTTTCTTGTAGCATCCTTATAATGTTTAGGTGGAATCTTCTTTCTTGTCTGGAGCATCCTTCCCCTGCGTGTGACCAGGTAGATTGGCGTGACCCCGGGAGACCCCATAAAAGGGCCAGTCACGCAGCCATCTCCCTCTTTGATGCCATGATCTCTTGATGTCTCTTGCTGTCTGCTGGTTCTCAGCCAGCAGCACATGGGCTCATATCCCTACATGGGGTGAACCCACTCTCATTTCTGTAACTACAAGCTAAAAGCCTGCCTTCAGGGAACCTACTGTGAACTGAATGGAAGTAAACTTCTTATCATTATTTCAAAGAGAAGACTGCTGTGTCTTTATTCTTATTAAGAGGGAACAAAGGGGATGTGCCAGGATCAAACCCAATCTGGACAGGCCATATTGGGTTGCTTAAGTAAACCAACTAGCTTCCTTTCAAATACTGTGGAATGTACTCTGCTACTTACTCACTAGCGTGAGTGAGGAAGGATAATATTTAATCAATATATCCTCTCCTACCATCCACAACATTCCCACACAAACTCTGCTAGTTGTAATGCAGAGGTGACCAGAAAGGGCTAAACCTCAGTGGCAGAGCTCCTGCTTTGCCTACAGACGGTCCCGTGTTCCATCTCCCGTGGCATTTCCTCGGAGGGCTGGAAGAGATTCCTGGGGAGCTGCTGTCAGTTTCAGTGTGGACAATCATGAGCGAGATGGACCTGTGGTCTGACCAAGCAGAGGGCAGCTTCTTTCTGTGTTCCTGTGGGACCTTCCAGCTTGCTTGCCCAGAGGAGGGGAACAGGATCCCTGGAGAAGTCCTGTAATGTAGTGGAATGCAGGTGAAAGGGCAGACTCTCTGGTTTTCAGGTGGGTCCCTTTCAAGCCAGAACCTCTTGCAGGGCTCTTTTATAGCAACACCAGGCAGGGGGTGAAGGGACCACAATCCCCGTGTGGGTACATAGCTGGCCGCTCTGCTTCAGACCCCTTTTCAAAAGGAAGGCACCTGGATGCACCTGGTGTATTTAGGCAGTTGTGCTTAGGAAGCCTCGAGTTTCATGAGATGTTTTCCTCCACGGTGACGAAGGGCCTTGCTGCACCTTAATGTCAAACAGATGTCTAGGGCAGCTTCCCCCAGCCTCATGCCTTCCAGATGTTAAGAAGAAGCTACTGGATCAGGCCAATGGCCCGTCTAGTCCAGTTCTCACAGTGACCAACCAGATGTGCCTCTATTGGGAAACCAGCTGTGAAAGCAGAGCAGAGCCAGCTTTTCAGGGAACTTGCAATAGCCTTCCCCGGAGTTTGTCCAATCCTCTTTTAAAGCTATCTAGGTGGGCGCTGTGGGTTAAACCACAGAGCCTAGGACTTGCTGATCAGAAAGTCGGTGGTTCGAATCCCTGCGACGGGGTGAGCTCCCATTGCTCGGTCCCTGCTCCTGTCAACCTAGCAGTTTGAAAGCAAAGTGCAAGTAGATAAATAGGTACCACTCCGGCGGGAAGGTAAATGGCGTTTCCGTGCGCTGCTCTGGTTCACCAGAAGCGGCTTAGTCATGCTGGCCACATGACCCAGAAGCTGTACACCAGCTCCCTCGGCCAGTAAAGTGAGATGAGCGCTGCAACCCCAGAGTCGGTCACGACTGGACCTAATGGTCAGGAGTCCCTTTACCTTTACCTTTAGGTTAGTGGCCATCCTTGCCTCCTGCAGGAACAAGTTTAACAATGCGCTGCGTAAAGAAGTCCTATTATTTGTCTTGAATCTTCCAGCGCTTACTTTCATTGGATGTCCATGAGATCTTGTGTTAAGAGAGAGGGAGGAAAACATTTCTCTGCCCACTTTTCCCACGCCATCTATTATTTGAAAACCTTCAACCACGTCACCTTTTTCTTGCCAAAAGTCCCAAAGTCCTTCCCTCATAAAGGAGTTGCTCCATCTTGATAATTTTGTTTGCCTTTTTCTAATTTTACAATAGCCTTTCCAGAGGAAGGTGACTGGAGCTGTACAGTATTCCAAATATGGAATGGATTCATGGATCACTGTCTTGCCGTGGCAAAGGGGCTTGAATAACTCAGAGAAGCTATGAGCTATGCTTTGCAGGGCCACCCAAGATTGACAGGTCATAGTGGAGAGTTTTGACCAAACGTGATCCACCTGGAGCAGAACCGGCAAGCCACTCCAGTATCCCTGCCAAGAAAACTCCATGGACAAAACCAACAAGCATTATTGTGATATTGGCAGTTCCGTTCCTAGTGATCCCTAGCATGGAATTTGCCTTTTCCACAGCTGACGCACACTGGGTCACCATCTTCACAGAGCTGTCCACTATGACCCCAAGGTCTCTTTCCTGGTCTGTCACTGCCAGGTCATACCCCATGAGTGTATACGGTTTGTGAAATTCAGATGTTTAAAGTGACATGCATCACTTTAAACTTGTTCACACTGAATTGTATTTGCCCTTTTACTTTCCATTCATTCTGTTTGGAAAGGTCCTTTTGGAGTTTTCAGAATCCCTTCTTCTGTTAAGGACCCTGAAGCATTTGTTATTTTCGTTATTGATTATTATATTTGTATACCACCCTTCATCCGAAGATCACAGAGTGGTATGCAACATAAAAATACAGAATGAGAACTCAAAATATGTAATAAAACAAAAACAAACAAATAACTCCTCCCTCCCACTAACACATTTAAAAGGCCGTAGAATGTTAATCAGACTAGGGCCTGGTTATAAAGAAACATTTTCTCCTGGTGCCTAAAGATATGTAATGAAGGTGCCAGGCAAGCCTCCCTGGGGAGATGGTTCCACAAACAGGGGGCCACCACAGAAAAGTCCCGACCTTGTGTTACCACCCACCGGACCTCCCGTGGAGAAGGCACATGAAGAAGGGCCTCTGGGCTGGATCATAGTGGGAGAGGCAGTCCTTCAGGTATTGCAGTCCTGAGCCATTTAAGGATTTACAGGTCGAAAGCGGCACTTTGGCTTGGGCCCAGAAACTATCACACCTTCAGTGAGATCTCTTGTGCTCCTGTCCTTCTTGTGAGCTTCCCAGGAGAAACCTCTGGTTGGCCATGTCAGAACAGAATGCTGGACAAAGTGGACCTTTGGCCTGGGCCACCTCCTGAGAAGAGAAGACTCCCTGGAAAAGACCCTGATGTTGGGAAAGATGGAGGGCACAAGGAGAAGGGGACGACAGAGGACGAGATGGTGGGACAGTGTTCTCGAAGCTACCAGCATGAGTTTGACCAAACTGCGGGAGGCAGTGGAAGACAGGAGGGCCTGGCGTGCTCTGGTCCAGGGGGTCACGAAGAGTCGGACACGACTAAATGACTAAACAACAACAAAGAGGGTTCCAGATCACGCAGAAGTTTGTGGGCTGGATCCCTCACTCAGGGCTCTCTCCCTCCAGACATCTGCTCTGTATGTTCAGAGAGGAAGGGTCCTAGTTTTCCTTAACTGTGAATGACTCATGGCTGGAGGAGCCTCGGACAGGGATTTCAGAACACGTGGAGACCAGATCACATGGAGGCTCCTTGACTCTGTGCACACGTGGAGGGGAAGCCAAGCGGTCCAAAAAGGGAAAGGAGAACAAGCAGAAGTCACTTGCAGATGGGAAATGAACCTCGACCACTGCTTGGTGGAAGAATCCTTTCCCAACAGTTTCTCCGGATACTTGGAGAGAGGGATGTCAGGAGCAGAGGCGACCCCTCGCCGCCCCCTCCCCCGGCAGCCAAGGGTTTGCGGGCCAGCCTGAGCGCTCCCCCTCCCCCGCCCAGCTGCCGGCTGGCGTGTCTCCTCCAGGGGGCTGGAGTTGGGGGGTGGGGGGAGCGCTGCTGCTGCGTCGGGCCCGGCCTGCCTCTCCCCTCCCCCTGCCCGTCCGTCTTGGGGGAAATTGCTTCTGTGCTCCGGGTTAACTAGGATGAAAGGCGGCGGTTCCCTCCCTTTGTCCCTCCTCCCCGATGCCTTTAATCAGAGGAGGGGGAGGGAGCCACGACGTGATCCGCATGCAAACCGGGGAAGCGGCTCAGATGCCCCCTTCGGACGCCCGGGAAGCCGGGGCTGAGCTCGGCTGCCGGGAGCTGCTGCAATTAGCAGGGAGGGGGCGAAGACCCCCTTTATTGGCGGGGGGCGACAAAGGAGCAACAGGCGAGAACGCACAGCCCGTCCTCCTTCTCAGCTGCTCAGGAAGACTTCCTACTGCACGAGTCGGTCGGACTTGACCGTGGCTGGGGGATTCGGAGTGGGGTCTCTCTCTCTCTCTCTCTCTCTCTCTCTCTCTCTCTCTCTCTCTCTCTCTCTCTCTCTCTCTCTCTCTCTCTCTCTCTCTCTCTCTCTCTCCTCTCTCTCTCTCTCTCTCTCTCTCTCTCTCTCTCTCTCTCTCTCTCTCTCCCCCCTCCGAAACTTGCACGCAAAAGAACATCGGAAGGAAGCTGCAGTTAGTATACTGAGCCAGACCGTTGGCTCATCTATCTCAGTAGTATAGAACCATAGGATTGAAGAGTTAGCCTTGGTGAAGGCTTGACCTTTTCATCCCCCCAAAAGTTTTTGATCTGAGTTTCCATTGAAATGAGGCTGCGTTTTAATGTTGTTTTTAAAGTTGTATTTCAATCAATTTGTTTTTATATCAGTTATCAGCCGCCCTGAGCCCGGTCTTGGCTGGGGAGGGCGGGGTATAAATAAAATTTATTATTATTATTATTATTAAAGAGTTGGAAGGGACCCTGAGGGTCATCTAGTCCAACCCGCTGCAAGGCAGGAATCCCAACCAAAGCATTCAAGACGGATGGCCACCCAGCCTTGGCTTAAAAGCCTCCGAGGGAGGAGAATAGTCCGGTGCACTCTCGAAGGGCTCTTCATGTCTTATTATTTGCACTGTCCAGTCTTCCCAAGCCCTGCCTGGATATATTGCTGGTGACGGAACCTGGGACTTTTTGAAAACAAAGCAGGGCGCTCTTCCATCGGCGTGGCTAGCGAGCATGTGCAGAGAGCACCCGCTTCTTCCCTAAGCAAGCGCCCGCGGGCAGAGGCTCCCGCCTGCGTTTTCCTTTCCAGCCCCGACAGACAACAGCTCTCGTCTTCGACAGGGTGGAGGCGGGGAGATCAAAGGGCCTGAGGACCCGGGTTCGTGTGAATCAGCCTCGCGGGGCGCGCGCTACTTCCAAAGGACCGGCCTCCTTCACGCGCGCGCCTGGACCACAGTTTGGAGAAAGGCGGAAAGAAATCGAGGACATACAAAGGATCTATTGCAAGATTTTCTTCTCTCTTTTATTATTATTAATAATAATATTATTATCGTGAAGTGCTCCAGGACACCGTTGTGCTAATTGTGCTTTACTGGTACATCATTCAAATACTGGCTCAAAATCATTATTATTCTCGTCATTATTATTTGTCTGCATTTAGTATTATTATGTCTTTTCTCCTAGGGAAAAGTTTCTCTCTTTTTTCTCTCTCTCTCTCCACAAACAGGCTTAGAATTCTTTACAGCTTGTAAAAATTCATGTAAATTTCCAAACGGTATTTACAAAGCTCCTTGCAATATACAGTCGTCAGAGTCGATCCCCTTTTGAAATCGGTATTAGCGGAGGGAGCAATAGTTAGCAGTCTTAGCGTCAGAAGTCATCGTTCTAGTAGCATTATTAATTATCTTAAGTACAAAAACAGGAGGTCCTAGCTAATACAAGTTTCCTTCTACCTGAATTCTATTAAGGTTGTTTTTTTTTTTAATTCTTTTGTGCTGTTTATTTCTCTTAAGTTATTCATAAAATGGAAAGACCTAAAAGGGGGGAGGAAGGTGCCTTATAGGAGGAGGACCGTCTACGTGGCTTGGTTGGCTTGCCTAAGAATCGGAGAACAGTTGAGAGGGATGATGGGACCCCAAGGGTGTAGTGGTGTAGTGGTTAGAGCGGTGGACTCCTAATCTGGGGAACCGGGTTCGCGTCTCCGCTCCTCCACCTGCAGCTGCTGGGTGACCTTGGGCCAGTCACACTTCTCTGAAGCCTCTCAGCCCCACTCACCTTGTGGGAGAGGAAGGGAAAGGAGATTGTGAGCCGCTTTGAGACTCCTTAGGGGTGTGATAAAGCTGGCTATCAAATCCAAACTCCTCTTCTTCGTCTAGCCCAATCAGCTGCAATGCAGGAGCGAGGAGGCGATGGCGTGGATGGGACAGGATCCTTCCCGCATGAATGACGTGAGAAGGCTATATCTGAAGTCTAGGAGGGGGTGGGATGGAGCCCGGGCCTCAATGTGCAGGAAGGGGGGCGGGGCTCTGAGGCGCGGCATCCCAGAGGTGTGAGCGCCAGATACCTCCCCGTCCACGGACACACCTGTTGAAGGCAGGTAAATTCATTGGGGCTGGCCCTGGATGGAGGGTCCGGGGTTCTCAAGGTGGGCGTGAAGCCACCCTCCCCCGGGCAGGTGTAACTGCACCTTTGACCCCTCCCAGCAGCCCTTCCAGAAACTCAGCGCCTGGAAACGGGTCGGGGTGTGTGTGTGCAGAAAGGGACTCTGAAAAGCCACCGTGGACGGTCCTCCGGAGGTTGGCTAGAAAAAAGGGAGGGAGGGGGGTTAATTGCTCGTAGGTCTCCTGGCAAGGCAAGCGCTACAAGCCTAGAGAGGTGACTAAGCTACTCGGAAGTAAGTCGAAGAAGGCAGGCAGTGTGCATTCATTAGAAGAGAAGAGAAGGAAGATTCGCCGTATTAACTCTATCTTACTACATTGGCAAAGTCCCTGATATCCGTTGCTATTAAGAATATTGGATTAAAATGTACCTGATTCCTCAGTAATACTATTGTCTTAAAAATAACATGCATTACGTTAATTATTGCTTCTATTAGTTCAGTAGGAGAATATTGCCCTCAAATAGACTATTATTATTATTATCTAAAAGTTTGGCAAAGAAAAAAGTGACGTAAAATTGTTTTACAAATGAAAATCCATAATAATAATAATAATAATTTAAAAAAGCATCATCAAATTGGCATAGATTTTTAAATACATTTTTTTTGTTCTTGCATGCAAAAAATCCTGTGTTAGAAAGGATGGCAACAACATCCCGCCCCCCCGCCCCCCCCACCCTCAACAAAAAGAAAGAAAGCAAGAAGGAAAGGAAAAAAAGGCCAGTCCTTTTTCCTCGTGTTTGTTTCCTCGTTCCCTCCCCCTTCAAAAAGTGACGTAGACTTTGGCATAGTAAAGTAGTCTTGGCAACAAACGAACAGATTGGAAGTCAACAGTGGTGCAAAAGAGTTGGCTCGTCTCAACAACCGAAAATTCGAAAAAGTGCAAACGTAAAAGTCTTAAGGGAGGAGGCGCTCCCCCCTCGAATAAATAAATGCATAAATAAACAAACGCATAAATAAATAAATAAATAAATAAGAAAGTTTCCAAGTTAAATATATACTTCTGCATTTTCCTTTCTTTCAAATAAATAATTTTTAAAAAGACCCGTCAAATAAATATATAGCAAAGCAAACACTTAGGAAAATAGAAATTGACACTTTTTGGAAAAGAAAAGAGAAAAAAAAAAAGGAAGAGAGAAAAACCGTCTCGCAAATGAAATCGTAAAAAGAGAATCGTTCGCCTGACGTAATTCATTAATGAATAATTCATAATCATCATTATTGTTATTATGCTTATTAGGCTTATTATACTTTGCGGGAAGAGCAGGAGTGTGGAGATGGCGGGGGGTGCGCTTGGCTTGTTGTTGTTTGTTTGTTTTACCTTTCCAGGCGGACCCTTGCGCGGCCCTTGGCTGCGGGGGTTTCGCGAATCTGGCTTCGCGGTTTCGCAAGGCGAAGTCGACCCTTTCGGAAAGCCCGGAGGAGGAGGAAGAGACAGGGAGGGAGGGCAAGGGCGCGGGAGGAGGGAGCCCTCAGCGTGGCCTCTCCCCTCCCGGGGGCGCAGGGGCCGGAGAGGGCGCCGCGCGCGGGTTCAGGCGTCCAGGGGGCTGAGCGGGGGCGGGACGGCGCCCTTGAAGCAGGCGGACTCGTAGTGCTTGTTCAGGTAGGACTTGAGGGCGAAGGTCTTGTTGCAGCGTTTGCACTTGAAGTGCTTGAAGGCGGAGTGAGTCTGCATGTGGGCGCGCAGGTTGGAGCGGTCGGCGAAGGCCTTGCCGCAGTGGGCGCAGCCGAAGGGCTTCTCGCCCGTGTGCGAGCGCATGTGGCCCTGCAGCAGCCAGGGCCGGCTGAAGGCCTTGCCGCACACGTCGCACTTGTGTTTGAGGTCGTGCGTCAGGAGGTGCATGGCCATGGCCGGCATGGACACGTACACCTTCCCGCACGTGGGACACTTCT
This sequence comes from Podarcis bocagei, assembly GCF_964188305.1. NCBI lineage: Eukaryota > Metazoa > Chordata > Lepidosauria > Squamata > Lacertidae > Podarcis > Podarcis bocagei. The sequence goes on from NC_138133.1 coordinate 92,564,248, forward strand.
TGGCCATCTTGCTGTCCAGGCTGCGGTGCGTCTGCTTGTGGCGGCTCAGGTTGGACGACGTGGCGTACGTCTTGCCGCACTCGCTGCACGTGTGCCGCTGCTGCTGCTGCTGCTGCTGCGGAGCAAGAGGAGGGCCGCCCTGCGGGCCGGACTGCTGCGGAGCCTGGCCCAGCCGGGAGCCCGCCGCCCCGCCGCCGCCCACCACCGCCGCCTTGCGGCGCGAGCGGCCGTCGGTGATGAAGAAGGCATCGACGGCGTAGCCCTCGCTCACCGCCGCGTCGCCGTTGATGTAGCCGCCGGCCAACTCCGAGTGGGGGCTGTCCGGCGGGTCCGAGTCGGGCGCGCCGTAGTCGCCGTGGCTGCCGGGGTAGATGACGCCCGTCGGCGAAGGGACCTTGAGCCCGCCGTCGCTCTCGCCCTCGTACACCGACGACGGGGAGATGTACTCGCTGATGTAGCCTCCTGAGGAGGGGTGGGGAAGGGGAAGGGGGCACAGGGGGTGGGGGAGAAGGGGACGGAGCAGGAGAGGAAAGGGGGGAATGAGTTGGGGGGGGAGGGGGCCGTGTGGGGGGTTTCCAGGGGGAAAGGCGCGAGTCGAGGGGAACGGGAGAGAGAAGGTTTTCCGAGGGGGACGGAGGGAGAGGTGGAGAGCAAAAGAGAAATTAGGGGGGGAGGAATGAATTGGGGGCGAGGGAGGGGGCCACGTGAGGTTTTGAAGGGGGGAGTGTAAGGGATGAGTTGCGAGGGGGAAAGGAGTGGGGGGTGGCCATGGGGAGAATTGGAAAGGACACACATGGAGAAAGAGAGATGGGTTTGGGGGCGGGAGGGGGGGAAGAGAGTGACACGCAAAGAAGGGACAAGATGGGTACAGAAGACGGGAGGAAGAGGAAGAGGGGGGCAGGAGGAAGGCCAGGGAGGGAGGGCGGAAGAGAGAGAGCGGCGTGGGTTCAGCAGCGAGTCTCCCAGGCCAGAGCAGAGCGAGCCCGGCCCGGCGACTCTGATGAGTCCATAATTGATGGGCTCGGGAGCTCGGCTCGAGAGCTCTCTAGTTAATAGATGCAACAAGCTGGAGCCCGGAGGAGCCCCCTCCCTCCCTCTCCCCCCCGCTCCCCCCCCCCGCCAAGCGGCTCCTCTGTCATGCTAATCTCCGCGGCGCTTGATGAACCTCCTTCCCCTCATCTTCCTCTCCATCATTCCGGGCCATTTCCCGGCCCTTCACCTGCGGCTGCCTCGGCCAGATAACTGCCTGGCAGGAATTGAGGAGGGGGGGAGAGAGATGTGCGGGGAGGAGAGGGGCATCCTCTTTATCTCCATTCCCCTTCCCCCACCCCACCCGCGATCCTCTCCTCTCTCTCAAGGTCAGCGCTCTGCAGGAGACCAAAGGAGAAAGGCGCGCGGGGAGGGGGGGTTGCGGAGGGGGAGGCTAATTCCCCCCTCCCCCCCTTTCCTCCCTCTCGAACCACTTCAGCAGAATTCCGGCGATTATGCAACACGCTGCAGACGGATTGCCCGGAACAAAAGCGGGGAGGGGGGGAGCGGGGGTCACCAGGAAGCCCCAGCCGGAGGGGGAGAAACATCCCCTCGTTTGGAGCCACGGATAGACAGGGAAGATTATGCGGAGTCCCGCTGAAGGGCCCTCCCCCGGGGAAAGACTCTTGGGATGCTTGGGGGGGAAGAGGGGGTTCGGTTGCCCTTGAACTTGAGCGCGAGACAAAAGGGCCTCTCTCACAAGGAACTGCAATCCAATGGGGCTCCTCTTCCTCCTCCTCTTCCCCCCTCCCCTCTCTCTCCACCCGCCCCCCCCCCGCGCCCGCGCGCCCTTGCCCCATCATGGAAAAGGCTCGCCCACCCGCCTCCGTCCCTGCAAGGTCTAATTTTAGCAGGGTTTGGATTGCATCGAAATGTGCCGAGTCAGTCAACACAGCGCCGAGCCAGGCGCGAGACCCGCTCAATATGGCCCTTCGCTGATGCCGCGGCCGCCGGGGCTGCAAAAGCATTCCAGGAAAGGCGCCGCATACCGGGACTCGCTTGAGCCCTGGCGCTCTGCCTCCCCCGGTGCCGTGAGAGCGCTCACCGGGGGGACAACCCCCCCCCCGGTGGCTCTGCTGTTGCTGCCCAGAGTTTCTGCTGCGCATTGGCACGGTTGGAGCACCGCTGACCGCCCCCCCTTCCGCACCGCCACAGCCTCGAGTCCCCCTAATCCCTGTCTCGGTGGGGGCCCCGTTCCTCTTTCTCTTCCCCCCTCCCCTCCCCTCCGCTGCTGGGTGAGGGTCCTCTGCCCACCCGCCCCCGTCCTTACCCTTGTCATGGATCCGGGAGCTGAAGTCTGTCCGCGACCTGCCGTAGGAGTTCTCGAGATCCGCCGAGGAGAAATCGTCAAGTTTGACCTTTTTAACCAGGAAAGATCTTGGCATGGTTTCTGAACTCTCCCGGAATGTGACGAAGCCCCCGCAGCTTCAGCCGATGGGTTCAAATGAGAGGTGGGGGAGATGCGGGAGGGGCGCAGGGGTGGAGGGGGGCAGGAAGGGGAAGGAGACAGCCGAAGAAAAAGAACAACAACAAAAAAGAAAGAACGGAAAACGTACAAAAATAAAATTTGCGGAGGGGGAGAAAAATCAGATTTTTTTTTTATAATAATAAGAATAAAAAAAGCAAACCCCGAAAGGACTCAAGAATGGCAATCGCGGCGCGCTATGGCTTCGTGGTATTTTTTGCTTGCTCGTTCCAAACCCCTGAATGGAGCGCTGCCCGCCGCGGAGGTCTCCAGCCTGGGCGGTTGCGCCGCGCGAGTCCTTGTTCCCGCAGCGGCGGCGGCGGCTGCTTTTGTGCGCGGCGAGGCTGCGCCTTGGCAGGCCTCTCGCTTGCGCTCCAGCGCGGCTCAGAAGCCCACCATGAGTTCGAGAGATTACAACCAACGCCGCGCTGGTTCATAAGAGGCGGCCGGCGAGTTCGGCACCTGGACAGCTCCCTCCCGGTGGGCCGGCGCTCCCCGCCTCGCTCCCCGTTCCCTCGCTGGCTCGCCCGGGCTCTCCGCCGTTGCCGCCGCCGCCGCCAGGCGCCCTCACCGCCGCCCCGCCAGCCCGGGCTGCTGCGCTCTTGCTGGGCTCGGCTTCTCCTGCCCGTCCGCCCCCTGCGGCTCGGTCCTCTCCAGCGCTGCGGCTTCTGCCTGGGTTGCGTGTGTGCTGTAATTCGTATTGTTGTTCGGCTCCGGGGCTGCGATGGCGGCGGGGAGGGGTGGCGGCGGCGGCGGCGGTTATTGCTTGCTTGGCTCGCTCGCTTGCTGGCTGGCTGGCTCGCTTGCTCGCTTGCTTGCTTGTTGGGCGGTGGGGGGGGGGGGTTCCTTGTTCAGCACTGGACAGCTCCCAGGCTTCCTTGCCGCAGCCTCTTGTTGCAAGCTCCTGAATTTCTGAAGATTCGCGGATCAGCTGTTCGGATTTATAATGCAGCGATCAGGTGGTGGACGGAAATGGAAGCGCTTAATTTAATCCATCAAAAAAAAAAAAAAAAGGGAAGAAATCTCTCCCGGGAACAGGGCTGAGACAGAATGATTTAGTGACGCTGTTGTGAGTCGCCTCCTGCCCTGCCTTTTCGTAAACCCCCTCCCACTCTTCGCTCTTTCCTTCCTTTCCTACCCTCGACCCTTGATCGTTTTTCCTTTGCAAGTTTAGAGGCGGAAAGTGCGCGGAGGAGGCAGATTCAGCTCCCGCGGCAACGTCGGAGGCTCGGCGCAGCCCCGGGTGGGGAATATATATATATATATATCCAGCATTCGCAGCCCGTTGGCAACTTGCAAGAGAAGCAACTTGGCTTGGCCGCGAAACACAAGCCCACCCCCCACCCGGCTCTATCAGACCTAATGAGGAGGGAAGGAGGGGTGTCGCTTTCTCCCCCCGCCAGTGATTTATTGGAGGGAGCGTCAGGAAGACCTGTGGGGCCCTGTGGGCGACACCCTCACTTTTTAATGAGGGAAAGGGGACGCAGGCTGGGCCTTTTGTTCCCCTTTTAGAAGGAGGTTGGTGAGAGAAAGGATCTCTTGTCTGAAGGAGGGGGGGGCTGAGTGTCGTGGGTGTCACGAATCGTGTGGGGAGGCATCATTTGCTAAAAGGTGAGGCGCTGAGACGCAACCCTGCCTTTCCTTTTACTGAGTGAGGAAATCCTCTCCCAGCCCCAGATATGTAAACGCTGGAAGCGGAGGAAAGACACTTTGCACGTGCTCAAGGGCACGGCATTGCGACTTGTTCCCATGCCACAGGACTGAGTTCCAAGGTTGTACACCAGGCCTTCCCCTCAATAAATACATAAAATACTGCTCCTTCGATCTGGGGCAACAAAAGGGGGTAGACAGTAGTCAAGATTCTTGGGCCTATATTCTGGCAGAGAGTCGAAGGGGACTCTACTGCAAGGGGCTTCCAGTTCGCACGCAGGAGTCGCATGCTATCTGAGCAGAGTCTTGGGGTACTGGATTCTGGAGAACTGGGAAAGGAGACCGCCCCCTCCCGTCTTCTGCCTACATCCCAGAATAACGAGGTAGTGAGAAGCCTGCAATAGCAAGAAGGCAACAAGTGTCTCGGCCACTGAAGGACGGGGTTATTTTCGCAGCCCTCCCTCGCCCCGCTCTCCCCACCCCACAGCCCAAACCCTGAAGGCGCCCCGACGCCTCCTCGGTGTCACACAATGGCCCGCGAGCGTGGCAGGAGAAGGAGGCGCTGGATGTGTGCACGACCCACGGGGACCTTTCCCTGCGTGAGAATCAATGGGAGGAGCGAGGCGCCTTGCTGAGCTTCCTTGGAGATGGTCTCCCCGGCTGGGCCCGCGCGGGGGCTGGCGGTGACCTCCCCGGACAGTTACAGATAGGTAGCCGTGTTGGTCTGCCATAGTCAAAATAAAAACAATTCCTTCCAGTAGCACCTTAAAGACCAACTAAGTTAGTTCTTGGTATGAGCTTTCGTGTGCATGCACACTTCTTCAGATACTCCCCGGACAGGACCGTCTTTCACCGTGAAGCCATCCACACCCTTAATTCAGAACTTTCTTCACTAATCCCCCACTCGCTCCCTGAGTCAGTCCATCTTTCTCCTCTACCCTGAATGGGCCTTTGGCGTGGGATTTGATGCCAGAGAGGTCTCGTGCTGTGCAAGCTGCAAGGAGAGAGTTTGTGTTGTGCAAAACAAACGTGGTCGAGGCCCCCCGAAAAGGGATGGGGGGCATATCTGGATTGCAAAGCAATCAACAGTGAATGCAAAGGCCCAGCCTAACCCTCTCAGCGCCAGCTAGCCTCCCTTGCAAAGGCCCTTTCACGACCCCTTCCCGGCAAGCCAGCGGAGCTGTGGCCTCAGGTCTGGAAGCCCCTCTCGAAACCTCCTTCCCAGCCCGGAGAAGCGTCTTCTCCGCCGCTCGCCGGCATCCAGACGCACCACTGGGCTGCGTTTGTTTCTGCTCGGCTCCCCTGCGGCCTTGCCTTTGATTCCTGCTGCTCTCCTTCCCTGCATCCTAATTAACAAGACTGCTGTGAACCTCAGGCCCTTCGCGAGAGAGCGAGATCAAGAGAGCGCGCACCGACCCGGGTTTTGTTCTGAATTTCCGCCCTCCCTCTCTACTCCGGCAGACTGATGGAATTGCAAACCAAGCTAACAATCTCCAGTCACCCAAAGTTTACAAGTCACCCTCTGACATCACGGCCCCCAAGCCAATGGGCTTCGGTTTATGCAAATGAGGGGGGCTGGCGAGCAGAAGGTCCCCCCTTTTGCACAATGATTCCTCCAGGAGACATATGTCCCTAATTAACAAATATCTAGGAACAAGCCTGCTCGCTATTGTCTTGCCCTGTGTAGATTTGTTTACTTCTGCAGGAAAGAGAAGAGAGGGAAGCCCAGGTGACAAAGGCCACGCCAACGCCGCCTCCCCGCGCCCACGAGGGGCGCCTGCCTGCCTGGGCAGTCCTCCGAGGACCCTCGCCCCCCACCAGCCACCCCAGGGATCGGGGCACGGCTGGACGAGGACATTTTGGAGCCCCGGGAGGGAAAGGGCACCGCGCACCCTCTCCCCACGCAAGGAACCCATTCACGCGTGCCACCTCCAGGAATGCTCCCTGCACAACATGCAGGCCCCTTTCATTTCCCTGGGCTTCTGCAAAACGAGCTTCGTGCGGCCGGAGCTCCCCTGGTCCCATCTGCCCGTCTCCACACTGTGGTCCTGAAGGGCAGCCCACCTGCCCTCCGAGTGGAGCTGCACTCCGGTTTGGTGTGGGGGACCTTTGGCCCTCCAGATGTCGAAGAACTACAGCTCCCGTCAGCCCCAGCAAGCATGGCCGTTCACTAGGGATGGAGGGAGTTGTAGTGCTGCGCGCACAAACCCCGGCAAAATGTTTTCTGCAAATGCATCAATAAACCTGTGTGTGTACGAAATATGCTCCCAAGCACGACAGGTGTCTTCCGTTGCAGGCTGCTCGGTTCTAGTGCGCTGCACTAGTTGCAGAATGCCAGCAGTTTCCCCATGTACTCAGGCGTGGGTGCTGGAAATGCTAAATTTAGCCAATTCATATTCCGAAGCAGGTAATTACAAATGTGGGTGACATCATGACTTGGCCGGCTTGCATTCCAGGCGGCGGAACCGCCAGCTGAACGTGGATGCTAATTGTCTCTCGGGCCAGGCCAGAGCCTAAAAGAAGAGCCGTTCCCCTCTTGCCACGTTTTCCACGGGATGCATCCACTGAAGGTGCCTCTGTCAACCCCACAGATGACAGCCCAGCCTAGCAGCGAGTCCTGCCCCTCCTGAGGCAAGTCTCTTGCCCTGCAAACAGCTCTGAAGTTTCTCCCAGTCTTTTGCTGAAATCTGCCTCTCTCTAATTTCCTGTCCTCTGGAGAAACAGGGAAGAGGCCATTGCTTCATCTTCTGAAGGACAAGCCATGCAGCCATTTCTTGATTAATCTTCACTTCTCCAGGCCAAAGATACTACATCATCATCATCATCATCATCATCATCATCATCATCATCATATACCCCACCCATCTAGGGAGACCCAGCCACCCTGGGTGGCTTCCAACAAAGTACCAAAATACAGTGGTCTGTTAAACATTAAAAGCTTCCCTAAACAGGGCTGCCTTCAGATGTCGTCTAAAAGTCTGGTAGTTGTTCTTTTCTTTGACATCTGGTGGGAGGGAGTTCCACAGGGAGGGCGCCACTACCGAGAAGGCCCTCTGCCTGGTTCCCTGTAACTTGGCTTCTCGCAGGGAAGGAACTGCCAGAAGGCCCTCGGAGCTGGACCTCAGTGTCCGGGCAGAACAATGGGGGTGGAGACGCTCCTTCAGGTATACTGAGCTGAGGCTGTTTAGGGCTTTCAAGGTCAGCACCAACACTTTGAATTGTGCTCGAAAACGTACTGGGAGCCAATGTAGATCTTTCAAGACCGGTGTTATGTGGTCTCGGTGGCCGCTCCCAGTCCCCAGTCTGGCTGCCGCATTCTGGATTAGTTGCAGTTTCTGGATCACCTTCAAAGGTAGCCCCACGTAGAGTGCATTGCAGTAGTCCAAGCGGGAGATAACCAGAGCATGCAACACTCTAGCGAGACTGTCTGTGGGCAGGGAGGGTCTCATCCTGTGTACCAGGTGGAGATGGTAGACAGCTGCCCTGGACACAGAACTGACCTGTGCCTCCATGGACAGCTGTGAGTCCTACATCTTTCAACCAAATCCTCACCAGCCCTGGTTTCCAGACCCCTCTTCTATTCTGCCTGGCTGATCCGTAAAGTGCCATGCATATCAGTGCCTAGATTGACTCATGGAATGATAGAGTTGAAAGGCACCCAAATGTGCATCCATTTCGGACTTCCGGTCGGTGCCAGCGCTTAATGGCGGTCCTACCTCCGAGCTCCGGAGAAGGACTGCTTCGCAAGTTCGGGTCTTACCCGCTACGGCGAGCGGGGGACCCCTAAAATCCCAGGCGCTGAAGCCTGAGAACAAGGAGACTCGGTGGGCACCTTCGCGCCCCCCGGTACCGTGAAAGAGCCTTTTTAAAGGCTACGGATCGACATCGGGAGAGAGCGCGGTGCTGAGAGTCGCTACCCAGCCTGCGAAGTGAAGCCGCGTCGCCATAAGCGGAGAGCGCCGATTCCTTCCTGAAAAGAAAATCTGGACTGAATTCCCGTGAGTAAGAGCTGAGAAACAATCGGGACCTTTTAAATTTCAGAAATTGGGCTAAAAGCGGGGAGATTTAAACAAAGGAAGTCTGCCTCCCCCCGACTGCATGAAAGTGAAAGCAACGGAACTCTAAACTTGCATCCGTTTAGACCTGCTCTTTGATCATATAAACCGGACATTTAGACCCTTGATCTCCCCTCTAGCAAGCAGGGCAGAGGGGAGGTGAATTTGACTAACAACTGCATGATTTATTTGGAGGAAAAAACTTCTGCTATCTCATCTATTTGAAAGCTTGAAACGGTCTGCCTTTTTAGTACACTGAGCTGACTTTTCCCTGTGAAGTGACACCTTGATACAAAGTTTCCACAGTGCCTGACTTTTGTATATTATAAGAAGAAACAGTATAAACAGTATACTGGGCAACTGTGGCAATTGGAAGTTATAAGACTTTAGCAACATTGACTTTGACTGTGTTAATCTCCTTTCTTTCTACATTTTGGACTGTCTCCTTTGTTCTTGTATTTGGAAACTTCCTTCTATGGCCATTTTGATTTGCTCCCTCTAGAGGATAAAGTAAAGTCCGGCACGGCCTAAGACAGTGGAATTTTCCAAGGGAGAATAAATCCCGTGGGAATTGACCTTGACATGAGTGGACCACAAGAAGAGATAGTTACAAGAGCCAAGATCAAGCAACAACAACAACAACAACAGTTGCAGCTGCAACAAGCAAAGAAAAGAGGCTCAATCTCAGGCGCAACAGCCGGATTAGCTGGAACAACAGGACAAGACAAAGGAGCAGCCGTTTCTATGGAAGCTGTGACAGAAGCCTTGCTTAAGATAAACCAGACTCTGGAGTCTCTGACAAAACAGACTTCAGAGAATACACAAAAATTAACAGAAATATCAACAAGATTAAACCAGAATACAGAATCTATAAACAAACTGGTCGAGGAAAACGCCACCACGCGTCAAATTGCCGAAGAGGCCAAAGCCACTGCTGGAGAGACGCAGGAGAAATTAGAGCCACTTGCCAAGAAGGTCTATGAGCATGATGCAACTTTGGCCTTGTGGGAGTTACAGAGGAAAGAGAGAAACTTAAAATTAAGACTGATTCCGGAGAATGAAAGAGACAACCTTGTGGAATATTTGACACGGGAGTTTGCGGATTGCTGGGACCTTGAGGAAGACGAATTCAAAATCACAACTGCCTTTAGACTGGGTAAAAAGCAAGATAGAAAGACACCGAGAGATTGTCTGATCACACTTAGATCTAAGGAGGAAAGAGATAAAATTTTAGGACTACACTTTGAAAAGGCCTTGCAAATTGGAAATTCAGCTGTACAGATCTTTAAAGACATACCAAAATACATTTTGGATTTAAGAAACTTCTACAAGGACTTGGTTCTTTTGTTAAAGAAAAATTCTATCCGCTTCAGGTGGGAGTTCCCACAAGGACTGTCATTCGACTACAAGGCAAAGAAAGTGAAAATAAAGACAATTCAAGATAAAGACAAATTTTTGGCAAGATACCAGGAGGACCTACAGAAGGGGACTGTGGACGTACTTGCAGAACAGAGGAGAGCACTGGATATCCTGAATCTCTCGTTTGGACAAAAACCACCACCATCAGAAGAAGAGCAACAACTTGGAGCTGTTGGAGGAGCCTTAAGAAAATAACAAGATGGCTTTGCAATTCCTTAGTTGGAATTGTAATGGACTGAATGGGCCTTTGAAGAGAAGACAAGTATTTCATATTTTGAACAGAGAACAACTGGACTTGATATGTTTACAAGAAACTCATATAACCAGAGCCCACAGGAGATTACTCACAAATAAAAGGCTAGGACAAGAATTTATTTCATCAGACAAAGTTAAGAAGAGAGGAGTGGTAATATATGTGAAGGAGAAATGGGCTCCAAAAATGATATTCAAAGATGAACAAGGGAGATATCTGGCTGTGGAGATACAAGTACAAGGAGAAAAAATTTTAGTTGTTGGAATTTATGCACCAAATGAAGGCAAATCTGACTTCTTTAAGAGACTTTATGAAACTTTGACGGACTATCTGGATTACAATATGATAATCATGGGAGACATGAATGGCGTGGTCTCCACTAATATGGACAAGGCACAAAGACTAACAGTCACTAAAGAAGGGAGACTCCCTAAGACTTTTTTCGAAATGACAGAAAACATGGACTTGATAGACATTTGGAGAACAAGGAACCCTCTGGAGAGAGAGGGAACCTTTTTCTCCCAAGCAATGATGACCTGGACCAGAATTGACCAAATCTGGGTTACTAGTGGACTGGCTCCAAAGATTAAGAAAGTGGAAATCTGCCCAAAAACTTGCTCCGACCATAACACCGTGAAGATGGAGATGAAACCTACAATAACTGGTCAATTTAGATGGAGAATGAATGACACCCTCTTTCGAGATAAGGAGATTCTCACGAAGGCCCAAAAGACCCTAAAAGACTATTTTGAAATAAATTTGAGGACCGACGTGGAGAAAAGAGTGATCTGGGACGCAAGTAAAGCGGTTATGAGAGGATTTTTGATTCAACAAAATTCAATAAAGAGGAAAAAACAAAATGAGAAAAAAGAGAAGATCTTGGAAATGATAAAGGAAGGAGAGAAGAAATTAAGAACAAAACCAAAGTCTCAGGACATTTTAAGAGAGATCAAGTTATATCAAACTCAATATATGGAATTGATGAACCAAGAGATTGAATGGAAGATAAAGCAAATGAAGCAAAAGACTTTTGAATCAGCAAATAAATGTGGCAAACTTTTGGCATGGCAATTGAAGAAAAGGCAGAAACTAAATACAGTTACAAGCCTAGAGGTGGATGGAAAGAACATATCTAAACCCAATGAAATTAGAAATTGCTTTTTAAGTTATTTTAAAAAACTCTACACCCAAGGCCCGCAAAATGAAGAAGATATAGACAAATTCCTTGGAAGATATGGATTACAAAATATCTCTCAGCAAAGTAAGATCGACTTGAACCAGAGAATCTCAGAACAAGAGATAGAGGCTGCCATTCAGAATATGCAACTGGGCAAATCTCCGGGACCAGATGGACTGACTTCTAGATACTACAAATCGCTGAAGGAATGGCTGATTCAACCACTAAGAGAAGTTTGTAATGAGATTCTTGAGGGAAAAAGGGCACCTGAATCGTGGAAAGAGGCATATATTTCACTCATACCAAAGTCAGAGACTGAAAAGACCCAACTTAAGAACTACCGCCCAATATCACTCCTTAATGTGGATTACAAAATTTTTGCAGACATTTTGGCAAAAAGATTTAAAAGAGTCTTGATGGAGAAGATTCATAAAGACCAAGCAGGCTTTCTCCCTAAAAGACACCTAGCAGACAATGTAAGGAATGTAATAGACATCTTGGAAAAGCTGGAGGTGAATATAAACACTAAAGCAGTATTGATCTTTGTGGATGCGGAGAAAGCCTTTGACAACATCTCTTGGAGTTTTATGAGGAAGAATCTTCATGGGATGGGGGTAGGCCAGGGTTTTGAGAATGGTATGGCTGCAATATATTCTGAACAAAAAGCTAAACTGATTGTAAATAATGTTGTGACTGAGGAACTTAAGATAGAAAAAGGAACACGACAGGGGTGCCCAATTTCCCCATTACTTTTCATTTCGGTTCTGGAGGTGTTGCTGAATATGATAAGAAATGACCAGCAGGTCAAAGGTGTGCAGGTCGGAGCTAAACATTATAAGTTAAGAGCGTATGCAGATGACCTAGTATTGACTTTGCAAGAGCCAAACACTAGTACGAAAAGGGTCTTAGAAATAATACAACAATTTGGCCAGGTAGCTGGATTTAAGTTGAATAAGCAAAAAACTAAAGTTTTAGGGAAAAACCTAACAGATATGGAAAAGGAGAAATTTCAGGAGGAAACAGGTTCGACAGTGGTCAAGAAGGTGAAATACCTAGGGGTTTATTTAACACCTAATGTCAGGGGTTTAGGTGCAGAGGCACGGGCAAGGGAGGAAACAGAGAGCGAAGGGGAGGAGACAGAGGAAAGGATGAGTGATGACGACGACCCGAGATCTCCCAGTCTTTCCAGTGAATCAGAGGATTCACAGAAAGGAGCACCAGTGGCCAGGGCAAGGGGGGAATCTAGAGAGGCACCCCAGGAAGATAGAGCCAGAGGAGACTCAGGGGGGAGCAGCTGGAAATCGGGACCAGCGTCACCGCCAGGAAGCAGGGAAGAGGAAAGGAGCCAGGGGGGAAGCGCTGGCAGCTCACCACAGGAGGGAGGGCAGGAGTCAGGAGTGGCCACACCTCCATCAGGGAGCGAAGAAACGGTTAAGAGGAAAGTGGAAGGTTGGGCGCGCGCGCCAAGTTCAAATGCAGAGGAAGGCGGCGCAGTGAGCAGCCCCGAAAGGGAACCAGGTCCTAAAGCCCGGCGCAAGGAGGCAGAAGGGTCCGGGTCAGCGTCAGAAGAATCCCGGAAGGAAGAAGCCCCGGGGGGTAGAGGGACCCAGAGGAGGACAGTCAGGAGGAAAAGGTGGAGCAAGGCTAGGATATTAAGTTGGTGCGCACGGGGCGGAGACTCAGACGGAGCCTCGCCGATCTAGCTAGTAGACGTAGAGTTGCAGACAGCAGCGTGAGAATGGAAACTGTAATTCAATAAAGACTTTTACTTAATGACCGCTGGCTAGCGTGATCCTCTGTGAGCTAGGATCTTGAAGCAGCTCTGACAGTAGGCTCCGTCCCAACATTGTGGGCATCTGCAGCCTCGAGGAGGGGAGAGAAACAGGCGCCCACTAGCGAGCTCACGAACGGCAGGAGACATGACGGCTGAGCAGCAGATAGAGGACCTCAGAAAAGCAGTGGCACAACTGAACGCCGAGGTTCTCGCATCCAGGAAGAGAGAGGACGAGGCAGCTGCCGCCTGCAGGGATCTCCAGGTCAGGTTAGACGTACTGGCAAAGCAAACACCCCGGCAGGAGGGAATTGGGTTGGCGAGACGGACAGGCGGACTGCTCTCTCACTTCGATGGGAACCTGCAACAGTATCCCAACTTTAGAGCCGACGTACTGTGCGCACTGCAACTGTTGCATAAAGACTTTAGAGATGAACAGGAGAGAGTGGGGTTCATCATGTCCCATCTGCATGGGGAGGCGAAAGCATGGTTGCGCAATTTATGGAGAGATAACGATCCGGCGCTCCAGAATGCGGATGCCTTTATTAAAGCGATGGATGGGTGTTTCTTATCAAGTATTGACATTGATCTTGCACGGAAGGAGGTGCATGGGCTGAGACAAGGGAGGGCCAGCGTCAGACAGTATCATGCCCGCTTTTTCGCCTTGGTCAGCGCCCTGGAATGGGACAGAGATTCGGCTCCTGTAAGAGACCTCTTTTGGGAGGGACTGCACAACTCGATTAAAGATGAGATAGCGAGGGGGGAGAGACCCCGAACCACCCAGGAGGTCGTTCAGAGGGCACTGGCTGTGGGGGTGAGGCTGGAAGGACGTCCGTGGAGCAAGGACGAAGGACGTGGAGGGCGCGAACCAGCCGGGGGCCCCTCCTTCTTTCCCAGAGAAGCAGCACGGGCGCAATCCACGCCTCCGCCAGGAGGAGGAGCCGAACCTATGGAGGTTGGAGGTGCAAGGGCTCAGTCAGCAACCAGAGCCCTAGCACCGGCAGCAGTGAAGGCGAAGCCTCCTAGAGGGACCAGGAAGTGTTACGTCTGTGAGCAGCCAGGGCATATGGCGAAAGAGTGTCCCCAGAGGCCCCACAAGCTTACTGCAGCCTCAGCAATGGTGACTGCAGCAACGCAGCAGGGAGGACCACAGCAGGGAAACGACGATGTCTGGCTGGAGGAAGAGGCACTGGGGCCCAGCCAGACGTGTTAGTGACGCAGTCCCCAGAGATTTTACAGCCAGTGAACCCCCTCCCGCCCAAACCAGTAGTGAGGCTCACAGCATCTCTCCAGCTGCCCAATGGAATCACCATGGACGTGCCAATCACCATCGACTCCGGCAGCAACGCGGACTTTATAGGGCAGGAATTTGTCGACAGGCACGCTGTGCAGTTGCTGCCGGCCACACTGCCCCTGCAGGTTGTCACTGTGGATGGCAGGGAGCTGCTAGGGGGGCAAGTGGTGAAGCAGACGCCACCAATGGTGATGCGACTTGGAAATCACAGGGAAGTCATCAGCTTCAACGTCACTCAACTGTCTGACACGCCCATTGTATTGGGCATGAGTTGGCTGGACAAGCACAGCCCAACGATGGCTTGGTTCCAGAGGCAGCTGGTCTTCGGCTCTTCCTTTTGTGCTGAACACTGCATCGTACCCAGGCAGGAAGGAGAGGAAGGGGAGTCACAGCTGCTGCTAGGCACGCTGCAAGCGATTCCCCACAAGTACGCAGAATTTCTGGAAGTTTTCTGCGAGAAGGAGGCGGACAGGCTACCCCCTCACAGACCATATGACTGCAAAATTGACCTGCTGCCGGGGGCGGCGCTGCCTAAAGGGAAGCTGTATTCCATGTCTGAGGACGAACTGCAGGAACTCAAAGACTTCATCGATCATAATTTGGAGCGCGGTTTCATCCGAGAGTCTAAGGCAGCGGGGGGCAGTCCTGTATTCTTTGTTAAGAAGCGAGACACACCCCAAAAAAGACTCGTAGTGGATTACAGGATTTTGAACAGTGTGACCAAGCCGTCGGACTTCCCCATGCCCCGCATCGACGACCTCCTGGCGAAGGTACGGAAGGGAAAGGTGTTCACCAAGTTGGACCTGCGGGGGGCGTACAACCTCATTCGCATGCGGGAGGGTGATGAGTGGAAGACAGCCATGTTCACGCCACTGGGTACCTACGAATACAGAGTTATGCCTTTTGGACTGCAAAATGGCGCTCACGTTTTTCAAGCATTTATGCATCACGTGTTGGCGGGACTTCTCTACAAGACGTGCGTCTGTTTCTTGGATGACATCCTGATCTTTTCGGAGTCGCAACAAGAACATGACAAGCACGTCAAGGAAGTGCTGGGCAGGCTAAAGCAACACAGGCTCTACGCCAAGCTGGAGAAGTGCCAATTTGACGTGCCGGAGGTGGATTTTCTGGGCTACAAGCTGTCTGACAAGGGGCTCGCCATGGACAGCGCCAAGGTTCGAGCAGTGTTGGATTGGAAGAGCCCACGCAACCGGAAGGAGGTCCAACGGTTTGTCGGCTTTGCGAACTTCTATCGCAAGTTTATCAAGGGCTTCGCGATGCAGACGGCGGCCATCACTGACACCCTTAGCTCCAAGAAGAAGAAGTTCATCTGGACAGAGCAGGCGGAGCAGTCCTTTCAGGCCCTCAAGCGTCTCTTCGCGTCGGAAGAGCAGCTGCTTCATGTCAACCCCAGCATGCCGATGAGGGTGGAGACAGACGCTTCGGACAGAGCAGTGGGGGCGGTCCTGCTGCAGAAGGACCAGCAGGGCGTGTGGCGGCCGGGAGCGTTTTACTCCAGGAAGCTCAGCAAGTCCGAGCAGAACTACACCATATGGGACAGGGAGTTGCTGGCCATTCATGCAGCGTTCAAGGCGTGGAGGCACTTTCTGATCGGCGCCAAGCACACGGTGCAGGTTTGCACGGACCACAAGAATCTGGAACACTGGCGCACGGCACAGTTCCTGAACCAGAGGCAGATACGTTGGGCTGAGTTCTTTGCGGACTTCGACTTCCGAATAGAGTATGTCCCGGGGGACACCAACATCATGGCAGACGCTCTCTCCCGCAAGCCACAGTATCTGGAGGACGCAACACCAGCGGCCGCCATGCACATCTTTGCACCGACAGTGTGGGCGTGCGCCGCGGCGACCGTGGACCTAGAGGCGGTGCGGCGAGCGTTGCAGGGGGACTCCTTCGCACAAACGAAGATGGCAGAGGTGCGAGGGGGCAAGGCAGCGGCCGACGGTTTCCAGCTACGAGATGGATTGCTCATCCGTAAAGGGGCCATCTACGTGCCGGGTGACGAACTTCGAGCCAAGGTGCTTCAGCAGCTGCACGACGCACCCACGGCCGGGCACTTTGGCAAGGAGAAGACGGTGGAATTAGTAGCCAGGGATTTCTGGTGGCCTGGAATGAGAGGGGAGGTCGCAGACTACGTGGCGAGGTGTGACACTTGCCAGAGGGCAAAGACGGTGCACAAACCGCCGGCTGGACTGTTGGAGCCGCTGCAAACTCCGGTCGAACCTTGGGAAAGGGTGGCTCTGGACTTTGTCACGGATCTGCCCAGCTCAAGGGGCAAGACGGCAGTGTTGGTGGTGGTGGACCTGTTCTCCAAGATGGCGCATTTCATTCCGTGTGCTAAGGTGGCCACGGCAGAGCAAACCGCCAAACTGTTCATAGACCACGTGTTCAAGGTTCACGGTCTGCCACGGTCTATTCTGTCCGACCGCGGGCGGCAGTTCATCTCGAACTTCTGGCAGAAGCTGATGGGCTTCCTAAACGTCAAGATCAATCTGGCGTCGGCGAGACACCCGCAGACCAACGGGCAAGCGGAGCGAGCCAATGCCATCATGCTTCAGTACCTGAGATGTTATGCGAACCAACAGCCTGCGACGTGGGTGGATTACCTGCCGCTTGCAGAGTTTGCCTACAACAACACGAAGCACGTATCCACGGGCGTCACGCCGTTCTTCGCCAACAACGGGCGGCACCCTAGAACCTTCCCGGGACTGGAATGCAGGGGAGAAGGGGAGCCGCAGTCAGCAGATGCGTTCGCGTCGGAGCTGCAGGAAGTCCACGATCAGCTGCGGCGCCACCTGGAGCTGGCTAAACACGCATACAAGGTACAAGCGGACAAACACAGAAGGGTTGGCGAAGAGCTCCACGTGGGAGACTGGGTCTGGTTAGCAGCCCACGCAGTGCCGGCCAGGTCGTTGGCCAAGAAGAAACTAGGGCATAAACAACTGGGGCCCTACCAAGTCGAAGAGCAGGTCAACCCGGTGGCTTTCAGGCTGGCGCTTCCGGAGGGTTCCAGAATGCATCCGGTGTTCCACAGATCGGTGCTCACTCCCTACAAGGCACCGCACAGGTTCCAGGAACCCGGAACGGCGCCGAGTCCGCTCAGAGAAGGAAAGGGGCACGCGGGAGTGGCACAGGAGGAGCGCATCAACGAAGTCACGGAGATTTTGGACTCCAGATGGGGGGAAGAGGGAGTAGAATACTTTCTCGCCAGGGAGGGCACCCCGGCCAGTGCAAACAGCTGGGTGCCGGGCTACGCTTTAGACGAACCTCTGCTCAAAGACGAGTTTCATGCCCTCTTCCCACATAGACCTATGCCAGCGGACTTTTTCGACGACTGGCTTTTCACGCCCACGCTTTCGGACAGCACGTTCAGGGGGTTCGACTCGGACGAGGAACCGACACGAGACGTCCGTTCCCCGGAGGGGTCACCCTCGGGATCTGTCTCAGAACCCTCGTATTGGTGGGACGATAGGCCGGAGGAGCAGTTCCGCAGGAAGTGGCTGGACTGTTCCGGCCGAGCAACGCCGCCTGGAGGAAGTGCGGGAGAGACGGACATGGACATTTTCGGGGACGACCCTGGTTTCGAGCACGGCGGCACGGAGATGGAAGAGGAGGTGACTGTCGTCAACGAGAGCAGGGGGGAAGACCCGGAAGAGTTCCGATGGAGGCCTGCCACGGGAAGCGACCGATATCCGACGTTCGTCCCTTTGCAACAGCAGCCCCCAGCTCCAGCACCGGAAGGAGGGGAGGGGGGACTGGGGGGCTTCGAGGGGGGGATGGATGTCAGGGGTTTAGGTGCAGAGGCACGGGCAAGGGAGGAAACAGAGAGCGAAGGGGAGGAGACAGAGGAAAGGATGAGTGATGACGACGACCCGAGATCTCCCAGTCTTTCCAGTGAATCAGAGGATTCACAGAAAGGAGCACCAGTGGCCAGGGCAAGGGGGGAATCTAGAGAGGCACCCCAGGAAGATAGAGCCAGAGGAGACTCAGGGGGGAGCAGCTGGAAATCGGGACCAGCGTCACCGCCAGGAAGCAGGGAAGAGGAAAGGAGCCAGGGGGGAAGCGCTGGCAGCTCACCACAGGAGGGAGGGCAGGAGTCAGGAGTGGCCACACCTCCATCAGGGAGCGAAGAAACGGTTAAGAGGAAAGTGGAAGGTTGGGCGCGCGCGCCAAGTTCAAATGCAGAGGAAGGCGGCGCAGTGAGCAGCCCCGAAAGGGAACCAGGTCCTAAAGCCCGGCGCAAGGAGGCAGAAGGGTCCGGGTCAGCGTCAGAAGAATCCCGGAAGGAAGAAGCCCCGGGGGGTAGAGGGACCCAGAGGAGGACAGTCAGGAGGAAAAGGTGGAGCAAGGCTAGGATATTAAGTTGGTGCGCACGGGGCGGAGACTCAGACGGAGCCTCGCCGATCTAGCTAGTAGACGTAGAGTTGCAGACAGCAGCGTGAGAATGGAAACTGTAATTCAATAAAGACTTTTACTTAATGACCGCTGGCTAGCGTGATCCTCTGTGAGCTAGGATCTTGAAGCAGCTCTGACACCTAAGAATGTCAATTTGTATAAGGACAATTATGAAAAATGTTGGTCAGAGATTAAAAAAGATTTAGAAATATGGTCAAATCTGAAACTGTCAATGTTAGGCCGAATTGCAGTAATTAAAATGAATGTATTGCCTAGAATGTTATTTTTGTTTCAGACCTTGCAGATTCTTGACAAAATGGAATGTTTTAAGAGGTGGCACAAAGACATTTCGAAATTTGTCTGGCAGGGCAAAAAGCCCCGAATTAAATTCAAAATACTGACTGACGCTAAAGAAAGAGGGGGTTTTGCCCTGCCGGACCTAAAATTGTACTATGAGGCAGCAGCTTTTTGCTGGCTGAAAGAATGGATGCTTCTCGAGAACACGGACATCTTGGATCTGGAAGGTTTCAATAATGCTTTTGGTTGGCATGCATATCTTTGGTATGACAAAGTTAACAGTACTTTTAAAAATCACATTGTTAGAAAAGCATTATTTAATGTTTGGATAAGATATAAAGACCTATTGGAAAATAAAACCCCTAGATGGGTGTCACCAGTGGAGGCTAAAGCAGTGAAGAAACTCAATATGGAGGTCGGATGGCCGAAGTATTGGGAAATCTTAGAACAGGATGGAGACAAGTTTAAACTACAAAGTCAGGAGAAATTGAAGCACAAAGTAGAAAATTGGTTTCAATATTGCCAAATAATGGAATTTTTTAAACAGGATAGGAAAATCGGTTTCCAGGTGGAGAAATCAAAACTAGAGACCGAATTGTTAGAACCCAATACTAAGAATTTATCTAGAATGTATAACTTGCTGTTGAAATGGAACACACAGGATGAAACAGTTAAATCGGCTATGATTAAGTGGGCGCAGGATGTTGGACACAACATTATGTCAGATGACTGGGAATGGTTATGGAACACCGGTATCAAATTTACGGCATGTAATGCCTTAAAGGAAAACATTATGAAAATGGTTTACAGGTGGTACATGACCCCAGTCAAACTGGCAAAAATCTACCATTTGCCCGATAATAAATGTTGGAAGTGTAAAGAGACTGAAGGCACTTTCCATCACCTTTGGTGGACATGCCCGAAGATAAAGGCCTTCTGGGAAATGATCTATAATGAAATGAAAAAGGTACTTAAATGTACATTTCCTAAAAAACCAGAGGCCTTTCTCTTGGGCATTGTCGGCCAATTGGTGACAAAGAAAGACAGAAATTTCTTTATGTATGCCACAACAGCAGCAAGAATACTCATCGCAAAGTATTGGAAGACACAAGATTTACCTACTCTGGAAGAATGGCAGATGAAAGTGATGGACTATATGACATTGGCTGAGATGACAGGCAGAATCCGTGACCAACGCAAAGAGACGGTGGAAGAAGAATGGAAAAAATTTAAAAGCTATCTTAAGGACTACTATAAACTGAATGAATGCTAAAATGTTGTGGTTGTCAGAAGCAACAGGGTACAGGGATACAAGGTTAGACAATAAAAGAGGACTAAGATGACAGAGATTAGAAAGTAACAATTGGGAGTTGCTAGTTCAAATATGGACATTGGGATGCAGAGAGGGGGGGTATGGGGAAGTCCAAGAAAAGAGGTTTATGAAAATATCTTTGAAACTATTATGTATGTTTGTTTGTCATTTTTTGTGTTTGTTTGTTTTTCTTAAAATGTTGTAAAACCAATAAAAATTTATTTAAAAAAAAACAAACAAATGTGCATCCATTTCCGCCCCCTGCAGTGCAGGAATCACAGCTTAAGAATCCCTGTCAGATGACCACCCAAGCTCTGCTTAGAAACCTCCAAGGAAGGAGAGCCCACCACATTCCAAGGGAATCCATTCCACCATCATACAGCTCTTGCCATCAGAAAGTTCTTCCTAATGTTTCGTTGGAATTTCCTTTCTTCTCACTTGAATAAATAGGTTTGGGTCCCACCCTCCAGAGCAGGAGGAAAGAAGCTGGCTCCATCTTCCATGCGAAAGCCTTTGAGATATTTGAAGATGGCCCTTCATATCACCTCCCCTTCTCTTCTCTAGGCTGAACATAACCAACTCCCTCAACTGTTACTCATATGAGGCAGGAGGCCTAGGAAACATCATCACCGAGTTAATGATTTTAATGGATACAATCCAGTATACAGTCATACCTCGGGTTACAGACGCTTCAGGTTGTGTATTTCGGGTTGCACACCACGCCGAACCCGGAAATACTGGAATGGGTTACTTCCGGGTTTCGGTGCTTGCACATATGCAGAAGCGCCGAATCATGACCTGCGCATGCACAGAGGCGGGTCGCAGGTTGCAAACGCTGCGGGTTGCGAACGTGCCTCCTGCACGGATCACGTTCACAACCCAAGCATCCACTGTAATGGACTTGACCTCCTAGAATTGGAAAGGGTGTGTGTCAAAAACCATTGTTCTCGGCAATCTTGAAATTATATTAGTCAAGAGGCATGTGACAGTTTTTTGAATGTGTTTAGAAATATGTTTTTAAATGTTATTAGATTTTTTTTAAAGCACCAAATTTAATTCTTAATTGTATTCTTTTCCTACATGGTTGTTTCCTTCTCTGGGCTTCTTGGGGAGGAAGGAGAGGCAGGAGAGAATTTTTAATTTTAATAATAGCAGTAGTAGCAGCAGCAGCAGCAGAAACAACTGGATTGGATCAAAAGGTCAGGCTAGTTTGTATCAAAGGAATTTCTGCTCCCAGAATCCTTTCTAGTTTCCATCTAATGTTGGAAACAGAGCCCAGAGCCATTTGGCTTAAAAGACACCTGAGTTCCGCAGGGCCTGCTCCCTAGTCAGTTTGGTTGAGGGTTCAGCCTTCAATGTCTAAATATGGTGGGCCCAATCTGCCCAGAGTTAAGCACCTTGATTAAGCACTTGCTGGGGTCCTCTATTCCAATGATCAAGCGTGAAGCGATGTGGGTTGGCTGTGGCTTCTGAGTGTGTGAACAAACGGGAGCATATCTGTGTCCATTACAAAAGGTCATTGCGCGCACCGTGCCAAGAAAGGACCACCAATCAATTAAAATTAGAAACTGTTACAAATCCCATTGAGGCAATACACAGTTTAGCCCTATTAACACGGTAGCGCTTTACAGGAGAGTAGGTGGTGCGGATGGAGAAACAAATATTTGCCCTCCCAGGATGCAGCAGTTGGAGACAAGTCACTGAGAGCATTTTAAGCCACAGAAGAAAGCCTTTGTCATACAGCTAACCTGTGGAATCCACTGCCACAGGACATAACTGTGAGTGTTTGGGGTTTTAAAAAAACAACAACAGGGTTTTTGTAAAGCAGGATAGGGCTGACACCCCCCACACCCTTTTTAATATGTTGTTGTTGTTGTTTAGTCATTTAGACGTGTCCGCCTCTTCGTGACCCCTGGACCAGAGCACGTCAGGCACTTCTGTCTTCCACTGCCTCCCGCAGTTTGGTCAGACTCATGCTGGTAGCTTTGAGAACACTGTCCCACCATCTTGTCCTCCGTCGTCCCCTTCTCCTTGTGCCCTCCATCTTTCCCAACATCAGGGTCTTTTCCAGGGAGTCTTCTCTTCTCATGAGGTGGCCAAAGTCTTGGAGCCTCAGCTTCAGGATCTGTCCTTCCAGGGAGCACTCAGGGCTGATTTCCTTCAGAATGGAGAGGTTTGATCTTCTTGTAGTCCATGGGACTCTCAAGAGTCTCCTCCAGCACCAGAATTCAAAAGCATCCATTCTTCGGCGATCAGCCTTCTTTATGGTCCAGCTCTCACTTCCATACATCACTATTGGGAAAACCATGGCTTTAACTATACGGACCTTCCTTTTTAATATATTGCATGGTATTTGCAAATCCATGGGTGGGGCAGATTACAAAGGTGGGGAGAATATTGGGAATCTGGTAGGCCAGAGTAGAATGTCAATGACTCTTTTGTTGTGGCAATGATCTTGACAGGCCCGGCTCACCCATGAGGCAAGGTGAGGTGACCGCCTCAGGCAGTAGGATCCATAGGGGCAGCACATCTGGACTGTGAGGAATGCCCTCACCCACTGCTGCCACTGCTTTGGTGGCAGTTACCGTTGGGGGGGGGCTTCTTGAAGGCGGGGTCTGTCTCCCCCTCAGCAGCCCCCTACCCCAAATGCTGCCTCCACAGATGTCTCTTGGTGAATGGAAGGTGCTGCTGGGCTCCTCCCACACTTGCGCCCAGTGTAGATCTTTATTTATCCCCCCCCCCCCGTTCCTGATTCACTCAGCCTTCTTCCCTGGTGGGCAGGGGCGCCAATGCGTGGTTTGCCTCAGGTGCAAAAATGTCTCTGGCCAGCCCTGGATCTTGAGACCCACTCCAACAGGAAGCCACAGGTGGAATTACATGGACAGGTCACCCCAAAGACATTGTAAAGGTAAAGGGACCCCTGACCATTAGGTCCAGTCGTGGATGACTCTGGGGTTGCGGCACTCATCTCACTTTATTGGCCGAGGGAGCCGGCGTTTGTCCGCAGACAGTTTTTCCGGGTCATGTGGCCAGCATGTCTAATCCGCTTCTGGCGAACCAGAGCAGCGCACGGAAACGCCATTTTACCTTCCCACCAGAGTGGTACCTATTTATCTACAGTGGTACCTCAGGTTAAGTACTTAATTCATTCCGGAGGTCCGTTCTTAACCTGAAACTGTTCGTAACCTGAAGCACCACTTTAGCTAATGGGGCCTCCTGCTGCTGCTGCGCCGCTGGAGCACGATTTCTGTTCTCATCCTGAAGCAAAGTTCTTAACCTGAAGCACTATTTCTGGGTTAGTGGAGTCTGTAACCTGAAGCGTCTGTAACCCAAGGTACCACTGTACTTGCACTTTGACGTGCTTTCGAACTGCTAGGTTGGCAGGAGCAGGGACCGAGCAACGGGAGCTCACCCCGTCGCGGGGATTCGAACCCATGACCTTCTGATCAGCAAGCCCAAGGCTCTGTGGTTTAACCCACAGCGCCACCTGCGTCCCTCAAAGACATTGTACTTCCCCCTATTACAGTTTACAGGGGCTGCAAGATGAAGATTTGTTTGCACAGCAAGAGGCATTGGAGTTCTAGTTTACTTTGGAGCTGGGTGCCTGGTCACCTGTGAGCCTTTTGACTGAATCCGTAGGTGCTGACTGTCCCTGCAAGCTGGTGGGAAGGGGGAACTCTGCACACGCTCAGAGGCATTGCATGACAGGTTCACCCACTGCTTTTTTTTTCTTAAAAAATGTTTAGGGGTCCTCTCATTTTCCTACTCACATTGAAACACTGCCCCTCAATGAGGCCAAATTTAGATTCACAAAATGTTTAGGGGTATGCGTATCCCTGCGTTCCCCCCCAGGGGGGAAAAAGCACTGGGTTCGCCTGTTCCACAGCTGAGCACTTACATTCAGAATAGGTTCCGGGGCTGAGTTCTGATGAACTGTGGACAGATAAAGTCTTGCCTGCTGCCACCTGGTGGAAACCAGCCACAATCCAAAGGGCACCGTAGGCCAGGAGGAAAACGTGCGTGTCAGCAGTTTGGGAATAGGCTAAAACCAGTTGCTGTGTGTTGCCGTGTGGCAAGTTGGGGCACCTGCAGGACAGCAGGTTGGTGAAGGGAAAGGTTTCCAGGGACTAGTTTAGTTTATTAGTTTTGTGTATCACTTCTAGTTCCAAGAAGCAATTTATAAGCAAGCTTTAAGTGATACAATAATAAAATGACAAAGGCATATCGAAAGCAACTTTAACAATAAAATGCAAGAAGGAATGGCACATTTAGTGCAGCATCGCATTCCCAATCAGATGGGAAACCTGTAAGCAGGATCCAAGCACAAAGCAACACACCCTCCCCTTCAGATGGGCAGGGTACAAATAAATTATTATTATTATTATTATTATTATTATTATTATTATTATTATTATTATTATTATTATTATTATTCCTGTGGTTTCCAGAAACTGGGCTTCAGATGCACTGCTGCCTCTGACCATTGAGGCAGAGCCCAGCCATCATGGCTATTCACCATAAACTTTCATTTCCTCCATAAATTTGTCCCATCCTCTTTTTAAAGCCATCTAAATTGGCAGCTGCCTCCTGTGGCAGGGAGTTCCATAGTTTAACTGCTATGAGCAGAGCTTCTGTCCTGGAGCGTCTCACATTCATGAGATGTCCTTGAGTTCCAGTGTTATGAGAGACAAAGGATAACTTTGCACTGCCCACTTCCTCATGCTGTGCACACTTGTGGGGTGTAATCCACAGGGAGCAGTCAAATACAACATTCCTTGTTTTCCTAGAGTGGACATGCAAGGGGATGTTGGTGCAGCCAGTCGAAACTTCCTGTTCCTCCTGGGTTGGAGCATCCTTCCTCTTGCATGTGACTAGAGGTGGGTGAAACCCAGGCATAGGCAAACTCGGCCCTCCAGATGTTTTGGGACTACAACTCCCATGATCCCTAGCCAACAGGACCAGTGGAATTGTAGTCCCAAAACATCTGGAGGGCCGAGTTTGCCTATGCCTGGTGTAACCTTACCTGTCGAGGTAACCAAAGGACAAGGCATGCTACCACTGTCTCTCTTTTCCATCTTCCTTTCACCCGTGTGAACTGCAGGACTGCTAGCCTGCACTGGGATTATACCCCCATATGGAGTAGATCCACATGTACATATCTGTAACTAAGTCTGCCTTCAGGGATCCAACTGTGAACTGATGTGAGTAAACTTCCTTTATTGACTTTAAATAAGATTGTTGTGTCTTTATTCTTTTTATGAGGGATTGAAAGGGAACGTACCAGGAACGTACAATTCAATACTGAATTGTATAATAGTGAGAGGCTCACACGAGCCTGCAACCAGCCATCTGCTGCGCATGTAAGAAAAGGGACTGTAACTCTGCTACTTAAAAAAACTCGCTAGCATAAGTTAGGAAGCATATTAATAAACAATATATCCTCTCCTGACACCCTGAACATTCTCACAGCACTTTCCTTGTCTAGGCAGAGCAACCTGCCGCACACAAACCAACGGCGCAAACAGCCATCCTTTTCATCAGAGTTTATCATTATGAGGCTGCTGAAATTCCTTTTATACAGGCTTCCTCAACCTTGGCCCTCCAGATGTTTTTGGCCTACAACTCCCATGATCCCTAGCTAGCAGGACCAGTGGTCAGGGATGATGGGGATTGTTGTATCAAAAACATCTGGTGGGCCAAGTTTGAGGAAGTCTGCTTTTATAGGTCGTTTGGGGGGTGGTTTCAAAACATTTAGGTAATTTTTATTTCATCTTTCTGATCGGTACTCTCTGCCCAGAGCCTTTGGGGACGGGCTGGCTAATGAAAAGCCAGATAAATGAGGGAACGAACCAACCACAACAGAGGCATCAGGACAGGGACCCCAGAGCTTCTAGCATATCACAAGCCAGCCCCCCCCCCCATGCCAAAGTCAGGCTGGCTCAAACACTGAGACCACCCTGGACCCTGTGCAACCTCAGGCCTCACCCTGTGCCACCGCTGCCTTGTCCCAAAGGCGCAAGCGGCAAGGCTCCCCCTCTCCCTGGCTGTGCAATGATCATTAAGCAGGTAAGTGCCGTAATTGAGCTTTGAATGTTGCCAAGAAGAGCTGATTTCAGCTAAATGGGGGAGAAAGATGCAGGCCCCGCTCATTTGCATAATAATAGTCTAGGAGGCAAAGCAACACGAGAGCGCCTTGTCTGCTGTTAAATCAAAGAGCTTCATTAGCATTTAATTTTCACTCTCACAGTTTATATGGGAAGCCAAGAAGCCAAGGGCTGCTGCAGCCTGGGCGAATCCCCACCCCCACCCCAATGGAGTCAACAGGAGCATGCAAGGAATTGTGGGGGGAGGAGGAAGAGGAGGAAGAGGCTTGGGGAACCAAACGTGTTGGCCAAGATGAGTTGGATGAACCATCTTGCCTCCTCTCCGTCTCTCTCCATGGATAACTGTCTTGAAGACTGAGATCCTTGCAGTCTCGTGGTCTGGGATGGATACTCGGCCACTGCAATTGTAGGGTCCACTGGCTCCCACCCACCCAACCTGACACAGGCGTCCTCTACCCTTTAAAGTGACCTAGTTCTGCTAGCTATCTTCTTCCTCCAATCCCCAACCTATAAATTTTGGTGCCAAGGATAGGAAGGAAGAGCTCCCTCTCTGCATTCATGGGCCACTTCCAGAACTGTTTACGGTGCACTCATCCTGATTTGTTTCCAGGGGAATTAGGCGATGCTGGCTATTTAAGGAGCATTTGTTCTATTTAAGGTCCAGTATACCTGAAGGAGCGTCTCCACTCCCATCGTTCAGCCCAGACACTGAGGTCCAGCTCCGAGGGCCTTCTGGCAGTTCCCTCATTGCGAGAAGTGAGGTTACAGGGAACCAGGCAGAGGGCCTTCTTGGTAGTGGCGCCCTCCCTGTGGAACGCCCTCCCAGCAGATGTCAAAGAGACAAACAACTACCAGACTTTTAGAAGACATCTGAAGGCAGCCCTGTTTAGGGAAGCTTTTAATGTTTAATAGGTTATTGTATTTTAATGTTCTGTTGGAAGCCGCCCAGAGTGGCTGGGGAAACCCAGCCAGATGGGCGGGGTATAAATAATATGTTGTTGTTGTTGTTGTTGTTGTTGTTGTTGTTGTTGTTTTGTGGTGAGGTATTGCATCAGAGCAAGTGCCATTCTGTGGTTTCTGACATTTTTTCCTCCAACACTTTCTGTTGGAAGTATGCATGCAACTCAGCTAGCAGGAAAGAGATTTGCATGCTGTTAAGACAGAGTAAGGGAACTCCACATTCCCTGTGTCCTTTTTAAAAACAAAACAGAGGAATATGAAACTTTTAATGAAACAATAATCCCTGTATGGTCTCTCTGGACACTGGGGAAATGCACAGAGCACCTCAGTGCCAGCCAAATACACAAGAATCAACAGCTATTTTCTTCCTTTAACTGAAACAAGAGAGGAAATATCTTCTGAAGAAAGCTTGCATCTAGCCAAGCCCACTGTGGGAATATAACACCACGCTGCAGGCTCTGGCTTTTGGTCTCTGCGATGCTGCAGATCAAAGCGACAAAACCAACTGGAAATATAAGACAAAATAAATAAATCAATTTTGACCCTGTACAGCAGCCTCAGCGAACGGATCCCTGTGCCGTTAACCTGTCAGCTGACTTCTCCATCTCGTTGTTTAGACTACATTGTATCTCGTCTACAACTTCCTCCTCCTCCTCAAACTTCTCTCTCAGACCTCAAGATCTGAGCTCTCCTCTGAGAAAGGGACAAGAAGGGCTGCCTTTCTCTTCTCTAGACTAGCTAGAATAGAACTAGGAGCCGTTTCCTACAATAAATAATTTTATTATTTCCTTGCCTACAAGCATCTCTGCGCAACAGGTGAAGACTACTTTGTAATCAAGATTCACTAGCTAAGCACCGCTCACTTTGCATACTAAAGGGGTTTCAATAGTGAATTGATGCCATTGGCCACCCCCACCCCACCCCATTGCAAAAAGTCTGATCTTTTTGAGAAGTGGGTTTGTTCTGCAAGGCTTCCCAGCCAGGGAAGGCTAGGCAAGTGGGATGTCCTGCTATCTGAATTCCACCCCAAAATAGTGACAGTCAGAAGCACCCATGATTTGATATCTCCATTCTCCTCCACTCCACACCCCTTAGCTGTCTAAACTGAGTCATGTGGGAAGGTTCAGGGATGCAGGAGAGGATATATTGTCCGATAATAGCCTTTCCAACTTGTGTAAACAAGTTCACAATTTAGCAGAGTAACATTCCCCCTTTTTAAACTCACAGCGGATGCGTTTGCTCAGGCTCGCTAAAGCCCCTATAATAACTGTTCTGGTATTTTCCCCTTATTCCCTCATAAAAGATAAGACACAACACAGACTTCTATAAAAGTATAAAAAGGTTTACTCACATTCTGTTCACAATTGGATCCAGAAGGCAGACTTAGCTTAGAAAAGTAACATACACCTGGAAACTATCTCATAAGGAGACAGTCCCTTTGTCCTCTCTTGGCTGGAAGTCAAGAGAGCATCTTTGGCTAAGCAGATGTTGCTTCTACGATGCACGTAGTCAAAGAGAGGGAGATGGCTGCCCTGCCCTGTGCTTTTGTCGTTACCTGCACAGGTGAGGCCACACCCACCTCTAGTCACATGCAGAGGAAGTCTGTCCCAGCCCAGAAGGAAACAGGAAGTTTACCTGCTGGCTGGACAAACATTCCTCCCCATGTGTAAACATGTTCACTCTAGGAATGTTGTACTTGACTGCTCTTGTGTTTCACATCCCACAAGTCAGACTATTGATCCACCTTCCTCAGTATTGTCTACACTAACTGGCCACAATGGTTCTCCACGAATTCAGGCACGAATCCATCCCAACCCAAAGACAGAACTGGGGAACTTCAGAAGCAAGGCAAGGAGTCTTCCCTTGAGTGAGGGCCCTTCACCTCTGGCAACTTTCTAAGCTCACTCTGCTGCGGGGGGGGGGGGGGCTGGAAAGGTATTGAGCGGGGCTCTTCCACACATCATTCGGGATGTGATGAACCTTCATATTGAAAGTCAGCAAGGGCAAACTGGTCACAACCTTGGGAGGAAGGAGAGAGAAGAAGCATCACAGCAGTATTTCAGGCATTGGGGCTTTTAAGACTGGATTGCTGTAATGCGCTCTATTGTGGTGCCCAGAACTGGACACAGTATTCCAGGTGTGGTCTGTCCAAGGCAGAATAGAGCAGTGCTATTACTTCCCTTGATCTGGACACTAGACTTCTGCTGATGCAGCCTAGAATAACATGAGCTTTATTTGCTGCTGCATCACACTGTTGATTCATGTTAAGGCAAGACCCCTAGGTCCTTTTCACATGTGCTACTAGTAAGACAAGTATCTCTCATCTTATATTTGTGCATCTGGTTCTTCCTGTCTAAGCGCAGAACCTGACATTTGCCCCTACTGAAATTCATTTTGTTAGCGCCCAGTTCTCCAATCCGTTGAGGTCATTCTGAATTCTGATTCTGTCTTCTGTGGCATTAGCTACCCCTCCCAGTTTAGTGTCACCTGCAAATTTGATGGCCATCCCCTCAATTCTTTCATCCAAGTCATTTATGAAGAATTTGAACTACAACAGGCCCAGGACAGAACCCTGCGGCACCCCACTTGTCACTTTCCCCAGGATGACGAGGAACCATTAATGAGTCCTCTTTGGGTTCGGTCAGTCAACCAGCTACAAATCCACCTCACAGTGACCTCGTTCAACCCATATTTTACCAGCTAGGCATGTGGTGCTTGGAGAGATCAGCATCATTTCTGCAACTGAAGAAAGCAAGTTGGGTGCGAGATGCTCTGGTGGACCCCAGTGAACCCCCAAAGGCCCAGGAGCTCCCCTCCCCCCCCCCCGCTGCCTGGGCCATTTCTGTGCTGTCTGTCTCTAGCAATGCAGAAGCTGCAAAGGCAGCAATCTCTAGCAGCAAGGGGGGGCTGCCTGCGTTCTTCTGCCCCTTGCGAAGGGGTCTGGAGCAACCTGTCATCTGGTGCTGCCGCCGCCACTACTGCCTCCCCCCTGCCTCCCCCAGGGAGGCCTCAGTTAACTCCCTTTCTCCTCTGATCACTTGATTTTTGCCTCATCATGTTTGGTGAGGGCACTTGTGCCTGAATAGCTTATTAACTTTATTGTCAGGTTGTGCAAGGGAGGTTGATCTGAATTAGCATCCGTGGCCCAAGGGCTTCTGTGAGAAGGTGCAGCTGGGACCAATTCAGCAGCCCACTCCTGCTTCCTCCCCCCCCCCGACCCAGGACCGCAACGGGCTGCTTTCATTTCAGAAGCAGCAATGCAGAGCCGACCCCAGCGGTGCTTCGATGGAGAGACCTTGCGGTGGGCACAGCTGGGTCTCGCAGAGCCCAGGTGAATCTTGGGTGCTGGGCAGAGGACCGGTCTCTGCCTGGGCCCCAAAATGAGGGACCGGACCTGACCCACCACGGCTTCACGTCACTCTCCGGAGCACCTGCTTTGCTGTGGAGCAGAATCCTGTGCATAGGAGGAAGGCCTGATCCTTCCATTCTCTAAGTAGATGAGGTGCTTTTTAAAAGTCTTGATGCTGGACTCCTGGTGCAAAAGTGTGCAATGAAAGCAGAGGGAGGCGATGAGGGCACTGAAATGCCATCTCTGATTTCTCCCTCCCCCACTCCAAAATTGGCAGGGTGTTTAATGACAGGAAGGTGGGGGGGCTAATTTCCTAATAGAGAAAATTAACAATCAGATCCATTTTTTTTAAACAGCTAATTAAAACCCCTTATGGGAGGGAGATAGAATGAGAGGATATCAGCTAAGATGGAAAGAATTCGTTCAAATGGTGAGGGGCATCATTGTGAGATGTGGATGCAAGACCCCTCCTCTATTTGTGTCTGTTCACGTGCATGTGCAAAAATTAGCGACTAGCAAAACACATAATAAGCTGACCATGGTCTCATTCCGTCTTCGGGCTTCTGACGTGGCTAGTAACCCTCTCTCTCCCCCCATGGTTTTCAAGAAAGCAACATGTGCTATAAAAGTGGGAAAGGGAGTCCATGGGGTGCAGCCTTAAGGTCTGGGGGACTCGGGTTCAAAACCCCACTCAGCCATGAAGCCTCAGGGGCTGTGACCTGGGGCCAGTCTCCATCTCTCAGCCTAACCTACCTCACACAGTTGTTGTGAGGATGAACTGGGGAGCAGGAGAACCAGGAGCATCGCTTTGAGCTCCTTAGAGGAAAGGTGCAAGATAAGTAATAAAATAAATAATACAGCCCTGCATGTGCAGGCCTAGGAAGTGCCTTCCCCTGGATCAGAGTGAACGGATGGATGAAAGATTTGTTTGTTTGCTTGCTTGCTTGCTTTCTCTGACAGCCAGCAGCTCTCCAAGGTCTCAGGCAGAGGGAGATGCCGGCTGCATGGACTGTGTTGCCAGCAGACATTTTTTTCCACTTGAGGTCAGGGCTGGAGTCAGGTGCAGGTCATCAACAAAGCAATAACTGGCCTTGGGCCAGTGAAGCTACATCTTTATTTAAGCAAACAACCACAGCTCAGGCCTAGTGGTCTCAGAAACTCTTCCTAGGAGGTCTTGCCCTGATGAAGCAGTTGTGAGGACTGAACGTCACCGCCTTCCCAATGCCCACTAGGACTCCTCTTCTACAAGACCTTTCCCACACAGTCTCAGGCTGCGTCTCTGAACAACCTCCCTCTGCTCTGCCCATTTCATTTCTCTGGGAGTCCCAGGAGACCAGGGAGGAGCTGGTCGCAGCAGGAGGGGGAGACTCTCTGGAGTCTTCTTCAACCTGCCTCATCACTGCCTGTTGGCCCCCATCCTCTCCAGCCTCCGCTGCTGCCTCCGATTCTGGACTGCTCTCTGCCACAGCCTCTTCCTGCTCACTAAACCCTGTTGCCTATGCAGCTTCCAATGCCTCCTCCTCCCAGTCTCCTCCCTCTTCTCCCTCTGTCCATGCATCGTCGCCCCACCACCAATCCCCTGGCTCTGAGCCTTCTCCCCCTGGGGGTTCCCTGGGGGGGGGGTTCTTCAGCCGGTGCCTCCCACCATTCCTCAGCATCCAGCCAGTCCATGACACTTTAGTGCCTAGTTTAGTAGAGTTTGAAACATGCCACCCTTTGCAGCATTAACACAGAAACTTGGGGATGTACGTCACAGAGTGCCCTCTGGGAATCTGGAGGAATGTGGGAATTGGAGCCCAAGGATTGTTATTGGGACCTATATTTTTAATTTGTCCATAAACGGTCTAGAATTAGGACTGAGCAGTGCGGTGGTCAAGTTTGTTGATGATGCTAAATTGTTCAGGGTCCTTAGCAGAAGAAGGGATTCTGAAAGGCTCCAAAAGGACCTCCCTAAATTGAATGAACAGGAGGTAAAACGGCAAATGCAATTCAGTGTAAACAAGCATAAAGCAACGCATGTCAGGGCAAAAAAAATCTTAATTTCACATATACACGCATGGGGTCTGAACTGGTGGTGACTGGTCATTAGCTTGACCTTGGGGTCATACTGGACAGCTCAATGAAGATGTCTACTCAGGGCACAACAGCTGTGGAGCAGGCAGATTCCACGCTAAGGATCATCAGCGAAGGAACCGAAAATAAATCCGCCGTTGGCACAATGCTGTTATACAAATCTATGGTGCAACGGCATTTGGAATACTGTGTACAGTATTCTGGCCCCCTCCCTTCAAAAAAGCTGGAAAAGGTTCAACCAAAATGATCAAGGGGAAACGCAATGAAGATGAACGTCAGTAGATTAAGGAGAAATGACATAGTAAAATTGTGGGATGGCGACTTATGCGGAGGGCTGTAAAAGAGGACGGGGCAAATCCACGGAGGGGGAGGAGAGGGCTGACCATGGCTGCTAACTGTGATGGCTCTGCTCTGCCCCCAGGGTCATGGGCAGTAACTGCTTGGCCTCAAGTCCCTTCCTGCTCTGGGTATCCTGCGCCTGCTGGAGTTGAATGTATAAGAGCAAGCGTGCCAAACCAGTCCCTTTGTCCAGGACCTAGGAGGTCATGACGACTTGGACTGACTTCTTTAGCACCACAATTACACCTGCTAGGTAGGCGAACAATAGCCAGTGTGTGAGAATTAGGCCGGAAGCTGGAGACACAGAGATCTGCTTGCTGTGTACTGGACCCAAAGCCGTGTCCAAAGGAAAAGCACAATCTGTTGGGGTGTTAATGCTGGGAGCCTCCCCAGGCTGCATAGATGTGTATATAAAACCATGTATCCTAAGATGGCAGGGTCTCTGCTGATCTTCATTCCAAGGAAACTAAACCTGGTTTTGGGCCTGGAAGCCCTGGAGACCCTCACCACTCAGAGACTCGGGCAGTGCGTAAGGAAGACAACAAGTTGAAATACTTTGCTGCGTACAGAATAAAGAAGAGAGATGTATGGAGGGGTGTGTGCATGAATGTAGCGGGGATGGTGACTCAAGCAGAAGAGGGAAAGCCCATGGGCACGAATCCTGACACCCCTGGGCTGGTGCAAAGTTGTGGGGGCAAACAGGGAGCTGATGGGCAGCAGTGGCAGAGACCCCACCCCAGTCCCAGCCCTCCTCCTCCTGCATGCCCAAGTGCTTTGAAGGCAGCTCTGCCCCCTAACGAGAAATGTTTGGGGGAAAGGGAGAGGGAGGGAGGCAGGGAGGGAGGGAAGGAGGGGCTCCCAGGGAAGCAGCGCTGGTGGATTGAAGAAGCAGAAGCTTTTGAAGTCAGGTCTCCTGATGACAAGGCTCCTCTGAATAATCAGCCAGTTAGCGAAATGTGAACCACAGGAGGAGGAGGAGGAGGCAAGCAGGTCGCCCCAGGCAGGAGCAGAGGGAGAGAGAGTTTAGCTCTGCCTGAAATATATTAATCATAGTGGCGCTCCAATCAGGATCCCTCTCTGCCAGGGAATCCAAACAGGGAACCCAAGTCCCTTTTGTCTGTTGCGCCAGGAGTCAGAGCTCGGTGCTAAACATCAAGGTTTTCGCCCACAGTTCTGATAAAGGCCACACTGGCACAGATGCAATTTGGGTGGTTGGTAGTGGGTGGAAGGGGGCAGGCTGGGGTGGTGTTTTTGCGCCCTCTCCCCTGCTGGCATGGGGCATTGTTGAGAGTTATTCCCTCCCCTCCCCCATGACCCTCCGCAGCATCAGCGAGGAGGGGGAGATGCTTTCAGGAACAAAGGACGGTGAAAGGTCTTTCCTCAATCTGGTCTGGGCAACTTACGGCCCCTCCAAGCAGCCTGTTTCGTAAGCCTTCATCCTGATTCGGTGACGTTGTGTCAAAGCAAGTGCTGCTGTCCTCTGCTGTCCTTTGCATTTCTCCATCGCAAAAAGTCTGGTCTTCTGGGGATCCTTGTTGCACAAGGCCTGCCAAGCAACTGCCAAGCATAATTGTGCAACCTGAACTGCCTGGTATGTGATGGACTCTGACCTGAGAACTCTGACCCTTCTGGCCTTGCAGAAAATGACGTGTCCCTTTCCAGGTTTTATTGCTGGTGCTCCAAAAGGCTTTGTAGTCTTCCTCCCTTTCTTTTCCACATCAGTACTGAAAAGTGGGCCCCATATATTCCTGAGCATGCTAGCAAGAAGAGAACCCATGGCTGCCATGGGAGAAGCTCTTTTTGGGAAGTCAGTTGGACAGCAGTGCCCCCAGAAGAAGGGACTTTGACACGTTTTGCAGAAAGGAAGCACCATTGCTTGGTTGCAAACAGGGCCGTATTAACCATTGGTGCTAGGGGTGCACAGCACCTGGGAGCCGGGCTCTCAGGGGTGCCAGGGCAAGAGTCTGGGGCCGAGCACTGGAGTCTGGGGAACAGCCACTGACAGCCAAGTGGAGCCCATTGGAGCACCATGGGCAGAACTTCCCCAGACTTCAACTCTTGCCCCCAAACTCACGCTAAGCTGCCCACAGCAGAAGAGCCCACGGCACTCCGACAGGCTCTGCTCCGCTCGGCTGTCGGCTCTTGCCCCAGCTGCATGGCAGCTAACTGTTTCGGCTCCACGCCCAGAGCACCATGTAACGTTGTGGGCACCACACGATGCATCCTGTTGCATGCGCCGAGCTGTGGGTTCCTTTGCTGGCTTTTCCACGGTCAGCGCACGCTCCCAGCGCCACCCAATGTGGCGTGCCAGCGCAGAACGACGGGGAATGCAAGCAGCAGTGGAGGAAAGCTCTCCGGACAGGATCCATTGCACACCGATAGCACCGACAACAGCAACAAAACCCAATGAATAGGAGCACATGGATCCCACCTTTGTACGCCCCTGTGCATGGGGTGCTGGCACCCCTGTTGGTTGGTGCTATGAGTCCCTGTCTTCCGCATCCGTTCTAAAGGTAAACAACTATTTCCTTAAATAAACGACAACAACTTTGGGGGTTCTCTCCCTTAAAAAAGGTCAACTGTGGGGTCGTCCCGCCTAAGAAAAGGTTGACAACTCTGGGCAATCTGGGTGGATCTTTGCACTCCAGCGCTGCATATGCTTAAGTCGGCCCTGGTTGCAAATCTCGCCCTTTGCGTGCAGAAGAGGCCTGAAGCTAACAAGTGCAAGCAATAAGGTATGATGATAAGGAGAAGGAATTTGCAGGCTGTTGGCATGGCTTTTTGCCAGAGGCTCAAACTCCTTTGAAGATATCACCTGTTGTCGATACCTATGACACATTGTGGAGAGGCCAGTTAGGATAAGTGATTGGACATGGGATGTTACTGACCACTCTCTCTATTTCTTTGTAGCATTGCACTGTATCTTCTTGTTCTGTTTTTGCTGTTGAGACAACAAAAACGTTTCCTAAAAGGGGGGGGGTGAACTACCTCAGACCCAGATCCTGCCTCCCAAGTAGAACCACCGGGGGAAAAAGGCTGGTTCCTCCCCATCACATCTCTGCTGAAACAATGTTCCTGCCGTGTGAGAATCAGCCAGCCTGCGGCATGAGGACCTGTAGCAGAGGGACAAGGAAGCTGCCGCAAATGAACAAGTTGCTCATCGGTGCAGAGACACTTGTGAAAGCCCAGCCTTGCTTTGCACACCTTTGTATCCACATCCCAGGATGTGTGTGGAGCTAATGTGCACCAGTGCACAACACACACACACCCTCCCCGTTTTGCCCAGCTGGCTCCGAGGCCTGTGGGTGCTGTAACCTGGGTTGCCTGGTGCACAGCCCTTTGTGCAGCCTGGACAAGGTGGCAGCGGCGACATTAATCTTATTTGTCATAACCACTCCCTGGAGGGGAGGGAGGAGGGGAGGGCCGGGCAGCTGAGCCACCTGATTGGCCAGGAGGGACCGGTCCCCTTTATCTCGGCTGTGCAGTGTGGGAAAGTTGTTCGGGGAGCGCCTCCGTTATGCAAATGGAGTGTCTGATCCTTGTCACCAGTCCCCAGGGGCAGCCCTTTCTTCCAGACGCGGGAACAAAGCTGTGCCCCTCCCTCCCAGCCCCACGTAGACTTGGGGGGGGGTGTCAGCACAGTGCGTGGCCAGCCTTGCAGGGATCAAGAAGCTGGGGGTCTGCCCCACCACCGCCCATTGCCTGCCTCTCTCCTTGTAGCCTGGTCAGTGTCCATGGCGTAGAGGGATGGGGCAGGATGTCTCTGGACACAAACCCACACACCTTCCTAAGCAGGGCTAAGCAAAGGCTGCCTTTCCCGTCCTGAGCCCCCTTCCTGCTCTGCCCTGAGAGCTTCGTGAGCTTTGGCTGTTGGAACAAAAGGCAGATTGCCTTCCATTCACGTGTGTCTGCATTGCAAAAGATTCAGGCCCCATCCTTTTAACTGTGCGCCATGATGGTTTGTGGCCAGGACGACATTGGGGCAGTTATATGTGATCCCAACTTCAATACAGAAATGACAACCAGCTGAAATACTCACTGCACCTGCAAAAGTTTTGGGGAAGATGTACCACTTCAAGATATACCTTTAAAGACCTATGCGGCCTAGGACCCACACACCTACGGGACCGCCTCTCCTGGTCTGCCCCACAGAGGACCTTAAGGTCCACAAATGACAACGTTTTGGAGGTCCCAAGTAGCAAGGTGGTTAGATTGGTCTCAACTAGGGCCAGGGCCTTTTCAGTAGTGGCCCCAACTTGGTGGAACGCTCTGTCCCAAGAGATCAGGGCCCTGCGGGACTTGACATCTTTCTGCAGGGCCTGCAAGACAGAGCTGTTCCGCCAGGCCTTTGGTCTGGACTCCCTCTGACCCTTATGTTTCCCTCCCCTTATGGTCAGCTACTTTTAAAATTGAGGCCTGTATTTTAGGTTGGGTTTTTTGTGTGTCCCCCCCCCCCATTATGTTTTTACTGTGATTTTATCGGTGTTAGCCGCCCTGAGCCCGGCTCTGGCCAGGGAGGGCGGGGTATAAATAAAATTTATTATTATTATTATTATTATTATTATTATTTATTATTATTATTATTCATTTCCAACCAGTGCATGTCCCGCAAGTTCCTGCTGAAACTCTGAAACTTTTTGTACCACAAATGTTCCAGGGTTGGCATTGCCTCGTCCTGCTTTTGCTGCACTATAGCTGCCCCCCCCCCATGGATGGCAATGAGGCCCCAGCACTGAGGAACCACCAGAGAACAACTCATAAAGTGGAACGAGGTGTGGGCAGTCGAAAATATCTCTACCGCTAATGCATTATTTTTGTATCAATGACATGTTGCAGAAAGTGTGCCCCCATACCATTGCCACCAGTCTAGGTAAAGGTAAAGGTACCCCTGC
This sequence comes from Podarcis bocagei, assembly GCF_964188305.1. Lineage (NCBI taxonomy): Eukaryota > Metazoa > Chordata > Lepidosauria > Squamata > Lacertidae > Podarcis > Podarcis bocagei. The sequence continues at coordinate 92,602,103 of NC_138133.1, forward strand.
CCGTATGGGCCAGTCGTGACCGACTGTCGCTCAAGAGGCCGGGAGCCGGTGCCGTCCGCAGACACTTCCGGGTCACGTGGCCAGCGTGACGAAGCTGCTCTGGCGAGCTAGCACCAGCGCAGCACTCGGAAACACCGTTTACCTTCCTGCTATAAAGCGGTACCTATTTATCTACTCGCACTTAGGGGTGCTTTCGAACTGCTAGGTGGGCAGGAGCTGGGACCGAAAGACGGGAACTCACCCCGCCGTGGGGATTCGAACCGCCGACCTTACGATCAGCAAGTCCTAGGCACTGAGGTTTTACCCACAGCGCCACCCGCGTCCCCCGCCACCAGTCTAGAGGGGGTCCTTAAACTGAACCATAGACTCATAGAACCACAGACTCATAGAATTGTAAAGTTGGTAGGAACCCCACAAGACAATTAGCCCAGGCACCAACCAGCTGAAATTTGTTTTGCCCTCGTTTGTAAAAAAAAACAAAAACCCAGAAGCTTTTTTACTAGGTATTGTAGGTGCAGAAATTCCGAAGGAGCAGAAATGACTATTTATGTACGCGACAACAGCCGTGCAAATACTTCTGGCCTAGAGATGGAAAGAAGATAAAGTCCTGACCAGAGACAAGGGGCTGATGAAGATGATGAACTACGCCGAAATGGTGAAATTGACCGGGAAAACCAGAAACCAGGAAGAGAAGGGTTTTAAAAAAGAATGGGGAAAATTCGTAATGTATCCAGGAGAACACCGTAAACAACTAAAACCTTTGGCAGATCTGATTAATGCTTGTAATGTAAAAAAAAAACCTATGGTGAAAATGATCTGTTCTTCTTAACAATATAGAGAAAACAAGGGAAGCAGTTGAAAAAAAGATTGATAGTGGTAACCATGGAAGGGGATATATATATATATATATTAAAGGTACCCCTAACCATTAGGTCCAGTCACAGACGACTCTGGGGTTGCAGCGCTCATCTCGCTTTACTGGCCGAGGGAGCCGGCGTGCAGCTTCCAGGTCATGTGGCCGGCATGACTAAGCCGCTTCTGGAGAACCAGAGCAGCGCATGGAAACACCATTTACCTTCCCGCCAGAGCGGTACCTATTTATCTACTTGCATTTTGACGTGCTTTTGAACTGCTAGGTGGGCAGGAGCTGGGACAGAACAACGGGAACTCACCCCGTCATGGGGATTCGAACCGCTGACCTTCTGATCAGCAAGCCCTAGGCTCTGTGGTTTAGACCACAGCACCACCCGCGTCCCACACCCTTCCCGCCACCAAGAGCTAGGTCCAGGTTTGGGGGGGTGGGGTTCAGAGCAAGAGGAAAGCCTGGGTGCCCCAGGGACAGAAGCACAGAAGAACAGAGGATGGGGAACATGATGGGGTTAGGCTGCTGTCTGGGGGGAGGTGAGAGAGATTCTCCCACATTAGCATTTTGATGAGAGCTTCCAAGGTCCGCCAGCCTTGTTCCAGCAGGCTGCGCAGGGAGATGGCGCAGGCACCATCTGGCCTTGGTGGTGATCGTTACAGACCCTGCAAGAGGCCTCCACCAGGATCTCCTTTGAAATCTCTTTGCAAGTCCTGCTGTCTCGCCCAGCTTACCCAGAACCGGCTCCCACTGTCAAAGCTCAGGTCTGCAACTGGAAGACGAAGGGCAGGTGGACCAAAGCAACAACTGCAAAGACACAAGACTGGCCCAATAATTACTATTCCCCCCCCAACCGAAAGGCTGCACCGCATGATCCTAGAGATATGCCCCCTGAGCCCACCTGGCACTGAAGCAGAAGTTGGCAAGGAACAGCTGTTACGTTGGTGTGCTTACAAATACCGCATGCACAAGCAACCCATTTGGGTCACCTGGGCAGCTGGGCTGGTCCAGAAATAGAATCATGGAATTGCAGAATTGGAAGGAACCCCAAGGGTCATCTAGTCCAATGTCTTGCAGTCCGGGACTCAAGAATCCCTGACAGTTGGCCATCGTAGGACCAGTCTGGATAGTTAGCCTTGGTGAAGACTTGACGTTTTCATCCCCCAAAAAGTTATTGAGTTTCTGCTGAAATGAGGCTGCATTTTAATGTTATATTGTAATCTTGTTTTTTTAGTTTTATTCCAATCAATTGTTTTATATCTGGTGTTAGCCACCCTGAGCCTGGTCTTGGCTGGGGAGGGCGGGTATAAATAAAATTTATTATTATTGTCTGACCTCTGCTTAAAAGCCTCCAATGAAGGTGAGTCCACTCTCCTTCCGTTCCACAGTCAGAAACATCTTCCTAACATTGAGTCAGAATCTCCTTGCTTGTTGGAGCACCTTTGGTTTGGAGCAGCAGAAAACAACCTTGCTCTTTGGATATTTGAAAATGGCTTCCATATCACCTCTCTGTCTTCTCCAGGCTAAACATACGCAACCCTCTCAACCATTCCTCATAAGGCTTGGATTCCCAGCCCTTCACCATCTTTGTCACCCTCTTCTGTGCACATGCCATCTTGTCAATAGCCTTAAACAACAGAGCCCCAAACTGGGAACAGGACTCTGAGTGGGGACTGACCAAGGGAGATCAGAGAGGTACTGTTACTGGGATTGCTGGGAAGAGAGAGGGCAGCTGCCACCCTGGTCCTTTCTCAAAGGGCAGAGATGCCCACTCACCATTTCCTCCCACATGTCTTCACAATGCCAGGCACATTGGAAGAGCAGGTTGGCTTCAGAAAGGTGCCTTCACTGAGCAGACACAGCACATGATGTTAAGAGGCACACTGACAGTGAGTCAAGCAACGCACCAAGACAGAAGAAGAAAACAGCTCTTAATAGCAGCAGTCTGAAATAGTCAAGCTCTTCTTTGCAACTGGGCAAAGCTTTGCACCCCAAGGTCTTTGCCTTGGCATGGGCTGCTGTACAACGTGATTGCGGCCAAACCAACAATTAGTGCTTTGCCAGATGGGCCCATCAAGGGACTGGCGCTTGCAGGGCTTTCCTATAAAATTTGCTAGAGAGAACTCTGTGAGATCATTTCCTTCGTCTGCCTTGGCAGGAAGCTGTAGCACTGCATACTTCCTCCCTGCCTGGGCACCTCTCTCTTTCTTCATCATGCTTCCAAGATGACCACACGTGTGTGTCTCAGCTCTGCAGCTCAGACACTGTTTCCGTACTTTTGCACCTTAAAGGTAAAGGTAAAGGGACCCCTGACCATTAGGTCCAGTCGTGGCCGACTCTGGGGTTGCAGCGCTCATCTCGCTTTATTGGCCGAGGGAGCCAGCGTACAGCTTCTGGGTCATGTGGCCAGCATGACTAAGCCGTCTGGCGAACCAGAATAGCGCACGGAAACGCCGTTTACCTTCCCGCTGAAGTGGTACCTATTTATCTACTTGCACTTTGACGTGCTTTTGAACTGCTAGGTTGGCAGGAGCAGGGACTGAGCAACCGCCGACCTTCTGATTGGCAAGTCCTAGGTTCTGTGGGGTTTTTTGTACCTTAGATAGTGGTTATAAACCTGCCTTCGTTTTGCCGCTGTAATTCCTGCTTCAAGACCTAGATTATGTAAGTAAATATTACTTTTATTTCAAAACCATGTTCATGTGATTGTTATGTTAAGAGGGAGAAAAGGGGCAATACCAGGAAAATCCAGTCTGCCTCAAAGCATCCTGGATTATTCTTTCTAGAAGGTTAAATCAACCTTCCAAGTTTAAACCTGCAAAGGATGGTACTCTGCCGATCTCATGGAAAGCAAGGAAAGATAATAACTAAATAATATATCCTCTCCTAGTGTCTATATCTATTTCTACTGCTGCTCTGGAGGGAGAGGTGCAGGCAGGCCCACAGGGGACATGAGTGTGGCTGTATGAATGTGTGTGTTGAGTTGTGAAGCAAGCAAGTTGATGGGAGAAAATAAGTGTGTGGCATCCAACTAGAAGAGTTTGGATTTGATATCGCACTTTATCACTACCCTACAGGAGTCTCAAAGCGGCTAACATTCTCCTTTCCCTTCCTGCCCCACAAAAAACACTCTGTGAGGTGAGTGGGGCTGAGAGACTTCAGAGAAGTGTGACTGGCCCAAGGTCACCCAGCAGCTGCATGTGGAGGAGCGGAGACGCAAACCCAGTTCACCAGATTACAAGTCTACCGCTCTTAACCACTACACCACAGAGTCTGGCACTTGAAGACCCTGGTAGGACAGGTGATATTTCAGAGCTGATATTCCAGGGCAGCACAGCCCCATTGGGCTATGAGAGCAGGAGCAATTCAGTTCCCTGATTCTGTGCCATTATCTGAAACAGCTGTATCTTGTTTCCCTGGGCCACCAGCAGCAGCCACCTCCACTTCCTTCTCCCTCCTCTGTGATGCCCCTTGGGTGGGATTTTACACTGCAAGCTCCTTGGGGCAGGGGCCTGTCCTCTTCCCAAAGCAATGGTGCCATATACATAAGCAAATAATAATGATTATCTTAACAGTTTGTTTGTTTCTACTTATCCTCCATTTCCCCTGCCTAATGGTCCTAAAGCAGAATTAGAAAGCTCAGCCTTTAACTAAGTCCTACTCAGAGTAAACCCATTAATGAACCTATGCTACCAGTGTCAGCTTACTTCAACCGGTCTACTCCATTGTTTGCTTGAAAAACTGCATTGCAAAATTCAGAGAAGTGAACATTTTAACGCATGACTGTGTTTCACTTCTCATATTGTTCCAGAAAGTGCAAATATGATAAGTGGATATGGCGATACGCCTTCTGGTGGGTTGGGATGTTTATGATAAATTTGGGTTTAAATGTGAACTGAATTGAATTTCTCCTACATCCCTAGTCAGTTTTTTTAAAAAAAATAAAAAACCTTCTGAGGAGTTGGGACGTTTATTGACATTCCGCAGCACTGCAACAGCTGAACCCAGAGCACCCAATAACTACAAATGTTTCAAAGCCTGAAACACGCACTAACTTTCTCTTTCTTTCCAGTTAATCTGATTCAGAGACAATGGCTTTCTGCAAATGTATATGTTCTGTGCTTTGACACCTCATCCGTCTATTTAAAACTATCCCCAAAGAATGCAAGGCTTCCTTTGACTTCTCACAGAGATTTGCAGATAAGCTCAGTTGTGTCAATTTGCGCTCAAGAAGCAGAATTACAGATATGCAAAACGCAAGCTGCTGCAAGGCAGAATTCTTCCTCTTTCTTCTTAGCGTAGAATATGCACTCCCCAAATCCACTTCCCTGGCCCTTAACCTTGTCGCCTCTTGTCCTGCGTTCAGTGGAATAGATGTTCCCACTTCCTCTCTCCAGATTCCGTAAAGTTGCTTGCCGCACATCCCTGCCTCCCTCTCTCCTTCGCGGTTCTCTTTGCGCTTGCCTAAACAGCAGAAGAGCCCTGGAGCTGGATCAGACCGAGGGTCTGTCTAGTTCAGCATCCTGTTTCCGAAGCAGCCAGCCCGGCTGCCTCTGGGAAGCCCGGAAGCATCCGAGTGCAGCAGCCCTGATATTCGCAGGTACAGGAAACCTCTGAACAAGGAAGCTCCAGTCAGCTATTAGAAGTGGTCAGCCGCCCCTCCTGGCTCCTGAACAGGGATGGGTGAGAGATTCCACCCAGTTCATATTTAAAATGAACCCCATTAGCATCTTCTGCAACAACATGCAAAAGGAAACAGCTGTCATCTGAAAATTCACACTTGTGCAGGTATTTCGCCGCATTTCTCCAGCCAAGTAACGCATAAAAAACTGCACATTATTAGGGTTAAGTGTCCATCAAAATGCATGTATTTGTGAAGACAACATACAAAAATACAACGTGATGGGGGAAGTTGCTTTGCAGAAGTGAGCCGGTTAGGAAAATTTGCATGCAAAGATGTGCTTATCAGAAGACATTTGCAGAGGACTTTTGCTAAAAAAATATGTATTGCAGGCTGATGTGGAAGTCTGGGGAAATGAGGAAGCGAGAGAAAGGGAGATTGAACCATCTGCCCAAGTCTCCCTCGTGAATTTGTTCTCTTTTAAAAGCCATCATGCTGGCCACATGACCTGGAAGCTGTACGCTGGCTCCCTCGGCCAGTAAAGCGAGATGAGCACCGCAGCCCCAGAGTCAGCCATGACTGGACCTAATGGTCAGGGGTCCCTTTACCTTTACCTTTTTAAGGTGGTGGCCAAATCCAAACCTCCTGATAGCCGATTACAGGAGAGAATCATTTGTAATTCTGTCTCTCCAGAATTTCCCACCACCCAGTGGACGAGCCTCTTGGGTTCTAGCATCACTGAGAGATGATATGATAGCCACGTTCAAGTATCTGAAGGGCTGTCCCCTGGAAGATGCAGCAGAGGGCCTTCTTGGTAGTGGCACCCGCCCTGTGGAACGCCCTCCCTTCAGATGTCAAAGAGAACAACAACTACCAGACTTTTAGAAGGCATCTGAAGGCAGCCCTGTTTAGGGAAGCTTTTAACAGACCACTGTATTTTAATACTTTGTTGGAAACCGCCCAGAGTGGCTGGGGAAGCCCAGCCAGATTGGTGGGGTATTATTAATAATAATAATAATAATAATAATAATAATAATAATAATAATAATAATAATAATAATATTCTCCAGAGGGCAGGACTCGAACCAATGGCTTCAAACTGCATGGAATTTGATTCTTACTGACAATTAAGAAGAACTTTCTGACAGTAAGAGCTGTTTGACAGTCGAGAAGGCTCCCTCAGAAGGTGGTGGACTCTCCTTCCTTGGAGGTTTTTAAGCAGAAGCTGGATGGCCCTTTGGGTCAGGGATTTTTTAACTGAGATTCTTGCATTGCTAGATGGGTTGGACTAGATGACCCTGTGGGGTCCCTTCCAACTCTACAATTCTGTGAAAAGAAAAAGAAAGTTTTTTCCTAATGTTTAATTTTCTAATTTTTCTAATGTTTAATTTTCTAATTTTTCTAATGTTTAATCTGCTTTCTTGTAAATTCAAGCCATTGGTTCAAGTCCTACCCTCCAGAGAGGGAGAAAACAAGCTCGCTCTGTCCTCCATGTGACAGCCCTTCAGATATTTGAAGATGGCTCTCATCTCTCCTCTCAGTTTCCTCTTTTCCAGGCTAAACATACCCAGTTCTTTCTTTCTTTTTTAAAAATAATTTTTATTACATTTTCAATTTTTTGCAATCGCAAAATCCATGCATAAATCAATAAGCTCAAACATTGCTCTATCCAAGCATCAACCTCCTCCCTCCCCTCTTTCTGATTTCCATACGTATTTACTTTATTAGCATTTCTATAATCACTTTTTTACCTTCTCTCTTATTTTTATATTTCCCCTTATTAAATGTAAATCAACCCCTTGTATTGTCATTACAAAACAATTCAACTCAAAGCTACAAATGTTTTCAAAACATACCCAGCTCCTTCAACCGTTCCTCATCAGGCTTGGTTTTTTGACCCTTGACCATCTTGGTTATCCTCCTCTGCACACCTTCCAGCTTGTCAACATCCTTCTTAAACTGTGGTGCCCAGAAATGGACACAGGATTCCAGGTGTGGTCTGGCCAACTATTACTTCAAAGCACTGTGTGAATCATTCATAGAATCATAGAATCATAGAGTTGGAAGAGACCACAAGGGCCATCGAGTCCAACCCCCTGCCAAGCAGGAAACACCATCAGAGCACTCCTGACATATGGTTGTCAAGCCTCTGCTTAAAGACCTCCAAAGTAGGAGACTCCACCACACTCCTTGGCAGCAAATTCCACTGTCAAACAGCTCTTACTGTCAGGAAGTTCTTCCTAATGTTTAGGTGGAATCTTCTTTCTTGTAGTTTGGATCCATTGCTCCCTGTCCACTTCTCTGGAGCAGCAGAAAACAACCTTTCTCCCTCCTCTATGTGACATCATTTTATATATTTGAACATGGCTATCATATCACCCCTTAACCTCCTCTTCTCCAGGCTAAACATGCCCAGCTCCCTTAGCCGTTCCTCATAAGGCATCGTTTCCAGGCCTTTGACCATTTTGGTTGCCCTCCTCTGGACACGTTCCAGTTTGTCAGTGTCCTTCTTGAATTGTGGTGCCCAGAACTGGACACAGTACTCCAGGTGAGGTCTGACCAGAGCAGAATACAGTGGCACTATTACTTCCCTTGATCTAGATGCTATACTCCTATTGATGAGGCCCAGAATTGCATTGGCTTTTTTTAGCTGCCGCGTCACACTGTTGGCTCATGTCAAGTTTGTGGTCAACCAAGACTCCTAGATCCTTTTCACATCTACTGCTCTCAAGCCAGGTGTCACCCATCTTGTATTTGTGCCTCTCATTTTTTTTGCCCAAGTGCAATACTTTACATTTCTCCCTGTTAAAATTCATCTTGTTTGTTTTTGCCCAGTTTTCTAATCTGTCAAGGTCATTTTGAAGTGTGATCCTGTCTTCTGGGGTGTTAGCCACCCCTCCCAGTTTGGTGTCATCTGCAAATTTGATCAGGATGCCCTTGAGTCCATCATCCAAGTCGTTGATAAAGATGTTGAATAAGACCGGACCCAAGACAGAACCCTGTGGCACCCCACTAGTCACTCTTCTCCAGGATGAAGAGGAACCATTGATGAGCACCCTTTGGGTTCGGTCAGTCAGCCAGTTACAAATCCACTGAGTGGTAGCATAGATGTGACAACTTGAGAGGCTCAGGGGGACTCTTGTCTTCATGACAACTTTGTATGTTCCAAAGCCCTGAGATTCAAACCCAGTTCCAGGGCTCCATCCCTTTGAGCCCTTGTTTGGACAAAGCCCCAGGCTCCGTCCAAACCTTTAGAACTGTATCACAGCTTGGGCCATCTGCTTTTTCCAGAGAAGGCCTCAGAACAAACACTGTTGCTTTTGTGCGGGAGATAATCATCCCTCTGTCTACACTTTGGCCAGGCCTCCTATCTGCTGTGGAAATGCCAGACTTTGAACTGACCCTAAGACCTCTTTCCTTGGGCACGTCCTGCCCAGACCACCTCGGGCTTCTCAGTGTTGGGTCAGAGCTGCCCTCTCATTGCAGGAGCCAGAGCCCAGCTGGGTCTCTCTTGCGCTCTACAGGCAGCTGCAGATGCCAAGCCATGGCCTTGCGCGTCACATGGGTGCCAGCAGCTGGGCCAAGGAGGAGCGGGAACGGTGGGCAGCTGGCCTTGCAAGATGCATGCAAGCTGAAGTTGCCTGGGGAAGGGCAGTGAGTCAGGGCAGAGGGCTTCACTGGGAGCTCATCTATACCATTCCTTGCACAATTTTCATGGAGACATAGAATTCCAGAATTGGAAGGTACCCCAAAGGATCATCTGGTCCAATCCCCTGTGATCACAGCTAAAGAACCCTGTTTTTAAAAAACCTCCACTTTGTTCTACCGTCAAAGAGGCTCTTAGCGTTCATTCAGGACCTGTTGGTGGCATTTCACCATTGCACTGTGGAGAGTGCATTAACTTATGGTCTGTGTGTGTGGTTTGGGAGCTGCACAGTCAGGGGGAAAACAATGCTGTCCAGGGTTGTAAAGACTGAGGAGAATAATTGGGTGCACTCTTCCCACCTTGGATCAAATCTACGCTTCCAGGTGCCGTAAGAAAGCTGCAGAGATAGCGCAGGATAGTGCGCACCCCGGAAATGATCTCTTTCAGCTTCTGCCTTCTGGAAGAAGGTCCAGGGTTATAAAGACTAGGACTAACCGCCTGAGAAACAGTTTCTATCCAAATGCGATTTTTGGTTTTAAACGCAGCGTAAGGCAGTCTCTATGGGAGTATATTGTATTAAATTATGGGGTATCAGAGTTTTTAGGGGCTAACCAGGCTGGGATAGCAGGCTTGTGGGTTTTTGAATGTCTGATGTTCAATTTCGTTGTTCTGTATGGGACAATGACAATAAATATTGTTGTATCGTATCGTATCATATTGTATCGTTTGCAGGCCGTTCCATTCACGTGCCCAGTTGTGCTTCCATACGCAGACCCAAGGGTGCCTGTTCGGGTGGACACCTTCTATGCACCCACCCTCTGACCAACTGGGCATTCTGTGCCCCACACCTTAACTTCACGAGCCGCAACCAACCTTTCTTTTTCTCACTCACCTGGACTTCTCTCCTGGAGGCAAACTATTTCCGCTTCAGTTTGGGTGATGTGCAGCCAAGAGGAGGAGGAAGTTTCATGGGAGTCCAGTGAGGACTCCCCACATGCAAGCCGTCCCCGCACCTTGCACAAGGGGGGGGGGGCTTGGGTGGCTGGCCGGCCGGGTTCCTCCAGTGTTGCATGACTGTGGAGCTGGCAGCGGGCAGCCCCCGCCTGCAGGACTAATTGGAGGATAATCAACTGAAAAGCACATGTGGCAGCTTGGTTAATGTTCTCTAAACCCGTCTCCCCTGCCAATTCCCTCTCCCTTAATGGCAAAGGATCTCCAAACACATGTGCCCCTTTGGCAGGCAAGGATGGGCGGGTGTGGGGAGCGGAGGAGGGGGCTGCTCCAGGCCAGGCTGGGTGCAGGGGAGTGGAGCGGGGGGGTGGCACTGCTGTGATTTATCGCCCTGCCCTGAGCTGGCGTGGAGCAGATGTGTGTGTTGACTCGCTATCAGGCCCCAGCGCCAGCCAGGCCTCTTCCCACATGCGCCTCCCCACCTTTAATTAGCCAAGGGCCCTCGCGGACCCATCGCCCTCATTTCCCTGGGGGGCCCTTGGCCGCTGTCAGCTGCGATACTGAGCCCTTCCTATCCCCCAGCCGTAATTGCCCGTGCAACACAGACAGCCTGCCCTCACAGCTACCAGACCCGGGGGGCTGCCAGACTCCCAAACAGGTAGCCGGCGGCAGGCGGGTGGAAAGAGGGGGTCTCCGCCTGGAAGCAGAGCATTGCTGCTGAGAAGAAGGGAAGGCACCTGAGCAATGCAGGGAGAGGGAGAAGGGAGGAGACCACCAGGGACACGGGAGGACCCCATGCAGCTCCAGTAGAGGCCTCCGTTCATCAAGGTTCTGAGATGTACTAATAGTTCATCCTTGGGTCTCATCCTAGTTCTAGAAGCTTATGCAAACCTGTCCTAAAAACTTCTCCAGATAAGCTGCACACTGATGGTGAACTTACCCTGCTGAAATAGGTATTTACATAAAAGAGGAAGGATAATTAATAAAGAAGGACCATAAAGAAGGCTGATCGCCGAAGAATGGATGCTTTTGAATTCTGGTGCTGGAGGAGACTCTTGAGAGTCCCATGGACTGCAAGAAGATCAAACCTCTCCATTCTGAGGGAAATCAGCCCTGAGTGCTCACTGGAAGGACAGATCCTGAAGCTGAGGCTCCAAGACTTTGGCCACCTCATGAGAAGAGAAGACTCCCTGGAAAAGATGTTGGGAAAGATGAAGGGCACAAGGAGAAGGGGACGACAGAGGACGAGATGGTGGGACAGTGTTCTCTAAGCTACCAGCATGAGTTTGACCAAACTGCGGGAGGCAGTGGAAGACAGGAGTGCCTGGTGCGCTCTGGTCCAGGGGGTCACGAAGTGTCAGACACGACTAAACGACGACTAAACAACAACAACATCCACTCCTAATCATCTAAATCCATCCAACAAGGTCCAGGGTTCACAATTAGGCTGGCCAAGTTAGTTTGAAATCTGGGGCAGAAAATCCCACTGTGGAATAAGTAACCATTCGCTGCCCTTCCATGACAGCTCTGCTGCCAGAAGCAACAGCTTTGCTCTGCCCAATGATAGGGCTTGCCCCATAGGTTGTCTTGCCTCAGATCAGGGGGCAGACAGTGAATTCCTTCGAAACAGGGCTGGGGAACTAGATCGAGTCAGCAGGCCAGATCCTTTAGCCCTGCACCCTTCATGGGCCAACTTTAACTAGTGGGCAGGACTGCCCACCTTTCCATCCCCAGAGGTAATAAATGTGGGATGTAAAGACAGGAGCAGTCAATGACAACATTCCTAGAGTGTACATGTTAGAACATGGGGAGGGATGTCTGTCCAGCAAGCAGGTAAACTTCCTGGGGACGGACTTCCTCCGCATGTGACCAGAGGTGGGTGTGGCCTCACCTGTGCAGGTAATGACAAAAGCACAGGGCAGGCAGCCATCTCTCTTTCTCTGCCATTTTCCTTCGATGAGGAAACATCTAAAGATGCTCTCTTGGCTCTCAGCCAAGAGAGGAGATAGAATCTATCTTGTTGTAAGATAGACCTTAAGTGTATGTAACTTTTTAAGCCTGTCTACCTTCTGGGATCATGTTGTGAACAGAACGTGAGTAAACTCTTTTATACTTTTATAAAGACTGTGTTGTGTCTTGTATCTTAAGAGGGAACAAAGGGGAAATTACCAGAGTAATTATTATAGAGGTTCTAGCGAACCTGTGCACACGTTACCGTTGCGAACTTAAAGGGGAATGTCTATAAACTCTGCTGATATTTTGGGAACTTGTTAGCACAAGTTGGATAAGGATATCATTAGTCAATATATCCCCTCCTGCACCCCAGAACATTCCCACAATAATGACATCAGGTGATTGACACCTGCCAGAGTTCAAAGGAGCTCCCTGTAGCTTCTGATCAGCTGATGGGCGGCCACAGAAGCTTCCTCTGAAGGCAGACCTCCGGTGTCAATCAGCTGATTGGTGGTGGAGCATGCCTTCTAAGAGTCTTGCAGAGCCACCCCCAACTTGGTGCCCTCCTGGTGCTTTGAATTATACATCCCCAAACATGTGGTGGAGCATTCAGTTACTCTGGGCTTTCCACGTCTCCTCTCCTGAATGAGACAGCTGGAGTGGTACCTATTTATCTACTTGCACTTTGACGTGCTTTTGAACTGCTAGGTTGGCAGGAGCAGGGACTGAGCAACGGGATTTGAACTGCCAACCTTCTGATCAGCAAGTCCTAGGCTCTGTGGTTTAACCCACAGCGCCACCCGCATCCCTTAGGGCAGTAGTTTGTTGTTGTTGTTGAGTCGTTTAGTCGTGTCCGACTCTTCGTGACCCCCTGGACCAGAGCACGCCAGGCACTCCTGTCTTCCACTGCCTCCCGCAGTTTTGGTCAAAAGGCAGTAGTTAGTCCAGATTAATTAGCATGGCATTCAGGGATGAGATCTGAGTTCTGCAGCACATCCTACGGGTTTGCACAGCTGCAAGCTCTCCAGTCTCAGTCCCTACTTACTGGAGGAGGACTGCCTGAGCCCCCCATCACTCCCTCCCTGGTTGGAGGATGAGGGCAACTCAAAAGTTCCTTTAGGCCAGCAGAGCATCGCCTGCCAAATCCTGGCCGGCAGGAGACGGGAGAACAAAGCAATGTCGAGGATGCTTCAGCAAAGCCTAACCCCCCCACTCCCGCCTGCCCGCCCCCCCAATGGCCCGCAGAATCCCTCCTTCTTCCCTCTGAAAAGCCGCTTCCCCCACCTGCTCCCTCCCGGCGTGAAAAGGCCCTCGCCATTAGCCCACAAGAGGCCTGCGGAAGAGACCATTGTCAGAGCTGGGGGCAGGGGCAAGAGGGGGGCAGGAGCGTCAACTCCCCCCCGTGACCCACAACTACGGTAACACCCCCCCACCCCATGCACGCTCCCTGCATAGGATGCTGAAGGCAGGGTGCAAGATCGTGGAAGGAGAGCACTTGCGTGTGGGGAAGGGGGTGTCGGAATGACTCAGGCAGACCCCCCCGCCGCCGCCCACCAGCCTTCAGTGACAGGGTGGGGGAAGCCCACCCCTCCTAACACCTCCCCCCCTTTCAGCTGCTGAGTACAGAGGAGTGGATAAAAGGCTAATGAATCTTGTGTTTGCTGATCTCGAGTAGGGAGTCCTTGGAGAGCGCATGCAAAGCAAGGGTTGGGGGGCTGGGAGGGGGGCAGAGCGGCATGGCCTTGGCTCCACTCCTCGCCTCCTGATTGCCTTTCCGGTATCAGCCTGGCCCGGCTGGCTCCCCCTGGCCTGGCTGCCCCAGATAAGGCTGCGTAGGCCCTGCCTAAGCCTGATTAGTGGGGCTGGGAGGGGGGCAGAGGGAATTAGCGGGGAAGGGGCTTTGATGGGAGATTCCTGGGCAAGGAGAAGGGGGGAGGAAGGGGCTTCTGGCCCCCTGGCTGAGTCTGCGTGATAGCAGAGGCCCCTGCCTGACTCAGGAAGGAGGCGCAGAGAGAAAGGGGAGGGGACTGGGGGTGGGACTGGGGGGCTGGCACCCAGAGTGGGATGGGTGGGCTTCCCTCATGACCTTGGAGAGACAAGTCTGCTATTGGTGCTATCATTCCTGTTGCGATACCTAGCACCCTACAGAACGAAAAGAGGGGGGGAGTAGGTCCCTGCCCCAAGGAACTTACAATTTTTTGATGGTGGAAAAGGCAATAGAGAGAGGGAAGAGCCACGGAGGAGAAGGAAATGATGAAGCATGAAAACACAGGGAGGGCCAAGGCATCCCCTCCAACATTTCTCCAGTGAAAATAGGGACATCCTATTCTACAGGGATGCGGGTGGTGCTGTGGGTTAAACCACAGAGAATAAGAAGAGTTTGGATTTGATATCCCACTTTATCACTACCCTACGGAGTCTCAAAGCGGCTCACATTCTCCTTTCCCTTCCTCCCCCACAACAAACACTCTGTGAGGTGAGTGGGGCTGAGAGACTTCAGAGAAGTGTGACTGGCCCAAGGTCACCCAGCAGCTGCAGGTGGAGGAGCGGGGAATCGAACCCGGTTCACCAGATTACGAGTCCACTGCTCTTAACCACTACACCACACTGGCTCAGAGCCTAGGACTTGCCGATCAGAAGGTTGGCGGTTCGAATCCCCGCAATGTGGTGAGTTCCTGTTGCTCTGTCCCTGATCCTGCCCACCTAGCAGTTCGAAAGCATGTCAAAGTGCAAGTAGATAAATAGGTACCACTCCGGCGGGAAGGTAAACGGCATTTCCGTGTGCTGCTCTGGTTCGCCAGAAGCAGCTTAGTCATGCTGGCCACATGACCCGGAAGCTGTACGCCTGCTCCCTCGGCCAATAAAGCAAGAGGAGCGCTGCAACCCCAGAGCCGGCCACGACTGGACCTAATAGTCAGGGGTCCCCTTTACCTTTACCTATTCTACACCAATAAGCTTCTACTGCATTTGATTTTGCCCCCCCATGTCATGTGCACATCCAAATCAGTCAGCTTCAGCCAATGACAACCTCTCAGCCTCCCCCACCTCGCAGGGTTGTTGTAAAGAAAAATTGTGAGGGAAAGGATCATGTACAACAGCTTCAGCAGATACCGTAAATGGAATGGAATGAGATTTTAGCTGTAATCTTCCTTGAGTCCCTGTCAAGAATAAAGGTTAGCTATAACAAGAACAGAAACTGTGAGAATGATCAGGAACATGCCTGAGACTAAATCCTATTGAGCTCAATGGGCCTTAGGATTGCAATGTAAGTCTGCCCAGTCTTGACCCAGTTGAATACAGTGGGACTTCCTTCTGAGTAGACACTGTAAAGGTCCATTTACAATGAAGGAATCAGCACGCCACGTGTTTCCTAAGAAATGCCTGGCTGCTGAAAGATTGCAATGAAAGGATTTGAAGTGGATCAAATTATAGGAAGGGCTTTGCGTGCCAGCCTCACAGTTTCCTTCATTTGCTGCAGGTATATTATTTTCAGCAGAAATGGGACTCAATTTTTGCACCTAAACACACCACTTTTAATTGTTTTCCCCAAGACACGGAGGAGAAAGGAAAAGCGGGACTTTCCAGGATCAAATCAGAAACTGGAAGGGGGCGTCTGTGATTCCGGGACTGTCCCTAGAAAATCAGGACACCTGAAGGGCCAGGCCAGGGGGCCCCCGTTGAGTCCAGAGCCCTGCAGCCACTTTTCCAAATCCCCTTGGCTCAGCTCTTCTGGGCTGCCTCTGCAGAGACCCCTTTGGGATGAGTCCTTTCCTGGAGAAGAGACCTCAGAGGGGCAAAGGCCCCAGAGGGGCATGTGGGTCTGAGCAGCATCCAGTGCGACAGGGAGAGAGCCTGGCCTTCTCTGGGTGGCAAGGAAGTGACAGGATTCCTGGGCGCGTGCCTGGCCTTGGCATGGGCAGGGTTAACAGGCCAGTACGCCCTCTTGGCTGCTGCCGGGCATCAGCCTAGTCCAGGTGCCAATAATTAGCTGTCATTTGTTAATAGGCCCCTCAGACCGCCCCCTGCTACAGAGCAGGTTAGGGGACAGCCATGATGCTAACACCACATCCCACATTCTTGCCCCCAGAAGCTCAAGGCTGCTCCCCACATCCCATAATGCGCTTTCTCTCCACAACGGAGCACAGAGGCAAGGGGCAAACAGGGACACTTGCTTTTAGGGAAGTTTTTAATGTTTGATATTTTATCGTGTTTTTAATAATCTATTGGGAGCTGCCCAGAGTGACTGGGGAAACACAGCGAGATGGGTGGGGTATAAATATTATTGTTGTTGTTGTTGTTGTTGTTGTTTTAAAATAATTTTTATTGGTTTTTCACCTTTTATGAATACATAACACACACAGAAAAGACAAAAGACGAAAACATGTATAATTTCAGAAAATCCTACTTTCTTAACCTTGTTCCTTAACTTCCCCCCACCCCCCTTCATGCATCCCAATTCCCATAATTATGTCAGCAAATTGGTATTTCTCCTCTTAACCATCTTAATATTACCTCTTTTATTAAAGAAAAAAAAATTTCTAAGTTGGACTCAAATTCCCTTCCATCGATTTCCCATTTTGTCTTAAGTAAAAGTCAAATTAACTAAACCCAAAAGTCCTGAGTGTTTTTAACGTTCTATTCTTCCCCCCCTCCCATCCCCGGTTTTCGTCCCTTCCCCAATACATGTCCAAAATAACAGTTCTTAGCCTGGATTCCTCACGTCCGAGGCTTTCAAGTCTCTTTCAGTCCCTCTCCACCGGTCTTGTTGGTAGTCCTTTATATTGGTCGTCGAATCTCGAAGGAGTTCTGTCCCCATCAAACCAGGTTCTCTTCCCACAAGGACATTTGAAAACAACTGCTGCAAAAGTTCCTCAGGCCATGCATCTTCAGAGTCAGTGTGAAGGCCCCAATCATATTTATTCTTTATTTTGAGTTCCTGTATTCCATATACTCCCGGGGCCTCCTCCTTCGTCTTTTGCATCTTTCGCAGATTTGTAGTCAATGTAATCCAAAAGTCTCCTTGCTTATATTCCACTGGTGTAAGCTTCTGGTTGGTACTTTCCATCTTTACTTTCAGTTCTCCTTGTTTAGTCTCCTCCACTTCTTGAGTTATCATTTCCGATTCAGCTGCAGATCCTTTCTCATTCAGGTCCTCAATACATTCAGCAGAGCTGCTTGTTCCAGAAGTCAAGGTCATGAGTTGTTTATTCATAGCCAGACTCTGCTCTTGTAAGATTCCCACCAAATGAAACATTCTTTCGATTTCCACTAGTAACTTTCCATCCACAGCCATTGTAATGTCACAGAGTTCCCCCTAGAGGGAATCTGGTTACTTAATAATCTTTCTCCAATAATCCTCTGACTTGTTGTTGTTACTTTGTTTCCAACAATTTTAGTTCAATTTTAACTGGTTTTAATCCAGAGGGATCTTAGATAACAATTTTTCAACTTTAAACTGTCCGTTTGACAGCTTTGACAGCTGTCAAACTCCACATTCCTCTTCCCCAAGCTCCAATACAGGACGCTCCTGGGCCCGGGAGGGGGGGTTGCATACAACAACAAAAAAGGCTTCTAAAATTCCACTCTTTCACTCCAGCTCAAAATTTCTTTTTTGCCAAATCTTGGAAGTTAAAGTTTTTTAACTCACCCCACAAAGGGTAGGCTCTCCAGCTTAGTTCTTCTATTGTTGCTTTAGATCGTCTGCAAGAGGGGGGGTGCGGACTTCCTTTTAGCACACCCCCCGGTCGTCTCGAATTCACAGGAAAATATTCTTAAAGTCCAATTTCATCTTACTCACGGGTTATTCTTTTCAGTCCGAATTTCAAGGAAGGAAGTCAGTGCTCTCCAGTCATGGCTCGCGGCTCCGCTCAACCGAGGTAGCGATCGACTCTCAGCGCCACGCCACCCTCCGTACCCTCTCCGCAGCCTTTAAAAAGGCTCTTCGTGGGTCGGGGGCGCTTAAGGCACCCACCGAGTCTTCTAGTCCGCAGGCTTCAGCGCCTGCGGTTTCTAAGGGTCCCCGCATCGCCGGCGCGGCAAGACCCGTCCTCAGTTGAGCCGATTCCCTCGGAGGGAATCCGCCATTTCCAGATCACGCCAACCCGGAAGTCCTGTTGTTGTTGTTGTTGTTGTTGTTGTTGTTGTTGTTGTTGTTGTTGTTGTTATTTCCACCCTTCCATAGCTAGGCCTCCTAGGGCTGAGCCCCAAATGTTTTTTCAGTCGTACCTCAAACTCATTAAAGCGGGAGGCGAGTTTCTTAGGGTATTTGCAAAAGAATCTGCCTTGCTGCTTTCATTTTCTTTTTACTTTTCTCTTTTGCCTGTTCTGGATGTTGTTGCTGCTGCTGCTGCATCGCTTGTGCCAAAATGTGCCGCAACAGAAAGCCGCTCTGTAGACTCATGGGATTGCGGAGTTGTGGAGTCCAACTCACTGCAATGCCAGAATCAAAGCTAAAGTTTCCCTGACAGATAACATTCCAACCTCTGCTTTAAAACCTACAGGCAATTGTTTTTTTACGGTGGATTGGCAGAGGCCGCCCTCTGTCACTGCACTGTCAAATAGAGGTTGCAGATATTATTTTTTAACAATACAAGACCCTCCCAAATCTGTCTCTTGGGGGCGAGAGTGGGAGAAGTATAAAGCAGAATGGGCTTCCTTAGCCTCGATTTGTGGTGGTCCCTTCCGGACAGAGTCCTGTTGTGAGTCAAGGTTCCCTTTTGCAAAGCCCTAAAATGCAAAGCATCCACACATCACAATCAAGGGGGTCCTCTGTCCCTCTGTAGCAGAAGTGGGGGGTCAGCAGGTGAAAGCATTTGCACACACACAAATCCCTCCTCTCCCATCTCACTTTTGCTCAACTTCACTACATATCCATGAAGACTTTTGGGGACTCTTTGTGGGATGTGAAAACAAGAGCAGTCAAGTACAGTCATACCTCGGGATGAATACGCTTCAGGTTAAGCATTCAGCTTCAGGATGTGAACGGGGCTCCAGAACGGATCCTGTTTGCATCCAGAGGTACCACTGGTAAACTTCCTGCTTTCTTCTGGGCTGGGACAGACTTCCTCTGCACGTGACTAGAGGTGGGCGTGGCCTCACCTGTGCAGGTAACAACAAAAGCACAGGGCAGGGCAGCCATCTCTCTCTCTTTGACTACGTGCATTGAAGAAGCAACATCTGCTTAGCCAAAGATGCTCTCTTGGCCTCCAGCCAAGAGAGGACAAAGGGACTGTCTCTTTATGAGATAGTTTCCAGGTGTATGTTACTTTTCCAAGCTAAGTCTGCCTTCTGGGATCCGATTGTGAACAGAATGTGAGTGAGTAAACTCTTTTTATACTTTTATAGAAGACTGTGTCATGTCTTATCTTTTATGAGGGAATAAGGGGAAAATACCAGAACAGTTATTATAGAGGCTTTAGCGAGCCTGAGCAAATGCATCAGCTGTGAGTTTAAAAAGGGGAAAGTTACTCTGCTAAATTGTGAACTTGTTTACACAAGTTGGAAAGGCTATAATCAAACAATATGTCCTCTCCTGCATCCCTGAACATTCCCACACTCTTCCTGCAAAAGAAACCAACTCCGGCAAAGATTCCCACCTGTGCAAAAGGAAGCAGGATTGCCTTCCACTGAGCCGCTGGAGAGAGGCAGGAGCCCCCAGAAAGCGCAGTTCCAGCCCCACGGGGCCTCAGCAAGTCTGTGCAGCAACCAGCTTCACCCCCAGCCTACAGGTTGGCTCCTCTGGGCTCAGACACCAGCCCAGCTGTTTCCTTGCTAATGAGGGCTGCTTTGGCCCTGAGCTGTGCGCGTCAGCTGGGGGTGGAGGGTGTGGGGAGCACCTGAAAAGCCAGGTTGAAAGATCAAGGGCAGGAAGAAGGAAGGACTTGGTCACACAGCGCAGCGTCAAACTCTGGAACTCCCTCGCTCAAGAGGCCACCAACAGGATTATGCTCTGCCTCCTGGTCAGAGGTGCCAATGGTTCTGATGACCAGCTGCTGGAAAAGACAGGAGGGGAGAGTGCTGTGTTCAAATTCTGCTTGGAGGTTCCACAGAGACATCTGGTTGGACTAGATGGGCTGCTGGCCTGATCCAGGACCTTCTGATGTTCTTGTGTTCCAAGCCCTCCCTCTGTGCCCTGACATAGCTATCTATTCTCCGACCTGCCTGGGCCCACACTGCTCCTCTCTTTCCATCCCTTTCCTCTCTGCCAGCCATAGGAGAACATCTGAGCTCCAAGCTGAGGATCCATCTAAAGCTAGACATAAGCATTTGTAACTGAATTACCCTGTTAAGCCTGCCTGAACACAGCTGCTTTTTCTGTTACTCTTCAACAAGTATTCCTAGTGGGTAAATGTTAATTTTACTTTTTGCAAGATGGTATGATTCTTGTTTTAAGGGGGAGGAAAGGAGGAAACACTAGGAGAATCCAGTCTGCCTTAAAAGCACCCTGGATTGCTTGAGCTAAAAGACTAAAACTAGGACCTTCATACCTAGAGGACCGCTTCTCCCAATATGCCCCATGAAGGACCTTAAGGTCCATAAATAGCAACACCCTAGTGGTCCCGGGCCGTAAGGAAGTCAGATTAGCCTCAACCAGAGCCAGGGCCTTTTCAGCACTGGCCCCGGCCTGGTGGAACGCTCTGTCTCATGAGACCAGAGCCCTGCAGGATCTGATTTCTTTCCACAGGGCCTGTAAGACAGAGTTGTTCCGCCTGGCCTTTGGCTTGGAATCAACTTGATCCCTCCTCCTCTTTCCTTTTCCCTTTCTCCTTCTGTGATGGAACTCCTATTTGGGGACTTCCCTGGCTTTTTTCTGGCCCACGTAGGACCAGTCTGGATAGTTGGCCTTGGTGAAGACTTGACATTTTGAGTTCCTACTGAAATGAGGCTGCATTTTAATGTTGTATTTTAATCCTGTTTTTAAGTTGTATTTCAATCAATTGTTTTTATACCTGGTGTTTTATACCTGAGCCCGGTCTTGGCTGGGGAGGGCAGGGTAGAAATAAAAATTATTATTATTATTATTATTATTATTATTATTATTATTATTATTATTAGTCTATCAAAGCTTCCCCTTTAAGATGCAAAGGGGATGCACACTGCTGAACTCACAAAAGGAAGGAAGGAAGGAAGGAAGGAAGGAAGGAAGGAAGGAAGGAAGGAAGGAAGGATAATATCTAATAAATATGGTATATCCTCTCCTAGCATCAAGTCACATCCCAACACTAGGAACATTTGCGTTACAGAGCAGAGAGTCAGTGTGGTGTCCTGGTTAGAGTGTTGGGCTGGGACCTGGGAGGTAAAGGTAAAGGGACCCCTGACCATTAGGTCCAGTCGTGGCCAACTCTGGGGTTGCGGCACTCATCTCACTTTACTGGCCAAGGGAGCCGGCGTACAGCTTCCGGGTCATGTGGCCAGCATGACTAAGCCACTTCTGGCGAACCAGAGCAGCGCACGGAAACGCTGTTTACCTTCCTACCGGAGCAGTACCTATTTATCTACTTGCACTTTGATGTGCTTTTGAACTGTTAGGTTGGCAGGAGCAGGGACTGAGCAACAAGAGTTTACCCCGTGGTGGGGATTCGAACCGCCGACCTTCTGATCGGCAAGTCCTAGGCTCTATGGTTTAACCCACAGTGCCACGCGCATCCCTGGGACCTGGGAGACCAGGGTTCAAATCCCTCGCCCCCAGGTGGGCGACCTTGGACCAGTCCCTGCCTCTCAGCTACCTCACAGGGTCCTTGTGGAGACTGAATGAGGAGGCAGAGAACCACACGTGCCCCCTCAGGCTCCTTGGACGAAAAAAGCTGCAACGAATATAATAAGCAAACAAATACTCTCCCACTGAGCCTCTTCTTCCCTATAGCAGGCCACCCTTTCCCCCCACACACTGTGGGGCTTTGGGGGACGTGCAGCTTAGGTTGCACCCACAGGAAGGATCCTGCTGCCCAAGAAGGCAGGCCGAGCCCCGTGAACTTAGGAGGCAGCCTTGCCCCATCCCCATCCACGAGTGGCGTGCCTGGCAACCTGCAAGTGACCACGGGGGCAGCTGCCCAGTGGGCAAGGGAGAGGTGGCCAGGTGGCAGGTGGCGGGGGGTGCGTGTTGTGCAGGAATCTTGGCAG
Organism: Podarcis bocagei; assembly: GCF_964188305.1. Lineage (NCBI taxonomy): Eukaryota > Metazoa > Chordata > Lepidosauria > Squamata > Lacertidae > Podarcis > Podarcis bocagei. The sequence continues at coordinate 92,624,255 of NC_138133.1, forward strand.
GTGCCTGCCAGGCCCAACAGATGTTTCAGGCCCTCATTAGCCTTCTCCTTCAGCACGGCTGCCAGCTCCCATCTTCATCACCCCCTCCTCGCCCGCATCTTCCTTTTTTTTTTTTTAATAAATTTTTATTGGTTTTACAGCATTTTTAAAAAGAATAAACAAACACAAAACAAAACAAACATATAAAATACTTTCAAAGATATTTTCATAAACCTCTTTTCTTGGACTTCCCCGTACCCCCCCTCTCTGCATCCCAGTGTCCATATTTGAACTAGCAACTCCCAGTTGTTACTTTCTAATCTCTGTCATCTTAGTCCTCCTTTATCATCTAACCTTGTATCCCTGTACCCTGTTACTTCTAGCAACCACAACATTTTAACATTCGTTGAGTTTGTAGTAGTCCTTAAGATAGCTCTTAAATTTTTTCCATTCTTCTTCCACCATCTCTTTACGTTGGTCACGGATTCTGCCTGTCATCTCAGCCAGTGTCATATAGTCCATCACTTTCATCTGCCATTCTTCCAGAGTAGGTAAATCTTGTGTCTTCCAATACTTTGCGATGAGTATTCTTGCTGCTGTTGTGGCATACATAAAGAAATTTCTATCTTTCTTTGTCACCAATTGGCCGACAATGCCCAAGAGAAAGGCCTCTGGTTTTTTGGAAAATGTACATTTAAGTACCTTTTTCATTTCATTATAGATCATTTCCCAGAAGGCCTTTATCTTCGGGCATGTCCACCAAAGGTGGTAAAAAGTACCTTCAGTCTCTTTACATTTCCAACATTTATTATCGGGCAAATGATAGATTTTTGCCAGCTTGACTGGGGTCATGTACCACCTGTATACCATTTTCATAATGTTTTCCTTTAAGGCATTACATGCCGTAAATTTGATACCGGTGTTCCATAACCATTCCCAGTCATCTGACATAATGTTGTGTCCAACATCCTGCGCCCACTTAATCATAGCAGATTTAACTGTTTCATCCTGTGTGTTCCATTTCAACAGCAAGTTATACATTCTAGATAAATTCTTAGTATTGGGTTCTAACAATTCGGTCTCTAGTTTTGATTTCTCCACTTGGAAACCGATTTTCCTATCCTGTTTAAAAATTTCCATTATTTGGCGATATTGAAACCAATTTTCTACTTTGTGCTTCAATTTCTCCTGACTTTGTAGTTTAACCTTGTCTCCATCCTGTTCTAAAATTTCCCAATACTTCGGCCATCCGACCTCCATATTGAGTTTCTTCACTGCTTTAGCCTCCACTGGTGACACCCATCTAGGGGTTTTATTTTCCAATAAATCTTTGTATCTTATCCAGACATTAAATAATGCTTTTCTAACAATGTGATTTTTAAAGGTACTGTTAACCTTGTCATACCAAAGATATGCATGCCAACCAAAAGCATTATTGAAGCCTTCCAGATCCAAGATGTCTGTATTCTCGAGGAGCATCCATTCTTTCAGCCAGCAAAACGCTGCTGCCTCATAGTACAATTTTAGATCCGGCAGGGCAAAACCCCCTCTTTCTTTAGCGTCAGTCAGTATTTTGAATTTAATTCGGGGCTTTTTGCCCTGCCAGACAAATTTCGAAATATCTTTCTGCCACCTCTTGAAACATTCCATTTTATCAAGAATCTGCAAGGTCTGAAACAAGGTTGGCCCGCATCTTCCTGGCTCCCCTGCGTGGGCCAGTGCATTGTTCCCTGAGCGGTGCCAACCTCACCCTCCTTCCCTAACCCTCCCCTTCTTCTGCCCGCTTGCAACCCACCCACCCCCAAAAAAGGAAGACACCGAGAAAGGCAAGGTGGGGGCAGGGCATAAAGAGGGGAGGCTTGGGGTGCAGTGGGGAAAGCTGGGGAAAGCCCCCTGCCTCAGATTGTGGGCTCAGTTCAGAATGTGACTGTTATAAGAAAATACTGCTCCTTTTCCCTTATGGGGTAGCCAAGAGCCCTATAGAGTCCTTAAATAGGTTTTCTATCAGTAGGAGAAAATAACAGAGGCCAACCAGAGAATATTGAGAAGCAAGGCAGCTAGTAAGCCTGATCTTTATTGAACTGTTGCAACAGGGTGCCCCCTTCACACACAGGAAAGGAGGAGGACACAGAACCCAGGTGTGCAAGCCCTTATATAGACCTTTGAAGTTGCCCACCCTGTACCTCAAGACCAGCCCCCAATGCATCGTACATACATCACAGAAGGAAGCGGTCCACAGCAGAAATCCTGTCTGCCAGGATACCTGATAATGGCCACCGATTCCTCTACTGGGTATCCTGGCCATTCTTTTGGGATGGTAAATACTTACCGTAGTTCCTGAATCCAAGTCACAGACTCACCCCATTCATACACAAATATGCCCTTAACATAGGATTTCTGAGCAAAGAGGCATTGGGGAGATTTTCCCATTTCCTTCCTCACTGCAGAGAATATTTGAGGTGGCTGGAAGAGTCAGAATGCTTCAGGATTGCTCTCCTGTTCTATTGCAGACCTGTGGTTTATATACAGTGGTACCTTGGGTTAAGAACTTAATTCGTTCTGGAGGTCCGTTCTTAACCTGAAACTGTTCTTAACCTGAAGCACCACTTTAGCTAATGGGGCCTCCAGCTGCCGCCGGAGCACGATTTCTGTTCTCATCCTGAAGCAAAGTTCTTAACCCGAGCTACTATTTCTGGGCTAGCGGAGTCTGTAACCTGAAGCATCTGTAACCTGAAGCGTATGTAACCCGAGGTACCACTGTACTTATGTATGTGTACTGTTACTGGGCCAAAACAAACAAGATGAATTTTAACAGGGAGAAATGTAAAGTATTGCACTTGGGCAAAAAAAATGAGAGGCACAAATACAAGATGGGTGACACCTGGCTTGAGAGCAGTACATGTGAAAAGGATCTAGGAGTCTTGGTTGACCACAAACTTGACATGAGCCAACAGTGTGGCGCGGCAGCTAAAAAAGCCAATGCAATTCTGGGCTGCATCAATAGGAGTATAGCATCTAGATCAAGGGAAGTAATAGTGCCACTGTATTCTGCTCTGGTCAGACCTCACCTGGAGTACTGTGTCCAGTTCTGGGCACCACAATTCAAGAAGGACACTGACAAACTGGAACGTGTCCAGAGGAGGGCAACCAAAATGGTCAAAGGCCTGGAAACGATGCCTTATGAGGAACGGCTAAGGGAGCTGGGCATGTTTAGCCTGGAGAAGAGGAGGTTAAGGGGTGATATGATAGCCATGTTCAAATATATAAAAGGATGTCACATAGAGGAGGGAGAAAGGTTGTTTTCTGCTGCTCCAGAGAAGCGGACACGGAGCAATGGATCCAAACTACAAGAAGGAAGATTCCACCTAAACATTCGGAAGAACTTCCTGACAGTAAGAGCTGTTTGACAGTGGAATTTGCTGCCAAGGAGTGTGGTGGAGTCTCCTACTTTGGAGGTCTTTAAGCAGAGGCTTGACAACCATATGTCAGGAGTGCTCTGATGGGGTTTCCTGCTTGGCAGGGGGTTGGACTCGATGGCCCTTGTGGTCTCTTCCAACTCTATGATTCTATGATTCTATGATTCTATGTGTTTGCCTTGTAGATTTATGAACATATGCTTTATATAGATGAGACCTTAGAAGGGTCTTAGCAGCTAAAATGAGATGATAGATCCCTGGAATCGGAAGGGTTCCCAAAGGTCATCTAATCCAGCCCCCTGCCATGCAGGAACCACGGCCAAAGCATCCCTAACAGATGGCCATCCAACCTCCATTTAGAAACCTCCAGCAGAGGAGAGACTACCACCTTCCGAAGTTGTCTGTTCCACTGTTGAGCATCCTCAGAAAGTCCTTCCTAATGTCAAGTCAGAATCACCTTTCTTGTCCCTTGGGTACATTGGAAGGGACGTGGGTGGTGCTGTGGGTTAAACCACAGAGCCTCAGGCTTGCCGATCAGAAGGTCGGCGGTTCAAATCCCCGCGACGGGGTGAGCTCCTGTTGCTCGGTCCCTGCTCCTGCCCACCTAGCAGTTCGAAAGCACGTCAAAGCGCAAGTAGATAAATAGGTACCACTCCAGCAGGAAGGTA